>NC_137863.1:7334893-7364260 GCF_963924005.1 Protomyctophum bolini | reverse complement strand
TATGTGGAGGCCAGACTTCAAGGCGGATGATTTGCATACAAAGCGCGAGTCGTCTTTTAACTGCATGCTTCTTTTGTCAAGCTCCTTTGGTCCTGTCTTAACTTTACCTTTCATTGTTATAACAACCCCCCCACTCTCTCAATTTCAATTCAAATGAGCTTTTTTTGGCAAGGGAAACATGTTTACATTGCCAAAGCAAGTTCTTAAAATAATACAATTTCAATGTTTGGTTATTTATAGCCAAAGTATGGCTATAAATATATAGCCAAACTATAAATAAATGTGTATAAACAGAGCGGTGTGACATTGCAACGTTCCAATATAGTAGGTAAATAACTTCAATGAAAAATACAAAGTTTCAAAAAGATGTGCTTATGCTGTCAGAATATACATACAGTAATCAAAATGATCTTTTCCTCTCTCTTATTACACCTTAAAGTCAGTTAATTTCCCAGACATCAAAACCCTCTTGCGATGCCAAATGGAAGTAGTGCAATGTACTGACTAAAGAGAAATATTTCTGTATTCAAACATGAAAAAAGGAAAATATTTGCACATGACTGTCTTCAATGCTCCCAGTACTTCAATTTTTATTGAAGTACAAAGTTTTTTTATTGCCATATGCATGTGACAATAAAAACCTTGAAACCATCACGTTACAACACTACAAAATCTTTAATGGTAGCACCCAGAGATTATAAAAATAAGAAACATTTATTGACTGGCCGACCCAATAGTGGAGTCATTAAGGTGCGTACCACAGTGGACAGTGGTAGAGGCACATACTAGGCTCTAATGCAGCCTGACAGCTAGTCGCAGGATCGATTCCTGAGCCCAGCGAACTTTGCTGCGTGTCACTCCCTGTCTGTCTACTGCACTATCCAAAATAAAGACAGAAAAGCCACAAAATATCTTTATCTTTATTATTTTTCTTTTTTCATTAGTAATAATAATAACTTCTACACATAGGCTACAGGTACCTTGTGATGACCTTTAGGTTCAAGTCCAACCAAGAAAGCCCTTCACTGCTGGATGTTCCTCTACGGTTTCCCCACTGTTAAAAACTGCCCATTTACCTCTGAAGAGACCTATAAACCTGTCTGAGAAGCCGAGCTGACAACAGCCACTTCACAGCCCGTGAATGAAAAAGGTCTCTCTGCTCCCTTTTAAACAAAGAGTCATCACACCGGACACTTCCAGGGGTACATGTCATGACCCTGCCTCATTACACCATAAAACAGCCTGTTTGGCTAAATGAAAGAGCCGGTTTAACTGTAATCTGCCTTTATCAGGGCTCCATCAGCCATTGGATTGGAGGACTCCCTTTGGTCTTTGTCTGGAGCTTAAACAAGTTGTGTATCTGCCATTTCAAAAGAAACTCTCTCCGCTCTCGACAAAGAGCAGCGACAGCAGGGACCTTCTGAATGACAATATGTTGTTGCGCATCAGTTGGTATTTACTGCTGAAGAGGGTTCAGTGCATTAAAGCCAATGCTCTGATTGTTGATGTGTTTGCCTGTACTAATTGGCTCGAGGGCAACATGCTGCTTATACAATGCAAAGGGAAAACAGTATCAGGGGGGGGGGGGGGGGGGGGGGGAGTGGAAGTTGCATATTAACCACTTAAAGCAGTCGTTTTCAACCAGTGGTCCTCGAGGGGGTTCCAGGTGGTCCCCAGCTAATTGATGGAGAGTTTGTAACCAAATGGACCCAGACCTTATAGATCTTTAACTCTTGAGAGCGGTTTCATTTTACGCTCTCAAGATAGTTACATTATTGTAAACAGCATTACTTAATTTACAGTAACTTACAAGAAGTACTATACGATTATATTCAAAGCTTTGGGTCTGAGGCTAAATCTATAATCAAATGGTGGTCCGTGGCTCAAATGCCGAGTTAATGGGCCTTGATATGAAAAAGGTTGAAAACCACTGACTTAAAGCCTTTAGTTGACGGGGATCCACCAGGGGTCTATAGTTGGTGCCATCTTTTTTTCCCCCCTACACAAATCCATCTCCCCAAAATAGCCTCATGAGCTTGTAGATCTGCTATGTTTGCAGAATGTTTGCTTATTATGACAGTCGCAGAATAGGGTAAGGGCTTTTTGGGGTTCTTGTTGCTAGTATATAGCAACATAACATTTTTTGTCATTTGAAGCTTTTCCAGAAAACTTAGGTCAGGATTTAGAAGGCGTTTTAGAATAGGCCGCAGCTGTCCTAAATGGGTTAAATACACAGATCCTTTACCGCTCCATATTTACACAGAGTTACTGTAAATGAACTGTGTGGCTGGCATTAAGAAGGCAGATGACAATGACAAAGCGTGTGGTACAGCGTTGTTTATTCAAAACAAAAATTACGTATTCCAATATCTGAGGTCGGGCTTCATCAATGACTTGCATTCTGTTCACTTCATTGTGAAGTTGCTGTAAAAATACCTGCATAATGTGTATGAACCCGCACCACCGGTGAATATAACTTAAAGCAGACAGATTTTATGTCCATTTGACCTTCAAGGGGGTCTCCTGTCCTTCAGTGAAACCTCAGAGGCTGTCACTCTGAAATATGAAGGCAGTGAAACGAGCAGTGCAGGGACCTGGTTCCATCTAACCATGGGTGCTTGTCTACTTAGTAATCAGTACAAGCTGTGGGGAGACTTGGCCTAAACTCACGACCACAATTTGTGCCTCCGCAATGGAAGAAGAAGAGGAGGAATACCAGGGGTTGGGGGGCGGGGGGGGGGGGGGGGGGTTCACAGGATGAACAGGAAAGTGGCAATCTCTGTGATGTTAAAAGAGGAGAACGCATGCCACTCGTCTGATGTGAGACAGTGAGTGAGAGAGTGCGTGCATAAATGTGAGTGAGAGAGTGCGTGCATAAATGTGTGTGTGTGTGTGTGTGTGTGTGTGTGTGTGTGTGTGTGTGTGTGTGTGTGTGTGTGTGTGTGTGTGTGTGTGTGTGTGTGTGTGTGTGTGTGTGTGTGATGGATAAAGGTGTGCATGCATCAGGTTTTTAGTTTTTTGCTGGCGGGTGCTGCTCCAAAAATCAATCTCTATAGTTCAGAGGAAGCCCTACATTGACTATATGGCATACAGTGAAGAGAGAAATCAATGTGAAAGCCAAAATGTCAGGATCTCAAATGGTCATGGTTGAAACCAGTATTCACAGCGAATTTCCGGCCGCAGTGCCATGCCTAAGTCCCCCTGATTATTTTCTGGTTCAAGGGTTGCCTCGTTTCAAAGCCTTCCCCTCTGCCTGTGATTTGGTCTTGTTAAGGGGCCTATATTTCAGCCGAGAAACACACACTGAACCTTAAATGAAATTAAAAGTGACTATCAATCACACTGGGTTCTCAGTCTTCCATCAGCGTGTGGTGTGTGCCTCGGTGTTCAACAGACTGACCCTGTGACGCTGAGTGGACTGATATTTGCCGAGTGTTTTTGTAATGTGAGGTTGAGTTTATGGACACCAAGAAAGGGGAATTCTATACACACCCAAGGCTTGAAAGTGAGAGCTATGGAACTATAGGTTGTTTACTGTAACATTCAGAGGATACAGTCTTGTCTCCTGTGAAGAATTTTTCTTTTCTTTTTTCATTTTTCATTTTTCATTGGAAAATATAAGCACTCACCGTTCAGCCCAAACATCCAGCATCAACTAAAGATTTTGACATTTAACAGTAAGGAATCATAGTAATTTGGAATTACTGAGGACTCTGAGGAATGTGTAACATATGAGAGCATTGGTGCTGTTAATGGTATATGGTAAGAGGTACATCAGGATATTCTGTCCTAGAATCTACACGTTCATAGCCTACCCAAAATGTATTGATTTTAAAACTTTCTGAGACTATTTATCTTCAAATTTAACTATTCATGAAATAATTGGGTATTAAAGTTAATGACTATAATATTTACTAGGATTGACATTTCTAGTTTGCACTAGATGATACAGACAAGTGGCATTTGGTGTGTAGAGATATCAAGCTTTCAGATAAGTTAATGGCTCATAGTCTCAACTCATCAGAACTTAAAAGGAAAAAGGAAGGCATTCAGACAAAGTATCTGTTTCATATAGTCCCGTTCACTGTTCACAAACCCCCACCCACACGTGACATGAAAGAGAAAACCTCATAATAAAATTGAATAAACCGTCCTCCAAGGTTGAATTATTGTAATTACATGTAATTGAGTGTTTGGCGGCAAAACCATTTCCTTCTCAGATCCCGCATGTACTTTCTGAAAAATCACGAGCACTTTGTTCTTGGTCCTAAAGCCACCGCTTGACCTTCTCCAATTGCAGTCTTTGGTGAACAACTGTGACATGAGACAGAGTGAGGGTGGAGGGGGACCACGGCCACGCTATGTTGTCACAAAGATGAGTTGCTCTCCACCAGTTCCATATGGTTCCAGTCACGTACAGTATACTGGGTTCCCTTCTCTCTCTCTCTCTCTCTCTCTCTCTCTCTCTCTCTGCCTATGTATAAATACACCAAGTCGCGTTTTTTTGCTTTGGCCAGAGCCTGGAGTTAAAAATGAGAGAAATTAACCACTGAGGCATAAATTAGTTAATGTTTCGTTTTGAGTATAGTCTATCTCTGTGGCATGCTGGTTTGTTCTAGGTACAGTAGGAATGCTTGCAGAAGCATAAGAGTGTCCATTGTTTTATGACTAAGCTGATCAACTAACAATCATGCAGCAGTAGAGCAGAAGACTAATTATCCACAAAAAGTGGTCTCTTTTAGGCTTGTCGGTCAATAAATTGTACGCTTAATTATGTGGACTGAATTATCATTTTTTGTAAGAAGAGGTGAAAATGGTGGCATCATTTAAACAGCCTACATCATTACATTCTTACTTTATAATGGATTCACTGTATGAACCCTATGACTTGGGCTTACATCCAGACCTGCCCAAATCATTTCATACACCAACTATGTTTTCATGTTGCAGCTGTCCAGTGAGGATGAGGCAATGGTACAACCAATGACCAGCTCAGTAAATGCTTCCATGGTGTTTTTTCCCCCCTTCCACAGACTATTGTGTCAGTGTGAAGGTGCACACCTATGTCAACACTGTTGAGACATAATTGAATAAGTTGCAGTGATCTATTCGGTTATGTGATGACCCCAGCTTGAGTCTCTGACAGATCAGTTAAATTTGAATTCAGTAAATTAAATAAAGTTCTATTAACGTGCTTGCGGTTATGGGTAGATTAGGGTTTGAGGTAGGTTGTCCGCAAGCAGAGCAAGAGCACGCCATGAGGTACGTTCACCACTGCTGGTACGACTGCTGCTCTGAGTCCTAAACAAAGCTCTCTGCTGCTGTCTGGGTACGACTGCCGCGCTGAGTCCCTATAGAGCTCTCTGTCTGGGTACGACTGCTGCTCTGAGTCCTAGAGCTCTCTGCTGTCTGGATATGACTGCTGCTCTGAGTCCTAGAGCTCTCTGCTGTCTGGATATGACTGCTGCTCTGAGTCCTATAGAGCTCTCTGCTGTCTGGATATGACTGCTGCTCTGAGTCCTAAAGCTCTCTGCTGTATGTCTGGGTATGACTGCTGCTCTGAGTCCCTATAGAGCTCTCTGTCTGGGTACGACTGCTGCTCTGAGTCCTATAGAGCTCTCTGCTGTCTGTCTGGGTATGACTGCTGCTCTGAGTCCTATAGAGCTCTCTGCTGTCTGTCTGGGTATGACTGCTGCTCTGAGTCCTATAGAGCTCTCTGCTGTCTGGGTACGACTGCTGCTCTGAGTCCTAGAGCTCTCTGCTGTCTGTCTGGGTAAGACTGCTGCTCTGAGTCCTAGAGCTCTCTGCTGTCTGTCTGGGTACGACTGCTGCTCTGAGTCCTAGAGCTCTCTGCTGTCTGGGTACGACTGCTGCTCTGAGTCATAGAGCTCTCTGCTATTCTAAATCCTTTAGAACCGTTATTGACCTTATACCAACCTTGAAATGTACCTTAGTTACGTCACCAAGAATAGTGGTCCCTTATTGGACGGTGAAGTACACCGAGATACATACATACCCAGCCGATCGCAGTACTTGCGCACTCTGCTTGCGCAATAATACTTTCATTTGTGTCCATATGAGCATTAAACACCTATTATTTTATCATAATGTCGACTTGCTTTGCTGTTTTAAAAAATAAATGGAACTTTGGGGGAAATATTCACCTATATTAATATTCAACATGCTCAAAATAGAGACGATTTTAAGGTCATGGGAAACGGCAGATAAAAATCCATTAACATGCCTCACTCACTTCCATCATGTCCATTGGATGGGGGTACCTCAGCTATAGTCTAGTCTCCAGTCTACTACAGTGACAACTATAGAGGGTATGCACATGCATAAAGTCTGTGGCAAATCAAGGTTAATGTTGTTTAATGCAATCAGACTTTTCTGACTTATAAAACCTATACGACTTTACGGATTTCAATAAATGAAGCCAGGTTCCAAATCAATGAAAAATAATGGTACAGCTACCTTTTTTTTTTAGCCTTGGCGCTTCTTAGATGAACATGATCAAATCACAGTATATTTGTCAACTTTGTATATACAGACCAAGTGAAAAATGACGGCCATCATGATCTTGAAAATAAAAAGTTTCATCAAGCTATAATTGAGGAAGTTTTATTTTTACACTTCAATTAAGTATTCAATGTTGATTTGTCAGTGGGAATATAGTTTACTGGTCGTTGATTACATCATGGAGCCAAGCTCAAAAGCTAATTATGATTGAGGATGTCAGGTGGCCATTTTTTTATGATTGGCTGATGAAAGGTATAATTTAGAACTGCCAGAACAGCAACTTCAAAGCTTCAAATTCCATATTAAGCTGGAATGTAAAAAAATAAAATAAGAATAAATCGTGCTTCCATATTTTCTATTTACTTTAATTACACAGAATTACCCCTTTCATTGATGGGACAATTACTGTCCATTTTTTAAGACCATTGTGGAACAATATTATCAAGTCAACCATATACACTCTTAAATCTGGCTGGTTTAAATGTAGCCACTGCGTGATTATTCATGTTCATATAAAATCTGTGCAAAAATAGGAGATGACAAAGTACTTTTTTCAGGTGTGTAAAATGGCATAGAAAAACTATACAAGGACATACAGTAATATACATCCATAATCCTAATCCTATATACTATTTTACAAAACACACATTTTCTAAAGCTTAATTACGTTATATGGCCTTTACCATTTTGAGCAAAGGGTCATTTGCTTTATAAGTAACAATTTCTCTTTCAGAAAGCTTTCCCCTTCTTTGCTGACCCTATGCCAACTAAATAAAAACTGAAATGATGGTTATTCCCTGCAGTGGAGACGCTGTGCTTGTAGCCTATTGGTAATGGGCAATGCCCTTTCTAATCTAAATAAAGTTAAGCATTTGTAACAGTGACTGCATTATGGAAAATCCAATTTGTGATTGCAGCATCTGTACTTAACCTACGGGTAGACTGCTGATTCTTTGTTGGTCCAAGTAGCTAAGCTGCATGTTTTTTCCATGATTCTTTTTCCAGAGCGCTTTACATGTACATGACCTTGCATGCAATGATTATGATTCATATGCAAAACCAGGTCTTGGTTATTATGGTGGTATGAAGAATTAACATTGAAATATTCTCAGACATGCAAACCCTGGCACATGAACTGCACAAATGGCATGAAGAAAGATGTGCACATAACTAAGCACACACATATATAAGCACACAGTCTGTCTTTTTTAATGCAAGCATGCGGACGCATGCACGCACACACAGACACACACACACACAGACACACACACACACACACACACACACACACACACACACACACACACACACACACACACATCCATACATACTGATACACATGTAGGAATGCACGCACGCGCAGGCAGAGAGGCAGATGTCACTCTTGCTATTGATCATCAAAAATGACAAAAAGAGCCTCTGAATAGCCAGTCTATCACACAGCTGTTCTCATGTCAACTCAACATCCCCTCCCCTGTACTAAAGCTTCCCTCATAGTCCCATTGCTGTCATAATACTGGACAAAGTGAACTGGATGGGTTAATTAAAAGTCTATGGTAAGACCTCCCCCCCGTACGCACGCATGCACGCACGCATGCGCGCGCACACACACACACACACACACACACACACACACACACACACACACACACACACGCACACGCACACGCACACGCACACACACACTCCTTGCCCCATACTGTCAAATCCTGTCAGACCATAAGTCATGAGGAGCAGGAGGCGAAGAAAAGGGACCATTCTCAAGGAACTGGGACGTATCCAGAGGCTTATTTGTAAGCCTCCAGGGTGTGGCAGGTAAGCTTCCACCTCAAAGGCAATGGCTGCCTCCCATGTAATTGCTCTTCGTCAAATCGAGCTGCGTGACATTCCTTCAGACTGTTTCAAGTAATGACTACTCGAGGACCAAGAACTGACTGCCATCAAAAGAGAAGCCACTATCTCAGTCTCAGATCAGGATGATGAGTTATTACAGGCTCACTATTTCACAATAACGACTATTTGTGCCTTGATGAAGATAATACAAATGAATAAAACATGGAATAGAATGGGAAAATAAAGTACACCGCAGGAAAGAGTGTGTATAAAGCTAATCAGATGTGTTAAAACATTCAAAACACTTGTTATCCACCCCAACAAGTCACCCTTTTATCCTGTCTTGGACCATTCCTAGCAGTCAGAGGAAGGACGCATCCTCAGGCAAAGGCCAGATAAGGGCCTTTGATATAATCAAGTCCACGTCAAACAGCCAATAAATGAAGCTTGTGGAGATAAAATGGCCAGGACTGACAGGTCTGATAATAGGCCAAACAAAGAGAAAGTGGAGATTAAGGGGTAGCTTTTCAGTCAGCTAAGTGGACTGCCCAGAGGGCACTCCAACAACATGGCTCATCTGTCAGAGACAGAAGGAATGGATACCATCACCTCCTACAGACTCCTCTATCATCGAAGGGCGTCCTGGAATGGCTAGTACCATGCTTCGTCTGTTATGCTTGGTACCAGGCAGACTTGGATAAAATATTGCTAACACATTTTATATTACTTTTATTAGACCGTAGGTTATCTTCATTAGGCTACCTCAACACAATTATTCAAAGATCACAATGTAGAAGAAACCATCGCCAAAAGTTAACTGTTCCACTACTGTGACGACTGACGAGACAGCCAAGTGCCAAGTGTCACTGGTGATGATGTGTTTGATGCCAGATTGAGATGAAAGGACGTGGCACGTGACCTCTAATGTTTGAACAGACCTCCCATTTACACATTTGATGTCGTAAAGGCAATCATGCCTCGGTCCCATACACGTAACTTTGGCTCATAAACGAAGGTTCTCTTTTCTATGGGAAAAAAACGTAGAATGATGAGGGGGGGAAAAATCAGCGAATCGGAGAGCGAATGCTGAGGCTGCAAAAGAAAAGAGACAGTCACACCACCCGACTGTAACAGAGTCTGGCACAACACTAACAAAGGAAATGAGCAAACCGCACAGCAAATAACAGTCTTTTATTCAACACTCCAGGCCCCTCTGCTTACATCTGGGTGCCAACCCCAGTCACTTACAAATAAACGGGTTTATGAGAAATATTATGTACAAATTACTACATTCGTCTAGACAGGACATTATTTTAGCTCTACTTACATTGGCATGATCATGCGCAATTTTCATAAATATGTATATTGGTGCATGTCAAACATTTACAGCTTCCAAATATGCACTTAAGAAATAAATGACATGAATGAGCAATTAAAGAACCCTTTTCCACAGTGTAAAATTATGTTAAATGAACCGCTCTAACCAGGAATAAACGACTATGCTTACAGTAGGCTACTTCCAAAACTTACTGTGGACAATTTCAAGAATGTGTTCGCTTACTTCCTGAAATTCCAGAGTTTCAAACTTTGGCATTTTCAACATACATTTGAGTAACTTTCAAATTCAGGTCTTCCTGAGTGACAATATAACTCGAGTCCTGCTGTCATGCCGTTTCTGAACAGCCTAAATTTGATGCAACAGAGAGGTAAAACAGAATTACCGTCAATGTTTGTCCCAGGATCTTGGTATAAGCAGACCACACGGTACATAAGCTTACATTTAAAAAGCACACAACTCTTTTCGATTGAAATTGATTGATTGAAATATTTATTAACAGTTTGCAGAATTACAGTACATTTCAAGCACAAACTCAATGCAAAGACTGTTAACTGTGAGTGGACGACCCAATTAAGCATTACACTTGTTTACAACAGGGTCCACCATGTTCAATTCATCAAAACATTTAGAGACGTACAAATAAACACTTCAATATAGTCAAAGAACAGAACAGGAATTCATCATAATGGAGGTAAAAAGGGAAAATAAACATATACAGTGAGGGAAAGGGGGGGGGGGTCTTAATGACTGTTGGTAGGGCGTTCCACATTTTGGTGGCATAGGAGCGAAAATAATTTAGTCCCTTGTTTGTGCCGAATCTGGGTTGTACATGGTTTGTTGCACTCCCTCTGGTGTTGTGGGTGTGGACTTAAGGAAGTATTTAGACAGGTACTGTACATGGGTATCTTGGTGGTGTATCGAATCTTGTGGACCAAACCCATTGCAAGATGCTGTACTCTGTCGTCGACCCTAAGCCATTCCAGCCTGTCAAAGTGGGCAGGGGTGAGGTGGGTTCGGGGGGTGAGGCCTGCAAGTAGGAGCCTGACCAGTTTGTTTTGGGAGGTCTGGAGCCTTGTTTTAAGGGCCTTTGAGGTGCTGTGGTACCAAGGTGCATGCATAGTCAAAGAAACCTTGTACGAGGGCTCCTGTTAGGGTCTTCAAGGTGTTTTTGTTGACCAGTGAGGAGATCCTGTAAAGGAATCTTGTTCTTTGATTGACTTTTTTTGATTACGTTGGTGGCCATTTTATCACCGGAAAGATTTATTAGCCTCCAGGCTCTCTGCTTACTGCAGCGGACTGACCTCATGCTTTCTTATATGCATGAGGAGTCCAAGCTGCTTCTTTTCACCTGACGGGAGAGTTTCCCCGGCCTAGGGCTGGGCTGGCTAATATATCGATATATATTGATACTGTGATTTTTGAAAAAAGAAAAGATATCACAATAATACGATATCATTACAATATCGACATCGAGGAATTTGGAAACAAATATTGTGATACTTGATTAAGTCTATAATATCATTATCACCCAGCCCTACTGTCACCCCCTACTGGTCAATTTAAAAAACATTGTGGGGACATACAGCAGTTTAGTTATACAATGACAGTTTTGACAAAATTACTCTGATTTATGGCCAATTTTGCACCAGACACCTGTTTGAACTGATCCCCTATCTGGCAACTTAAAAATAATTACACACATGAATTATGATAATATGAGACATATCAGGACAGGCCGTTTTAAATGTCTGATTTGTTATGTCATGCCTATTCTTTACATATGTAGTGTCCACTAAATGACTGGGCTAATGGTTGTTGACTTTGGTCAATTTATCTGCTGAGCTATGTCCTTTTGAAGCTCATTGGTCAATATCTTCACAACTAAATGATATCAATCAACTGAACTGCATGTTAATGTTGATAACCTTGATAGCAATCCAACCTGCAGTTTAGATAGAAATTTAAAAATGAGTTAAAAACATCACACCCCTGTGAAGTGAGGGGTGCTCTTATCATCTTACAACATCGAGGAGAGAATTCGGTATAGCTTAATTATGATTAGGTGATGTAATGATGATGTAAAACAAACATTAAATTCTCTTTATTGTTAATGGGATTTGTTTGTGTTAGGGACAAGATGACGTACATTTTCCCTTCATTGTCAATGGCGTTTTTTAAAAAACATTGAACTAAACACAAACATTAAACCTGTATATGAGGGGCTAGTGCCCCTCAAAAATAAATAAAATGGCATAAAATCCAGT
This sequence comes from Protomyctophum bolini, assembly GCF_963924005.1. Lineage (NCBI taxonomy): Eukaryota > Metazoa > Chordata > Actinopteri > Myctophiformes > Myctophidae > Protomyctophum > Protomyctophum bolini. The sequence continues at coordinate 7,352,302 of NC_137863.1, read as the reverse complement.
CAGTAGTTCTTGTGGCAGAATTGTAGAGTTAAGATTGGTTGATGGCTGTAGCAGGTTTTGTGTGAATTGGACTCGCTGGCGTATGACTTATGACTTTTCAAAGTTCAACAATTTACAGTGCCCCATCAGGCCAATTTGGTCATATTCATTGTCCATACAACTTCCAATCATTGATGAAAATGTCATATCTGTTGTACCATCTCATGGAAATTTGTAAAAGCCCCAGCGAAATGAACGAGCACAAAAACTTTGGAGTTTCAGCTTGAACCCCTAGAATAGTGCCTGCCTGCCTTCTCACACCAACAGAATGCTCTGAGGTGCAAGAATGTTAGCTTATCCATGTATGGTTGAATTTGAGATTCATAGTTTATCGACCAACATCGTCCATCTAATGATTTTTATAAAAAAAGCAACAGCAGGGTTTATGAACTTGTAGTGTAGACTTATTGAATGGAAATAGGCAAAACATTAGTGCTATATTACCTAAAGCTGCAATCCATAACCTTTATGGCATACCCAGGATTGGAACCCAGGCCCCCTGCCCTAGTGTCAACATTTGCACCGCGGTGGGCTATAACAGAAAGCATGTTTGGGCAGAGGAGAAATTGTGTTTCAATGCAATATCTCTTGTTAAACACCAGTGGTCTACTCCTACCACAGTTGTGTTAGTTACATTGCATTTATAATCTACCATACATATTTGTCAAAATAACATGATTCACGGTCGGTATGACTCCAATGTGGATCTCGGACTTCCAAGTGACCAACCTGTGACAATCGTCTGACATTTCTACTATGGCATATGAGTCCAAATTTGGGTAAGGTTTCAGCATGAAGAGAGCCTCTTTGACTTCCATTATAAGATTAAATATTTCACAAATATAAAACATGTGTGGAAAAAACAAAATGAGTGGAGGTACTTCTGTGGCCTACTGCCGGTGTGCACAAGACATTTGGCACTGATCAGTCCAGTGGTTTGAGAGATTAGCTCCGGTCACACAGACAGACAGAACCTCTTCTATGTATAAAAATATTAATAGCATTAATGTTGGTCACTTTTCACCACTAGCCACAGGTGATGGGTCTCCACAGAGCTGCAGGGTCTCCTATTACTTAAGTCTTTTACGTGTCGGCTCCGCCATTTCTTCTTTCATCAGCTTAATTTTGAGAGTATAATATTCCTCTTGAAGTTTGAGTACAGCCTCTTGTCTTCTGAGCACGGACATCTCCAAGTCCAGTCTTTCTTGCAACGGAGTAGAGCTACAGTGAGAAGCCAGGTGTGATCCACTCATGGTTGGTATGGTGGTACAAGGCATAGCGATGGCAGTACAAGGCATAGCGAAATTAACTGCTGAGGAACCGGAGGCTTCAGTGAAAGCAAATCTGTGTGTTGTAGGTGGAGAGGTCGAGGGCTCACTGAAGTGTGCTGAATGCATAGCAGGGGAAACGCTGCTACATGCAGGGTGCCCGTTGTCTGTCAGAACTGAGTTCACTACTGCCGAAGGTTCATCTGTCGAATGGCTGTTTTCCTCATCCTCGTCATCCTCATCATCATCAAAGCTGTAAAATAATATTAATAATAATAATTCTGTACATATTTTATATGGTTTGTTTATTTGATTTGTAAATCTTTTTATTGGGTTTAAAAAAATAATTCCCCTCCCATGTTCATGTCAACATATACATTTGTTAATACATAGATATAGACACCCATCATTTCCCTCCCGTCCACCCACTATACCCAGTACCCACCCACTCTTCCCCAATGCAGAGACAATACCAGAGGAAGGAGAGGGTACAGAAATAAAGAAGTAAATTAATTAAAAGAGAGAGGGGGGAGAGGAAAAGAGGAAAGGAGGGGGGGGACATACACCACCTGTGTGTGCGTGCAGCCACCGGTTTACACGACGCACGTACTGCATAGGCCTATATGCGTTCACCATTCCCTAGTTCAAATATAGCTCATCTCTGGGACTACCGTCAGGGTTTTTACATGGTCCACAAAGGGTGTCCATGTTTGCTGGAAAGTTGTCATGGAACCATTAAGTGAGAATCTAATCTTTTCAAGCTTAAGGTAGAATAGTACGTCCTTTATCCATCCGTTATGTGTAGGTGGAGAAACACATTTCAGGGAAACCTCATACTTTTAGGAATTCTGGTGGCAGCATCTGCCCTGTCACTTAGGAATTCTCAGTCCCATGTGATGAAGCACCCATAGTAGCTGCTGCTAGATTTTTATACCGTTTTTTTTTATTTTTTATGCTGTACAGTGTACAGCTTTAATAATTCTTTATCAAGAATCAAGTTGGATTTATTTGTTGACCAGGTTGAACATCTAGGTCTGTTGCAGTGAGTAGACGTCTTACCTTTGGGTGTCCATCATGTGCATGATTGAAGGGTCTTTCGTATCCTGGAGCAGCCTGTCTGACTCTGAATTCATCACAGAAATCACGATTTGGGTAATATGGCTGAACTGTTCAAGTGAAAGCTCTGAATCTGTGAATGACAATGTAGGAATGTACATCTTGTGAAATAAAAGTTGCATGAAAAACATAATAAACTCTTCCTATAGCTTTCAAGGTATTTTTTTTGCCTTTTTATGTAGCCTGGCTATCATCACCAAGGCAAGGCTTCAGACATTGCCTTTAAGGTACATACACCTAATAATCACACGGTTGTTTTTCTTACCTTCACCCAATTGCATTTTCTGTCTTTTGATTTCTTCCCTTGCTTTTGCCAGCAGATTTTCCCATTTCTTGCTACAGTCAGACACGGTACGTTGAATCTGTGGGAAAACAGCATTGATGGCTTGGGATATTTCTTCCCATGCTTGCCTTTTATCCTGCGTTGACACACCAGTGCTGCACTTTCCCCTGATCACTACTTTCCTCTCCTCCATCAACTGGGCTAAGAATATGCATTCCTGGTCAGTCCAATTCGGCCTTCTCTTTCTAGTGGACATCGCCTCTAGTGGAAGGGGCATTATCTGAAAGAAAGAATAAGGGTGTATGTGTGTGTGTGTGTGTGTGTGAGAGAGAGAGAGAGAGAGAGAGAGAGAGAGAGAGAGAGAGAGAGAGAGAGAGAGAGAGAGAGAGAGAGAGAGAGAGAGAGAGAGAGACAGACAGACAGACACACACATACCACTTAATTATTGTAATTGTCCAATAAATATGCAATAATAAAGAGAATTATATCATACAGCTGGGTAATGGACATTCTAGTCCCAGTCCAACTTGCACTGTAAATGTAAAATGATATAGTTAGGCCTACATTTTACATGGTACAGTAGAGTAGACTACTATAGGCCTACACATAAGCTGGCCTGGGGTATTTGCTTTATTTAGTGTGTTTATATTTGCCTGCCAGTCGTTTTTCTAAATTATATTCCAGCTTTAGATCGACATTTATTGCTCCAAATGCATAAACATCGTGTTGAGCATGTTCACCTATAGATTCTAGACTACAAACTGAAACATGACGACTAGTTACAGTACTTCCGTATTGTCGCTAAGTTAAGACATTATGCTTAAGAGAAAAAATCCCCCAAGTGGTCCACGGCTAAAAGTGTGGCTATAAACGGCTATTGAAGACAATAATCAAGACACGTGTTATCCAGATAAACCACTTACACAATATCAATAACGGCCAGGTGTAAAACACGCTGTGATACAACTAATATTGTTAAAATGCATTAAGATTAAAACGTATAATCGTTAAGGCTTTCTGAGTCGTCTCATTCACTGTGTCGCAGGAAGATGACGTGATGGGCGGCGACGCGTGAAAATAGCCGATCTACAAGCTCACAATGCGTTGCATCGCGACGCATTGTGAGCATGTAGATCGGCTATTTTCATAACGCGGCGGCGACGTGTCACCGTTGTGTTTACACTACAGTCAGTGCTGTATGAGGAGGAGGCGGCTCCACGGCCACGCCACGGAAAGACAGACACCATGGCTGTTGACATTACTTTACTGTTCAAAGCCAGTGTCAAAACTGTCAAAACACGAAATAAGGCGATCGGCGTCGGCTTTGATCCCTCCACCAAAGACGACATTCTGAAGCGGAGCAGTAGCAGCAGCAGACCCAAGCATGGATTTTCTCCCAAGGCGAAAGAGGTGGTAAGTTTCGCCGCTATCCCGGGGGGTGGCTACGTGCGAGCTAATGCTGCTGTTGGCGAAATCCCTAAGCATTGGTAGTATAGTCGTATTTACTACTGTTGTTCAGACTCGACATATGAAGTTGTACCTTTTGTATGTCGTGGTGCTTTCATTTAAAATGGTGAGTGAGTGGTGACTATACTACGGTAGACTCGTTTTAATGTCAACATTAGCTCCTAACCCCGGCCAATACACATGCTATTCACTGTTCAGTGTCCATCACAAGTAATATGAATGAAAGGAAATGTGTGTTGTGGTCGTGGAGGGTGCTACTGCTGCATATATTATACACCGTACTGTTATGGCACCCTGCTCTCCTTGATCATAGGGTGAGGGATAGGGAGGGTGCATCAGTCTTATCTTGCTGGAAAGGTGTTTAGCCTAAGCATGTTGTTTATTTGGTATTATTAGATAAGGCTTTGGTTAACTATATAAAGGTTATCATTGTCAATCAATATAATTACTGACACAATTGCCATGACACACACACGCACACGCACACGCACACACACACACACACACACACACACACACACATTCTCTGTTTGTGTGTTTTTCATGGCAATTTTGTCAGTATTAAACTTAACATTGATTGTTGATTGAAACATTTGAAATTTGTGTTTTGTCTGTCGCAACTTGTTTCTAACGCCAAATCAAATGGGTTCAGATCTGAGCCAAGACTCCTGAGGAGGCGCGTCTGAAGCCTGTCGTGGACGGGGTATCCGGACGCAAAAACAAATGCATCCATACAGTCGGAAAGCCTGTTAATTTCACTTTTAAATAGTGCCCCACTTGTTGCTGATAGACAATTGTTTCCTGGATGCACCCCACATACTCCGTGCTGCTCATCCAACAAATGCACAATTTGTCTTAAGACTCTTTGTCACATTTTATAGGAAAGCCCCTAGTGGAAGACTTGTCCTTGGCCCTGCCTTTTCTCCTTCTCCTGAAGGGGCTTTTGAGCTCTATTGCCCTGCCATTTATTTTCAATTTGCCATGTATTCTATTTCTGCCCGGCTAGTGTTGTTGCTGTCCCAGTGCTTCTTTATTCAATACCACATACACACTGTGCACTGTGTACTGTAGTCTGTGTCCAACGATGCTGACTCTGTGTATTACACAGAGACAGCGTCGTTGGAGCTGGAGGGTTGCTACTGCTCCCACCACTTCCCAGTGTGGCATCTGTCTGAGGAACTAGTGGATAGGTGGCTCAGGTTTCCCCAAAACAGAGCAATAACACTAACACCATGTGTTCTTAACCACATGCAGAGGCTGTTGGAGAACACTGTATGAATGGCTTCTCTAGGATCAAGACCAAAACACTAAATGTGTTTGCTGCCGTGGGTTGGGATGTGAATATGTAGGGCTGCTAGATCACAAGGTGGCCAGTGATTAAAAAACGGCCAATGATTGCTGTTTAGAGTTTACAAATGATAATGCATCCAACTGCATTTCTGTTCAAAGTCCGAAACAACCACTCAAAATTAAATTGAGAAAATAACCTTAAAATGACATGCTCATAAGGTCATATGGTAGGGTACATATTTTTCTAACTTTTAAATTACCATAATATGGCGAAGAAACAATGGCAGAGAAATTTGTTCAATACAAAATAAAAGTAAATAATTATGAAAACTGCACACAATTACAGAAACAACATGTATCTAAAATGGCAGCGTTGTCCTTTAAGAAATGTATTGTATTGTGGAAAAGCTATACATAGATCATTTAATTATGTATTTATTCTACTGGGTTGTGAGGAAGTGGCAATAGGAACTGCTGTTCTGCCTCTAGGCGGCTGAAATTCCCCAGTGGGATCAATAAAGGTTATTATATTCCTCAATTTATTGAAGCAATTTTCATTATGGTCATACTGGGTCTAATGCTTGATTTGACCATGATGGTACCAGTTAAGCAGTCCCAGACATAGGCTAATTCGATAAATGGGGATGAAAAATAATTAGCAAGTTATACTTTATTGATCCCTGTGGGGAAATTTGTCCCCTGTGGTCTGCATTTGACCCATTCTAACTAGCAGTGCACAGAGACCAGTAATGGCTCTAATGCCAGTGCCTGGGTCAAGAGCATCGAATGGATTATGACCTGGGCCTCAACATGCATATCATCATAAAAGGCAAATATGTATTTATTTTGTGAGCAGCTATTTTTGTTATAGTGTGCCTTGCGTTTCTGATTTGCTGTGGTGAAAACCACTGCTGTAGCCTGTACGTCACCCTGATCTTAACCCATTCTGATCGGGAACCCATTTTGGTGTTCAGCATCATGTTATGCTTTAGCTATTGAAAAACAGCAGATCTACAAGCTCATAGCGCGCCACCGAGTGGCGCGCTACGAGCTTGTAGGTCTGCTATTTTTTGAAAAATCGAAGAACGACTGACATTTTTTTAGAATCTGATCTCAGGTCAGAATGGGTTGATCAGACCAGTGTGTGTCCAGTGGAAAACCTCGTATGAATCTGATCTCAGGTCAGAATGGGTTAATAAGCATTTAAACCATGTATTATTTTTGAAGACTTAAGAAAACGACATAACGACATCATACCCAAAAGAGCAACGCCTAAGTGCTATTTTATACTTTCCGGCCTACTTGTAGATCTGCTATTTTTTGAAAGTCTTTGAAAAGTTTCCGCCTAATGAAATACCCAATTTGAACTTGAAACAAGTAGTTAGAACTTGTCTAGTAAGGCACAGTATTGGTGATTAGTACTGCATTCACTTCAAGAAATGTACAATTGTACATGAATATATTTAACCCATTCTGACCTGAGATCAGATTCATACGAGGTTTCCACTGGACACACACTGGTCTGATTAACCCATTCTGACCTGAGATCAGATTCTAAAAAATGTCAGTCGTCACTCGATTTTTCAAAAATAGCAGACCTACAAGCTCATAGCGCGCCACTCGGTGGCGCGCTATGAGCTTGTAGATCTGCTATTTTTCAATAGCTAAAGCATAACATGATGATAACACCAAAATGGGTTCCCGGTCAGAATGGGTTAATGGTGATTACTGCATTCACTTCAAGAAATGTACAATTGTACATGAATATATTTAAGAATAAGTTGATATTTCTGTTTGAAATAAGGAGCCGAGTGAGACTCAGCTGCATAGCATGTTCACTGCCATGAAGCCAGAGGTCACTGGCCTGACATGAATATCATGTATAAGATAATCCAAACGACCTCATGTTAGGAGAGAAGCCAAAACCCAAGCCTTCCGGTCGGCTGTTGGTTGGCTAATATTATCTTCAATGAAGGCTAAACTGTGTTAGCTATCATCAGCTTGAGCCCGCAAAATAATTTCTCCCAGTTTCCTTTTTTTCCCCTCACTGATTGTATTTGGAATCATAGTGAGAAGAAACAGAACGGAAGTTCATACGGGTTGGAACGTTCACTATTATTGTTGTCAGTTTGAGACCATCTATAAGAGCCCCTTCAAAGCCACCTTGAAGAACTATTCAACGTTTCCCTAAGGACATCAGAACTTTTAACCCATTCTGAACGGGAACCCATTTTGGTGTTAGCATCATGTTATGCTTTAGCTATTGAAAAATAGCAGATCTACAAGCTCATAGCGCGCCACCGAGTGGCGCGCTACGAGCTTGTTGGTCTGCTATTTTTGAAAAATCGAAGAGCGACTGACATTTTTAGAATCTGATCTCAGGTCAGAATGGGTTCATCAGACCAGTTGTGTGTCCAGTGGAAACCTCGTATGAATCTGATCTCAGGTCAGAATGGGTTAAACCATACCTGATGCCTCCACCCCAAGTCTGCGGCCAACATCGACATGGGCCCAGTCACAGCAGCTGTGCACAACCAGGCTTTTGTTATGTCCTCTGCACCCCTGTTGCATTGATATTAGAAATGGTGGTTTAATAAAAGCAAGGATGCTGATTCAAAGAAACTCAAACCTAGCCTGTGGTGCCTGCCCTCTCCACTCCTCCCCCCTACCGCTGTCTCCCTTGTGCTGTCCATATCATCTCCAACCATCTCGGTGAACCAGCGTTTGGAGAAATTGAAATTGCAACTTTGGAATGTCCTGACTGCTTATAGTTATGTTGTGGTTTTCGCCCACTCTCTCCCCTTCCAACTATCCGTTCTCTCTCTATGCACAACTTGAGATAGGCAGCATTTTTTTTTGGTGCAAGCCCTCTCCTCGCATGTATGATTCCATAAACATGCTGCAATAACATTTTCTTTCGGCTCTCGAACAATTTCTTGGGGAAAGCCGATCCTCCCAAGAGCCAGTGATTAAAGGTGGAAGATCAAAACAGAGAAAATATTAAATTAGGTCCCCAGTAACAATGTTGACGGCCGGTGCCTAATGCACAACAGATGTGGGTGCCCTTCAAGACATGCATAACTCTTTTCAAGTTCCCACCGACTCTTCACACAAATAGATAAAAAATAAAGAAAGAAACATCAAAGTAAACAAATATAAAGTGGCTTATTTGCGTCTTTCTTTCCACAAAAAATGGAGGCTAGCTCAAGGAAATGTGACATCTTTAGAACCAATCAAAGAAAAAAAGCCTTGATTGACTAATAAGAGGGCCAGTGTTTGCAGAGCGGGGCTTGGTCAGGGGAATCTTTTACCTCATAGGGGTCGGTTTGGGGCACTGTGATCTCCATTTCACCGTTCACCTCCTTTCTCTCCACAGCATGCTGCCCTTCTCGTGTTTAAATAGAGGAGGTCGCCTCAAAATTGTTAAATTGTGTGTAGAAAATAGCGCTTGGCTCCCCACTGTGCCTTCAGCACTGGTATTCCTAAATTGGCTCCTTCTCACAGAGTTTTCTTTGAAACCCTGAAAAGTGTGGCGATCGGCCAGCACACTTAAGTATGCGCGTTTAGGAGGTTTTCTACCATATACAGCACGTTTCAAATGGAAACGATAATCCTGTGTACTCTCAAAAATGTAGTTTGTATTTGAAAGGTTTGCTTCATTTGGAAAATTGTAAAACTGTTAAAATCTGTTTTTACCCTAGAACACTAAACGCAGGTATATTTTGCCCTATGTAAAATATTCCATAATAAATAATAAATATGTATCATCCAAATATATTTGAGTTGATCTGAGGAAAATGTTTATGTGGATTAGCCTAATTCACATAGGCGTGCACAGTGTCAAATGTACTAAAACCTCCCAAAATGCTGTAAATTAACTGCTTTGAAGTAAGATGGTACTGTACATTTTGTATTGAGTTGAAGCCTACACTGTAAATTCATAGATGCCTTTGAGAAGTTGGTGTTAAATGTAAAGCGCAAATCTTTTAACAAGTCATGACAGCAACCAGAAGCAATACGGCAGTATAGGCTAATTTAAGAGAAATCATTCATGTCAGCCAAGTCTGACCTCATGTTATCTAGCTAGCTGTTACGCTTCTGTAATTCTTTTATTTCCTTATCTCCAATATGCTCGCTTGGTTTACCTGGTAAAAAACAGCCCAAGTTAAATGTATTCCTTATATGTTAGACGAAGAGGTAACATGATACTACTTTAGTATATTGAATAAAAGAAAAAAGTTAAAGCTAAAGACTGATTCTAGCTGAATCTTAAAATAGCAGTCTCAGTATATAACTGTTTTTAATTTCTCTAAACTTTACTAATGAAGTCAGCATTGAAAGGTCAAATGTGCAATAGTCTTTTCCATCAAAAAAGATGCACAAAAAGACTCCTTTGTTGGCCTATAACCTAAATCACAAACTGCAACTGTGCATAGTTCCAAGAATTGAGAATGTCATCCTCGCATAAGCGGAACCATTTAGGCCGTGACTATCCAGAGGGTACTTTTACCATCGGGTTGCTATTTTCAGGGATTATCCTGGACTGAATGTGCTGCTAAACGCTCTCTTTACCAGTTGACCTAATCTCTGGACTGTTTTCCCACAAAGCCCTGGCAAATTGAATTTCGAAGCATCTGCAACCAGGACCTTGCAATAAAACAGGAACAGTGCATGTATCATTAAAATGAAAACTAATAGAAGGAAGAATAAGTCCTTAAACACAGGTCAGTGGATATATGTCACTTTTTGAATAAGGAGATGAACACCAGATACTTTGCAGACTAAACAGTTTAGCTGGAACAAAAATAGAGCTCGGGTTCATATAGACACGCAAGACTAAATCATAATAATGTGTGGATCAAAAAGTCAATTACTGTGAGGTTGTGGTTGTGTTGATGTATTTTGTGAGGCTTGATTAGGTCTAGATTATCAGTAATCTAGACCAAATAAAATTGTGACATTTTCAAATTGACTCTGACTAAGAAATACAGCAACTTTAAATGAATGTTTGGAGTCTAGAATGGATATGTTATATTCTGAGGTGGGAGTAACTATACATTGCATATTGTCACCTTGGCTTGTAAATTAGAAAATAAGGAAAACCAGATATTGGAATTGTTTAAATCCTCAAAAGAAAACCACGATGATGTTCTGGTCTGTTAGTGGAGATTCAACATACAATCTAGATTAAAGGAATTGGTTAAGACAATTGTTTAAAACAAATGATAAATAAATAAAGTCCTGGCTTCAAAGTCAAATGGCTTTAGAGCTTGCTTGTCAACGAGAGACAGAGTACAGACTCCCAAGTCTTGTTTCCCCTGCTTTCAATGAGGCTTGAGTGTTACAATATTGTTAGCATCCATGAGTCCAACAGCTGAGAGGTCTTTGTTGTCCAGGCAAACTCATTGCTTCTGGTTGCTACGTCTGTGTCTCAAATGATGTGGCTTTGTTCAAACCAGAAGAAACCCCAAAAAACAATCAACATGTTGTTTTAAATCAGTGATGTGAAGAGCTTGCATGCACGATGCATTTGGTTTCTGGCTTTTTCTTTTCCTTCCTTTCTCTGAGCTGTTTCGGAGCCTTGGTCTCCAGTTCATTCTGCCAAATATAAAAGTTGAGAATCATGTGACAATTTATTGTCCTGCTCTGGTCTGGACAAATGTCCTGTAGGCTACAGAATGTATACACCCCATAATCACTATAATCGTTAAGGAGACTGATTACTTGTTAAAAATTGTTAACAAACGAGTCACTGTTTAGTAATCATTGTCCAGTACAAATCAAAGGCCTTTTTATAATCCCAGATGCTAATCTAGGTGCTGTCATTTGTTTATTGTGACAACTACACTAAATGCACTTAAAACCGTCACAATCTTTAAAGACGGGCATAAACATGGTGATTGGTGATAACATCAACGGGCACCATAGATCTCTTTTGTTAAGCGACATTTTGTTATCAGGCCATACATGTAAAAGCAAGTGTGAGTGTGTCGAGTCCCTAAACCTGAACAGCGGCTGCTGCAGGGCGGTCGTTATCACATTCTGGTTACATGTATTTTAGCTAAACAATGAGCCGTCCAATCCAAGCTCCTAAGAAATCTGCAAGCTATGCCATTTCTCTTTTCTGCCTTGTAATAATCCATCTGATGGTTTGTTTGGACTCCACCAGGGTAGGAGGGACGCTGGAGGGAAGGAGAAAGTGAGGAGGTGAAGTGGGGGTCCTTGATGTTGATGAGATTAGATGTAGCCCGGCAGACTGTCTCCTTCTGCCTTCACTGCAAGCTCTCACACACGTACACAGTTACATATTTGTGTGTGCGTGTGTGTGTGCACGCATGCATGCACATATATATGCAGTATGCACACACACACACACACACACACACACACACACACACACACAGTACACACACACAGAGGGTGAGTCACAAGCACAGGGCCACCCCCTTCTTCATTGTTGAGGAATTACTCGCTCTTTAGGGTCTTAAGTTACAAGAGCAATTGATCCCTCTGACCCCCTGCAAACCCTTGAGGTTGCGCTCGCAATCTGAGCTCCAATGTATACACATAGGAGACAGCTCAACCCCCAGAGCAGCACTTTCACATGTTGTTCAGTCTCTGCTCGTTTGGATTCTCATTCAACACTTTTCATTACTGTGGACTTAGCACTGCCTGCTGGTCAGACAGGTGTAGCACACAAACACCTACAGTATACATACATGTCTGTTGAGTGTATTTTATGAGCTTATACAAGGCTTGTGGTCTACCGCTACATTCAGGTATTAAATATAGATTACAATGGGCCTGGGCAAATTATTGAAAAATGAGGTTAGTTTTTCTTGTCATTTTAAGGTTCATAACTTTACAAGTTGATTCATTGGATTGGTTATACTTGAGGGTGGTGGGCTGAAGATTGTGTCTTTATTCCAGTATATGACTTAGAATAGCTGTTGCTAATTCTTCAGAAGCCAAAAACTTGGAATTTGGAAGACGTAACATATTAAAACACACTGCAAGAACAAACTTGGCTTTAAGGACCATTTTTGCTTTATGTAGAGACGGGAAACTTATTCTTCTGTCGACACATACGTCATGTCCTAGAATGAGTGAATAGGGGATCAACATCACACTATTCATTGTTTGAACTCGTAAAAACACTGTCTCAAATAGTTTAGAATATTTGGCGTTCCCCTTTTCATTTTTCACTGCAATCGGTGGTTGTTGCAATCACCTGCGCTACAATACTTCACCACATGTTGCGCTATTTATTAATTTCCCTGCAGGGATAATAAAGTACATCTCATATGACGAAAAAGATATTTAAAATATTAAATGTAAGCATGCGTACGTTCACTTATGCATTTAAATGGTAAGCTGTGTTGTTTTCATGGTGGATTTGGACACGCCCCAAAATACCTGCATGTGTGTCTCAAAGAATAGAGGGAAGGACATGCAGCACGGATATGAATGAAACCTGTCATTCTACCAGGCAGCAATACTGGTAGATCTGTGACAATTTCAATTTTTTGGCAGATGTAACAAACTGCCAATGTTCCCTTAACTTGTTTCAGCGACCAACATCATGACATATATTGTCCATTACAGGGCGTTCTGGAGCCACTTGAGTTTCTGTCCAGTGAAATGTCACAACTTTTTTCTTTTAACGGTGAGAAAAGTGTCTGTCTCCTGATCCCTCTACAAGTGCTCTCAACAACAATTAACTTGTGACCTCTGATAATTGTATTTTTACAAAGTCCCAGCTTGCTTCAACAGCCTGACTTAACATATGCCCCCAACGCCGTGCCATATATCATTTGATTGCTTTCTAAGCAATGAAGAGGAGGGCTACATTTCCAGCAAATTGCTTGTCTCTGTTTATCTTGACACCTTATTTGAGCGAATGAAAAGCCTGTCACCTTTCAAACGTCATCTTTAATAAAACTTTTTTTTTTCTCAGGCCACTGCTATACTCTCAGAATTCTTAGACACAATTAGAGGGCTAGGTCCAGGTTACTCCTTACAACCGACTGAGCAATTTGATAATTAGGGTTGTTAGACTCAGAAGACTGAAGGTTGAAGACGGCGTCGTTATGCTATCAAAATAGTCTCCCACGTTCAGCGGTCCATGTCACAGTCACATCCATTGTGTCATTCTTTCAATCCCTTCCCTGTCTGAACTCTGTCTTCCAGCAGCTCCAACAGACTCTACAGTGTGCGTTTTCATGCACACTTCTGCCCTGCCAGCAGCCCTCTGTGGACAGGGAAGCAATTTGGCCTTTTTTTTCAGTGTTTGACCGAATTACAGGAGCAAATATTGGATTGATTGAACGTAGTTTCCTCTCTGGTTTACACACACACACACACACACACACACACACACACACACACACACACACACACACACACACCGCCCTGTGATAAATGGTAACGGATCATGCATTTCAGGCTTATTAGAGATTGCTCTGTCAGAGCTCTGTGTGGAGTAGCTCATAGTTTTATTTACCCAAGCTATTTGACAAGGAAATTGCCGGTTTGATTTCGGTATGTCCTGTAGTAAATTAATTGTCAAAGGTAAACATTCAGAATGCACCAAGATAGATGGACATGGCTGCCTGACACAGTCAATAAATGCAAAATCATACATTTAAGCCTTATTCATACCGCGCCTTATGACTGTGTCCCTTGCCAAAAATAACTAAATAACTGGCATGATGCGTTTTAGGTGAAGGTAGCTGGGACAAACCCGCATTCTGGTGGTGTGTGTGTGTGTGTGTGTGTGTGTGAACTCATCTGAGAGTTTTGTAAGCCATGTTTTGTTGACATGTCTACTGAAGCAGAACCAGAGACACACGACATTCTAAAAATAGCATGCTGCACAGTGCACACGCATTAATATGAAAGAAAACGTTCATTAATGTGTTGCTTCTTCTCCGTTCATCCTGGCAGATCACAAACATCACTAAACTGAAAGACTTCCTGCTGCAGCACAGGAAAGACTATGTGAACGCCGGAAGGTAAGCCTCTCCTCCAATCGCCTGACTGAAACATTCTGCTCACGGTAACCATTTAAGCACTATATACTTTGTTGTATATCAAACAGCAAAAGTAGCAAATCTACAAGCTAGCCTACAATGCTTCACAGACACGTTGTAGGCTTCATATAATTATAACATTTTTACAGACACAAATAAATTGGGTATACGCTTGCGGCTTGCTATTTTCACCGAATGTTCACTGAATGTTCGACTGTTTTCGCCAAACTTTCATCCATTTTTGCTATTATGACATTCCCAGAATAGGGATTCTATGGTTGATGTGGGTAAAATGGATGTGACGATGTGAAAGTGCTAGGCTACGGGGCAGGGCGTTGGTGGCTTCTGATAATTGGTCTGGTTGTGAGGTGGTCAGGAGGAGGACTAAGGGCAGACCTGTGACTACAGGGTTATATCGTAGACTCCTCAGGGTTTATCTAGGATAATTGAGGTATGTGTGTGTTCTTGTGTCAGTGTTGTGGGGGCTGGCTGCTGGCACAAGGTCAACAGCGAGTAGGGTGGTCTGAAGCAGCAGGCTCCAGTCTAATTGTCTGGAATAATTGAGCTGCAACCAAGTGAAGAGCAAATCATGCCTGAGACTAATCCTGGCCTTCCTCTCTTCAAGGCCCCTCTGTGTGTGGGTGTGTATATGGGTGTGGGTAGTAGTGGCATGTTTTGTTAAGAGTGTTGATAAAACAGAATAGATTACCGTAAGTAAACACTCCACGTGAAAATGGGCGTTGTGGGTTGTTCTCTACGGGTAAGCAAAGGAGTCAAGCCACCCTCAGCCCGCCGTACTCATTTAAATGTCGACTCCTTTTATTTCATCATCTCCATTAGACATAACAAACTCCAAATCTTTTGACATGATCCACTCTATCCGACTCTGTTTAACAGAAGAAAAGCTACCTAGAATGTGTACCAAGTTTTGTCACTTGCTTTGAACCAGAGGGGAACCTTTACAAAAGCAAACACAGTGCTGATAACAAGTTAGGCTACAGCGGGAAATCATTTGGTAAAATTCAATGGGGACATTTGTTTGCCATAAATCACATTTCATCATCGCCTTGTAAGTTTTTATTGCTATCTTAGACACCATATAATCACTTACTGTCACTTGGCTAACACTATCAGACATGGTGCACACTGTGCACGCAGCCACCGCCAAGTTCACACAACTCCCACACATTATCAACATAGCCATTAGTCATGATGTGAGTTCTGATTTCTCTTCCTTTGGTTCATGAACAGGGCATAGGATTTCCACAGCCTTCGTTGGGGGCGACAATTTACTTGATTTCATGCCAGGAAAAAACTACAACCCATGCTAATTGCTAATAGGCCTATTTAAACTCTGCAGCCTTTTCTCACCATATGTGGTTGAGCAAGCTGTGTCATTGTGCCATAAGAGAGAGACTTTCTCAAGTTCATGAGAATGAGTAGTATTATTGGACAAACAACACTGCATACTTTCTGCTTATTTCTGATAAATGCCTAGAATAATATAAAACTTTGTTATTGTAACAATAAGTGAATCTTACTCCATATTGGGGGTGAATTGAACTTTTTATGGAAGTCACCAGATGTTAAAACACTGTTATTATAAATGTGTTCACAGTCTCATCTCATCAGACCTTACTCATATGACGGACAACGAACGAGACCAGATTGACCAAGACGCTCAGATCTTCATGAGGACCTGCTCTGAAGCTATCAAACAGCTACGCGCTGAAGGTACTGTGCAGTATGTGTGCTTTACTAAAGCTATTTTCAGATATGGACAGTGGTGTTTGGATCGCTACATGGGACACCACAGGGCTCCTCTGGTCATTTTCCACACGCACACAGGCAGAGGATGTGCACGCTAGAACGCGTGTCCCCCTAAATTAATGAGAACCCCAAATGGCTACTGTGAAATAACGGGTTTACAAGTGAGTGTGCAAATGCATCCTCAAACCTTGCATACATGATGAAGCAACACAGCATTTGGGCTTCAGTAGGGCTGCTGCCAGTAGTATCCGATCTGCACGCAAGAATGCCTCAGCCACCATCGAAGCAGAGAGAGTAATACTCATTCAAAGAAAACTTTTCCTAGTTCAAGTCATTTCCTATACAGTTTTTGGTACTGTAGGTACCGTTCTCATTCTTGCCGGAATAGTCAAGTACAGTGCTTGCTACCCACCAGATATGACTGTACTCACTGTAGCGTGCAAGCCTAGGCATTTGGTGAATGCTGGAATTATCAACATGGCATCCATCTGCAGGCTGGCAGACGGCTGTAAATAAATCCGTTAATCCCAAAAAGTAATCAATAGAATAATCGCTAAGAGAATATTGTTTTAGACATTATTGCGAAAACATTGTCATTTTTGACATTGTTGGAGTAGTTGGAGTCCTGTAAGTGAATATTCTTGTTGTCGGGCAGAAACCTCATCTCCATATTTACACTTTTTGTGTTTTTTGTAAATGAACGCCCTACTTGATCATAGTACAGCATCAGACAAAAACATCAAAAGTAGCAGATCTCCAATTTCAAAATGTGTTGCGAACTGCGAAGCAACACGTTTGGATATTGTAGATCTGCTGCTTTTGCCGTTTTTGAATTTTAATCCCGAAAAGTAATCCCGGACATGTAAGGTTTCCACCTGACTGAGATGATTATATATCTGTGACTGTGGTGTTTCCAGCTGAGAAGCAGGTATTGTCAGCCCAGGTGAAGGAGCACAGAGGAGCAGTCTTGGACCTTGTGGAGATGTATCTGAAAGGTGCGTTCCTGTCACACTAAAACACACTGCCCAAACTGTCAGACGTCATTCTCTATGGACTGTTCGTTGTGATGTAGGTCTGGAATATATGAATATGAGCCTACTGGGACGGAGAAATTGGTTTTCTCATGGGCTGCATAACCTCAGTC
>NC_137863.1:7053173-7334693 GCF_963924005.1 Protomyctophum bolini | reverse complement strand
TGGTTGGTATGGTGGTACAAGGCATAGCGATGGCAGTACAAGGCATAGCGAAATTAACTGCTGAGGAACCGGAGGCTTCAGTGAAAGCAAATCTGTGTGTTGTAGGTGGAGAGGTCGAGGGCTCACTGAAGTGTGCTGAATGCATAGCAGGGGAAACGCTGCTACATGCAGGGTGCCCGTTGTCTGTCAGAACTGAGTTCACTACTGCCGAAGGTTCATCTGTCGAATGGCTGTTTTCCTCATCCTCGTCATCCTCATCATCATCAAAGCTGTAAAATAATATTAATAATAATAATTCTGTACATATTTTATATGGTTTGTTTATTTGATTTGTAAATCTTTTTATTGGGTTTAAAAAAATAATTCCCCTCCCATGTTCATGTCAACATATACATTTGTTAATACATAGATATAGACACCCATCATTTCCCTCCCGTCCACCCACTATACCCAGTACCCACCCACTCTTCCCCAATGCAGAGACAATACCAGAGGAAGGAGAGGGTACAGAAATAAAGAAGTAAATTAATTAAAAGAGAGAGGGGGGAGAGGAAAAGAGGAAAGGAGGGGGGGGACATACACCACCTGTGTGTGCGTGCAGCCACCGGTTTACACGACGCACGTACTGCATAGGCCTATATGCGTTCACCATTCCCTAGTTCAAATATAGCTCATCTCTGGGACTACCGTCAGGGTTTTTACATGGTCCACAAAGGGTGTCCATGTTTGCTGGAAAGTTGTCATGGAACCATTAAGTGAGAATCTAATCTTTTCAAGCTTAAGGTAGAATAGTACGTCCTTTATCCATCCGTTATGTGTAGGTGGAGAAACACATTTCAGGGAAACCTCATACTTTTAGGAATTCTGGTGGCAGCATCTGCCCTGTCACTTAGGAATTCTCAGTCCCATGTGATGAAGCACCCATAGTAGCTGCTGCTAGATTTTTATACCGTTTTTTTTTATTTTTTATGCTGTACAGTGTACAGCTTTAATAATTCTTTATCAAGAATCAAGTTGGATTTATTTGTTGACCAGGTTGAACATCTAGGTCTGTTGCAGTGAGTAGACGTCTTACCTTTGGGTGTCCATCATGTGCATGATTGAAGGGTCTTTCGTATCCTGGAGCAGCCTGTCTGACTCTGAATTCATCACAGAAATCACGATTTGGGTAATATGGCTGAACTGTTCAAGTGAAAGCTCTGAATCTGTGAATGACAATGTAGGAATGTACATCTTGTGAAATAAAAGTTGCATGAAAAACATAATAAACTCTTCCTATAGCTTTCAAGGTATTTTTTTTGCCTTTTTATGTAGCCTGGCTATCATCACCAAGGCAAGGCTTCAGACATTGCCTTTAAGGTACATACACCTAATAATCACACGGTTGTTTTTCTTACCTTCACCCAATTGCATTTTCTGTCTTTTGATTTCTTCCCTTGCTTTTGCCAGCAGATTTTCCCATTTCTTGCTACAGTCAGACACGGTACGTTGAATCTGTGGGAAAACAGCATTGATGGCTTGGGATATTTCTTCCCATGCTTGCCTTTTATCCTGCGTTGACACACCAGTGCTGCACTTTCCCCTGATCACTACTTTCCTCTCCTCCATCAACTGGGCTAAGAATATGCATTCCTGGTCAGTCCAATTCGGCCTTCTCTTTCTAGTGGACATCGCCTCTAGTGGAAGGGGCATTATCTGAAAGAAAGAATAAGGGTGTATGTGTGTGTGTGTGTGTGTGTGAGAGAGAGAGAGAGAGAGAGAGAGAGAGAGAGAGAGAGAGAGAGAGAGAGAGAGAGAGAGAGAGAGAGAGAGAGAGAGAGAGAGAGACAGACAGACAGACACACACATACCACTTAATTATTGTAATTGTCCAATAAATATGCAATAATAAAGAGAATTATATCATACAGCTGGGTAATGGACATTCTAGTCCCAGTCCAACTTGCACTGTAAATGTAAAATGATATAGTTAGGCCTACATTTTACATGGTACAGTAGAGTAGACTACTATAGGCCTACACATAAGCTGGCCTGGGGTATTTGCTTTATTTAGTGTGTTTATATTTGCCTGCCAGTCGTTTTTCTAAATTATATTCCAGCTTTAGATCGACATTTATTGCTCCAAATGCATAAACATCGTGTTGAGCATGTTCACCTATAGATTCTAGACTACAAACTGAAACATGACGACTAGTTACAGTACTTCCGTATTGTCGCTAAGTTAAGACATTATGCTTAAGAGAAAAAATCCCCCAAGTGGTCCACGGCTAAAAGTGTGGCTATAAACGGCTATTGAAGACAATAATCAAGACACGTGTTATCCAGATAAACCACTTACACAATATCAATAACGGCCAGGTGTAAAACACGCTGTGATACAACTAATATTGTTAAAATGCATTAAGATTAAAACGTATAATCGTTAAGGCTTTCTGAGTCGTCTCATTCACTGTGTCGCAGGAAGATGACGTGATGGGCGGCGACGCGTGAAAATAGCCGATCTACAAGCTCACAATGCGTTGCATCGCGACGCATTGTGAGCATGTAGATCGGCTATTTTCATAACGCGGCGGCGACGTGTCACCGTTGTGTTTACACTACAGTCAGTGCTGTATGAGGAGGAGGCGGCTCCACGGCCACGCCACGGAAAGACAGACACCATGGCTGTTGACATTACTTTACTGTTCAAAGCCAGTGTCAAAACTGTCAAAACACGAAATAAGGCGATCGGCGTCGGCTTTGATCCCTCCACCAAAGACGACATTCTGAAGCGGAGCAGTAGCAGCAGCAGACCCAAGCATGGATTTTCTCCCAAGGCGAAAGAGGTGGTAAGTTTCGCCGCTATCCCGGGGGGTGGCTACGTGCGAGCTAATGCTGCTGTTGGCGAAATCCCTAAGCATTGGTAGTATAGTCGTATTTACTACTGTTGTTCAGACTCGACATATGAAGTTGTACCTTTTGTATGTCGTGGTGCTTTCATTTAAAATGGTGAGTGAGTGGTGACTATACTACGGTAGACTCGTTTTAATGTCAACATTAGCTCCTAACCCCGGCCAATACACATGCTATTCACTGTTCAGTGTCCATCACAAGTAATATGAATGAAAGGAAATGTGTGTTGTGGTCGTGGAGGGTGCTACTGCTGCATATATTATACACCGTACTGTTATGGCACCCTGCTCTCCTTGATCATAGGGTGAGGGATAGGGAGGGTGCATCAGTCTTATCTTGCTGGAAAGGTGTTTAGCCTAAGCATGTTGTTTATTTGGTATTATTAGATAAGGCTTTGGTTAACTATATAAAGGTTATCATTGTCAATCAATATAATTACTGACACAATTGCCATGACACACACACGCACACGCACACGCACACACACACACACACACACACACACACACACATTCTCTGTTTGTGTGTTTTTCATGGCAATTTTGTCAGTATTAAACTTAACATTGATTGTTGATTGAAACATTTGAAATTTGTGTTTTGTCTGTCGCAACTTGTTTCTAACGCCAAATCAAATGGGTTCAGATCTGAGCCAAGACTCCTGAGGAGGCGCGTCTGAAGCCTGTCGTGGACGGGGTATCCGGACGCAAAAACAAATGCATCCATACAGTCGGAAAGCCTGTTAATTTCACTTTTAAATAGTGCCCCACTTGTTGCTGATAGACAATTGTTTCCTGGATGCACCCCACATACTCCGTGCTGCTCATCCAACAAATGCACAATTTGTCTTAAGACTCTTTGTCACATTTTATAGGAAAGCCCCTAGTGGAAGACTTGTCCTTGGCCCTGCCTTTTCTCCTTCTCCTGAAGGGGCTTTTGAGCTCTATTGCCCTGCCATTTATTTTCAATTTGCCATGTATTCTATTTCTGCCCGGCTAGTGTTGTTGCTGTCCCAGTGCTTCTTTATTCAATACCACATACACACTGTGCACTGTGTACTGTAGTCTGTGTCCAACGATGCTGACTCTGTGTATTACACAGAGACAGCGTCGTTGGAGCTGGAGGGTTGCTACTGCTCCCACCACTTCCCAGTGTGGCATCTGTCTGAGGAACTAGTGGATAGGTGGCTCAGGTTTCCCCAAAACAGAGCAATAACACTAACACCATGTGTTCTTAACCACATGCAGAGGCTGTTGGAGAACACTGTATGAATGGCTTCTCTAGGATCAAGACCAAAACACTAAATGTGTTTGCTGCCGTGGGTTGGGATGTGAATATGTAGGGCTGCTAGATCACAAGGTGGCCAGTGATTAAAAAACGGCCAATGATTGCTGTTTAGAGTTTACAAATGATAATGCATCCAACTGCATTTCTGTTCAAAGTCCGAAACAACCACTCAAAATTAAATTGAGAAAATAACCTTAAAATGACATGCTCATAAGGTCATATGGTAGGGTACATATTTTTCTAACTTTTAAATTACCATAATATGGCGAAGAAACAATGGCAGAGAAATTTGTTCAATACAAAATAAAAGTAAATAATTATGAAAACTGCACACAATTACAGAAACAACATGTATCTAAAATGGCAGCGTTGTCCTTTAAGAAATGTATTGTATTGTGGAAAAGCTATACATAGATCATTTAATTATGTATTTATTCTACTGGGTTGTGAGGAAGTGGCAATAGGAACTGCTGTTCTGCCTCTAGGCGGCTGAAATTCCCCAGTGGGATCAATAAAGGTTATTATATTCCTCAATTTATTGAAGCAATTTTCATTATGGTCATACTGGGTCTAATGCTTGATTTGACCATGATGGTACCAGTTAAGCAGTCCCAGACATAGGCTAATTCGATAAATGGGGATGAAAAATAATTAGCAAGTTATACTTTATTGATCCCTGTGGGGAAATTTGTCCCCTGTGGTCTGCATTTGACCCATTCTAACTAGCAGTGCACAGAGACCAGTAATGGCTCTAATGCCAGTGCCTGGGTCAAGAGCATCGAATGGATTATGACCTGGGCCTCAACATGCATATCATCATAAAAGGCAAATATGTATTTATTTTGTGAGCAGCTATTTTTGTTATAGTGTGCCTTGCGTTTCTGATTTGCTGTGGTGAAAACCACTGCTGTAGCCTGTACGTCACCCTGATCTTAACCCATTCTGATCGGGAACCCATTTTGGTGTTCAGCATCATGTTATGCTTTAGCTATTGAAAAACAGCAGATCTACAAGCTCATAGCGCGCCACCGAGTGGCGCGCTACGAGCTTGTAGGTCTGCTATTTTTTGAAAAATCGAAGAACGACTGACATTTTTTTAGAATCTGATCTCAGGTCAGAATGGGTTGATCAGACCAGTGTGTGTCCAGTGGAAAACCTCGTATGAATCTGATCTCAGGTCAGAATGGGTTAATAAGCATTTAAACCATGTATTATTTTTGAAGACTTAAGAAAACGACATAACGACATCATACCCAAAAGAGCAACGCCTAAGTGCTATTTTATACTTTCCGGCCTACTTGTAGATCTGCTATTTTTTGAAAGTCTTTGAAAAGTTTCCGCCTAATGAAATACCCAATTTGAACTTGAAACAAGTAGTTAGAACTTGTCTAGTAAGGCACAGTATTGGTGATTAGTACTGCATTCACTTCAAGAAATGTACAATTGTACATGAATATATTTAACCCATTCTGACCTGAGATCAGATTCATACGAGGTTTCCACTGGACACACACTGGTCTGATTAACCCATTCTGACCTGAGATCAGATTCTAAAAAATGTCAGTCGTCACTCGATTTTTCAAAAATAGCAGACCTACAAGCTCATAGCGCGCCACTCGGTGGCGCGCTATGAGCTTGTAGATCTGCTATTTTTCAATAGCTAAAGCATAACATGATGATAACACCAAAATGGGTTCCCGGTCAGAATGGGTTAATGGTGATTACTGCATTCACTTCAAGAAATGTACAATTGTACATGAATATATTTAAGAATAAGTTGATATTTCTGTTTGAAATAAGGAGCCGAGTGAGACTCAGCTGCATAGCATGTTCACTGCCATGAAGCCAGAGGTCACTGGCCTGACATGAATATCATGTATAAGATAATCCAAACGACCTCATGTTAGGAGAGAAGCCAAAACCCAAGCCTTCCGGTCGGCTGTTGGTTGGCTAATATTATCTTCAATGAAGGCTAAACTGTGTTAGCTATCATCAGCTTGAGCCCGCAAAATAATTTCTCCCAGTTTCCTTTTTTTCCCCTCACTGATTGTATTTGGAATCATAGTGAGAAGAAACAGAACGGAAGTTCATACGGGTTGGAACGTTCACTATTATTGTTGTCAGTTTGAGACCATCTATAAGAGCCCCTTCAAAGCCACCTTGAAGAACTATTCAACGTTTCCCTAAGGACATCAGAACTTTTAAACCATACCTGATGCCTCCACCCCAAGTCTGCGGCCAACATCGACATGGGCCCAGTCACAGCAGCTGTGCACAACCAGGCTTTTGTTATGTCCTCTGCACCCCTGTTGCATTGATATTAGAAATGGTGGTTTAATAAAAGCAAGGATGCTGATTCAAAGAAACTCAAACCTAGCCTGTGGTGCCTGCCCTCTCCACTCCTCCCCCCTACCGCTGTCTCCCTTGTGCTGTCCATATCATCTCCAACCATCTCGGTGAACCAGCGTTTGGAGAAATTGAAATTGCAACTTTGGAATGTCCTGACTGCTTATAGTTATGTTGTGGTTTTCGCCCACTCTCTCCCCTTCCAACTATCCGTTCTCTCTCTATGCACAACTTGAGATAGGCAGCATTTTTTTTTTGGTGCAAGCCCTCTCCTCGCATGTATGATTCCATAAACATGCTGCAATAACATTTTCTTTCGGCTCTCGAACAATTTCTTGGGGAAAGCCGATCCTCCCAAGAGCCAGTGATTAAAGGTGGAAGATCAAAACAGAGAAAATATTAAATTAGGTCCCCAGTAACAATGTTGACGGCCGGTGCCTAATGCACAACAGATGTGGGTGCCCTTCAAGACATGCATAACTCTTTTCAAGTTCCCACCGACTCTTCACACAAATAGATAAAAAATAAAGAAAGAAACATCAAAGTAAACAAATATAAAGTGGCTTATTTGCGTCTTTCTTTCCACAAAAAATGGAGGCTAGCTCAAGGAAATGTGACATCTTTAGAACCAATCAAAGAAAAAAAGCCTTGATTGACTAATAAGAGGGCCAGTGTTTGCAGAGCGGGGCTTGGTCAGGGGAATCTTTTACCTCATAGGGGTCGGTTTGGGGCACTGTGATCTCCATTTCACCGTTCACCTCCTTTCTCTCCACAGCATGCTGCCCTTCTCGTGTTTAAATAGAGGAGGTCGCCTCAAAATTGTTAAATTGTGTGTAGAAAATAGCGCTTGGCTCCCCACTGTGCCTTCAGCACTGGTATTCCTAAATTGGCTCCTTCTCACAGAGTTTTCTTTGAAACCCTGAAAAGTGTGGCGATCGGCCAGCACACTTAAGTATGCGCGTTTAGGAGGTTTTCTACCATATACAGCACGTTTCAAATGGAAACGATAATCCTGTGTACTCTCAAAAATGTAGTTTGTATTTGAAAGGTTTGCTTCATTTGGAAAATTGTAAAACTGTTAAAATCTGTTTTTACCCTAGAACACTAAACGCAGGTATATTTTGCCCTATGTAAAATATTCCATAATAAATAATAAATATGTATCATCCAAATATATTTGAGTTGATCTGAGGAAAATGTTTATGTGGATTAGCCTAATTCACATAGGCGTGCACAGTGTCAAATGTACTAAAACCTCCCAAAATGCTGTAAATTAACTGCTTTGAAGTAAGATGGTACTGTACATTTTGTATTGAGTTGAAGCCTACACTGTAAATTCATAGATGCCTTTGAGAAGTTGGTGTTAAATGTAAAGCGCAAATCTTTTAACAAGTCATGACAGCAACCAGAAGCAATACGGCAGTATAGGCTAATTTAAGAGAAATCATTCATGTCAGCCAAGTCTGACCTCATGTTATCTAGCTAGCTGTTACGCTTCTGTAATTCTTTTATTTCCTTATCTCCAATATGCTCGCTTGGTTTACCTGGTAAAAAACAGCCCAAGTTAAATGTATTCCTTATATGTTAGACGAAGAGGTAACATGATACTACTTTAGTATATTGAATAAAAGAAAAAAGTTAAAGCTAAAGACTGATTCTAGCTGAATCTTAAAATAGCAGTCTCAGTATATAACTGTTTTTAATTTCTCTAAACTTTACTAATGAAGTCAGCATTGAAAGGTCAAATGTGCAATAGTCTTTTCCATCAAAAAAGATGCACAAAAAGACTCCTTTGTTGGCCTATAACCTAAATCACAAACTGCAACTGTGCATAGTTCCAAGAATTGAGAATGTCATCCTCGCATAAGCGGAACCATTTAGGCCGTGACTATCCAGAGGGTACTTTTACCATCGGGTTGCTATTTTCAGGGATTATCCTGGACTGAATGTGCTGCTAAACGCTCTCTTTACCAGTTGACCTAATCTCTGGACTGTTTTCCCACAAAGCCCTGGCAAATTGAATTTCGAAGCATCTGCAACCAGGACCTTGCAATAAAACAGGAACAGTGCATGTATCATTAAAATGAAAACTAATAGAAGGAAGAATAAGTCCTTAAACACAGGTCAGTGGATATATGTCACTTTTTGAATAAGGAGATGAACACCAGATACTTTGCAGACTAAACAGTTTAGCTGGAACAAAAATAGAGCTCGGGTTCATATAGACACGCAAGACTAAATCATAATAATGTGTGGATCAAAAAGTCAATTACTGTGAGGTTGTGGTTGTGTTGATGTATTTTGTGAGGCTTGATTAGGTCTAGATTATCAGTAATCTAGACCAAATAAAATTGTGACATTTTCAAATTGACTCTGACTAAGAAATACAGCAACTTTAAATGAATGTTTGGAGTCTAGAATGGATATGTTATATTCTGAGGTGGGAGTAACTATACATTGCATATTGTCACCTTGGCTTGTAAATTAGAAAATAAGGAAAACCAGATATTGGAATTGTTTAAATCCTCAAAAGAAAACCACGATGATGTTCTGGTCTGTTAGTGGAGATTCAACATACAATCTAGATTAAAGGAATTGGTTAAGACAATTGTTTAAAACAAATGATAAATAAATAAAGTCCTGGCTTCAAAGTCAAATGGCTTTAGAGCTTGCTTGTCAACGAGAGACAGAGTACAGACTCCCAAGTCTTGTTTCCCCTGCTTTCAATGAGGCTTGAGTGTTACAATATTGTTAGCATCCATGAGTCCAACAGCTGAGAGGTCTTTGTTGTCCAGGCAAACTCATTGCTTCTGGTTGCTACGTCTGTGTCTCAAATGATGTGGCTTTGTTCAAACCAGAAGAAACCCCAAAAAACAATCAACATGTTGTTTTAAATCAGTGATGTGAAGAGCTTGCATGCACGATGCATTTGGTTTCTGGCTTTTTCTTTTCCTTCCTTTCTCTGAGCTGTTTCGGAGCCTTGGTCTCCAGTTCATTCTGCCAAATATAAAAGTTGAGAATCATGTGACAATTTATTGTCCTGCTCTGGTCTGGACAAATGTCCTGTAGGCTACAGAATGTATACACCCCATAATCACTATAATCGTTAAGGAGACTGATTACTTGTTAAAAATTGTTAACAAACGAGTCACTGTTTAGTAATCATTGTCCAGTACAAATCAAAGGCCTTTTTATAATCCCAGATGCTAATCTAGGTGCTGTCATTTGTTTATTGTGACAACTACACTAAATGCACTTAAAACCGTCACAATCTTTAAAGACGGGCATAAACATGGTGATTGGTGATAACATCAACGGGCACCATAGATCTCTTTTGTTAAGCGACATTTTGTTATCAGGCCATACATGTAAAAGCAAGTGTGAGTGTGTCGAGTCCCTAAACCTGAACAGCGGCTGCTGCAGGGCGGTCGTTATCACATTCTGGTTACATGTATTTTAGCTAAACAATGAGCCGTCCAATCCAAGCTCCTAAGAAATCTGCAAGCTATGCCATTTCTCTTTTCTGCCTTGTAATAATCCATCTGATGGTTTGTTTGGACTCCACCAGGGTAGGAGGGACGCTGGAGGGAAGGAGAAAGTGAGGAGGTGAAGTGGGGGTCCTTGATGTTGATGAGATTAGATGTAGCCCGGCAGACTGTCTCCTTCTGCCTTCACTGCAAGCTCTCACACACGTACACAGTTACATATTTGTGTGTGCGTGTGTGTGTGCACGCATGCATGCACATATATATGCAGTATGCACACACACACACACACACACACACACACACACACACACACAGTACACACACACAGAGGGTGAGTCACAAGCACAGGGCCACCCCCTTCTTCATTGTTGAGGAATTACTCGCTCTTTAGGGTCTTAAGTTACAAGAGCAATTGATCCCTCTGACCCCCTGCAAACCCTTGAGGTTGCGCTCGCAATCTGAGCTCCAATGTATACACATAGGAGACAGCTCAACCCCCAGAGCAGCACTTTCACATGTTGTTCAGTCTCTGCTCGTTTGGATTCTCATTCAACACTTTTCATTACTGTGGACTTAGCACTGCCTGCTGGTCAGACAGGTGTAGCACACAAACACCTACAGTATACATACATGTCTGTTGAGTGTATTTTATGAGCTTATACAAGGCTTGTGGTCTACCGCTACATTCAGGTATTAAATATAGATTACAATGGGCCTGGGCAAATTATTGAAAAATGAGGTTAGTTTTTCTTGTCATTTTAAGGTTCATAACTTTACAAGTTGATTCATTGGATTGGTTATACTTGAGGGTGGTGGGCTGAAGATTGTGTCTTTATTCCAGTATATGACTTAGAATAGCTGTTGCTAATTCTTCAGAAGCCAAAAACTTGGAATTTGGAAGACGTAACATATTAAAACACACTGCAAGAACAAACTTGGCTTTAAGGACCATTTTTGCTTTATGTAGAGACGGGAAACTTATTCTTCTGTCGACACATACGTCATGTCCTAGAATGAGTGAATAGGGGATCAACATCACACTATTCATTGTTTGAACTCGTAAAAACACTGTCTCAAATAGTTTAGAATATTTGGCGTTCCCCTTTTCATTTTTCACTGCAATCGGTGGTTGTTGCAATCACCTGCGCTACAATACTTCACCACATGTTGCGCTATTTATTAATTTCCCTGCAGGGATAATAAAGTACATCTCATATGACGAAAAAGATATTTAAAATATTAAATGTAAGCATGCGTACGTTCACTTATGCATTTAAATGGTAAGCTGTGTTGTTTTCATGGTGGATTTGGACACGCCCCAAAATACCTGCATGTGTGTCTCAAAGAATAGAGGGAAGGACATGCAGCACGGATATGAATGAAACCTGTCATTCTACCAGGCAGCAATACTGGTAGATCTGTGACAATTTCAATTTTTTGGCAGATGTAACAAACTGCCAATGTTCCCTTAACTTGTTTCAGCGACCAACATCATGACATATATTGTCCATTACAGGGCGTTCTGGAGCCACTTGAGTTTCTGTCCAGTGAAATGTCACAACTTTTTTCTTTTAACGGTGAGAAAAGTGTCTGTCTCCTGATCCCTCTACAAGTGCTCTCAACAACAATTAACTTGTGACCTCTGATAATTGTATTTTTACAAAGTCCCAGCTTGCTTCAACAGCCTGACTTAACATATGCCCCCAACGCCGTGCCATATATCATTTGATTGCTTTCTAAGCAATGAAGAGGAGGGCTACATTTCCAGCAAATTGCTTGTCTCTGTTTATCTTGACACCTTATTTGAGCGAATGAAAAGCCTGTCACCTTTCAAACGTCATCTTTAATAAAACTTTTTTTTTTCTCAGGCCACTGCTATACTCTCAGAATTCTTAGACACAATTAGAGGGCTAGGTCCAGGTTACTCCTTACAACCGACTGAGCAATTTGATAATTAGGGTTGTTAGACTCAGAAGACTGAAGGTTGAAGACGGCGTCGTTATGCTATCAAAATAGTCTCCCACGTTCAGCGGTCCATGTCACAGTCACATCCATTGTGTCATTCTTTCAATCCCTTCCCTGTCTGAACTCTGTCTTCCAGCAGCTCCAACAGACTCTACAGTGTGCGTTTTCATGCACACTTCTGCCCTGCCAGCAGCCCTCTGTGGACAGGGAAGCAATTTGGCCTTTTTTTTCAGTGTTTGACCGAATTACAGGAGCAAATATTGGATTGATTGAACGTAGTTTCCTCTCTGGTTTACACACACACACACACACACACACACACACACACACACACACACACACACACACACACACCGCCCTGTGATAAATGGTAACGGATCATGCATTTCAGGCTTATTAGAGATTGCTCTGTCAGAGCTCTGTGTGGAGTAGCTCATAGTTTTATTTACCCAAGCTATTTGACAAGGAAATTGCCGGTTTGATTTCGGTATGTCCTGTAGTAAATTAATTGTCAAAGGTAAACATTCAGAATGCACCAAGATAGATGGACATGGCTGCCTGACACAGTCAATAAATGCAAAATCATACATTTAAGCCTTATTCATACCGCGCCTTATGACTGTGTCCCTTGCCAAAAATAACTAAATAACTGGCATGATGCGTTTTAGGTGAAGGTAGCTGGGACAAACCCGCATTCTGGTGGTGTGTGTGTGTGTGTGTGTGTGTGTGAACTCATCTGAGAGTTTTGTAAGCCATGTTTTGTTGACATGTCTACTGAAGCAGAACCAGAGACACACGACATTCTAAAAATAGCATGCTGCACAGTGCACACGCATTAATATGAAAGAAAACGTTCATTAATGTGTTGCTTCTTCTCCGTTCATCCTGGCAGATCACAAACATCACTAAACTGAAAGACTTCCTGCTGCAGCACAGGAAAGACTATGTGAACGCCGGAAGGTAAGCCTCTCCTCCAATCGCCTGACTGAAACATTCTGCTCACGGTAACCATTTAAGCACTATATACTTTGTTGTATATCAAACAGCAAAAGTAGCAAATCTACAAGCTAGCCTACAATGCTTCACAGACACGTTGTAGGCTTCATATAATTATAACATTTTTACAGACACAAATAAATTGGGTATACGCTTGCGGCTTGCTATTTTCACCGAATGTTCACTGAATGTTCGACTGTTTTCGCCAAACTTTCATCCATTTTTGCTATTATGACATTCCCAGAATAGGGATTCTATGGTTGATGTGGGTAAAATGGATGTGACGATGTGAAAGTGCTAGGCTACGGGGCAGGGCGTTGGTGGCTTCTGATAATTGGTCTGGTTGTGAGGTGGTCAGGAGGAGGACTAAGGGCAGACCTGTGACTACAGGGTTATATCGTAGACTCCTCAGGGTTTATCTAGGATAATTGAGGTATGTGTGTGTTCTTGTGTCAGTGTTGTGGGGGCTGGCTGCTGGCACAAGGTCAACAGCGAGTAGGGTGGTCTGAAGCAGCAGGCTCCAGTCTAATTGTCTGGAATAATTGAGCTGCAACCAAGTGAAGAGCAAATCATGCCTGAGACTAATCCTGGCCTTCCTCTCTTCAAGGCCCCTCTGTGTGTGGGTGTGTATATGGGTGTGGGTAGTAGTGGCATGTTTTGTTAAGAGTGTTGATAAAACAGAATAGATTACCGTAAGTAAACACTCCACGTGAAAATGGGCGTTGTGGGTTGTTCTCTACGGGTAAGCAAAGGAGTCAAGCCACCCTCAGCCCGCCGTACTCATTTAAATGTCGACTCCTTTTATTTCATCATCTCCATTAGACATAACAAACTCCAAATCTTTTGACATGATCCACTCTATCCGACTCTGTTTAACAGAAGAAAAGCTACCTAGAATGTGTACCAAGTTTTGTCACTTGCTTTGAACCAGAGGGGAACCTTTACAAAAGCAAACACAGTGCTGATAACAAGTTAGGCTACAGCGGGAAATCATTTGGTAAAATTCAATGGGGACATTTGTTTGCCATAAATCACATTTCATCATCGCCTTGTAAGTTTTTATTGCTATCTTAGACACCATATAATCACTTACTGTCACTTGGCTAACACTATCAGACATGGTGCACACTGTGCACGCAGCCACCGCCAAGTTCACACAACTCCCACACATTATCAACATAGCCATTAGTCATGATGTGAGTTCTGATTTCTCTTCCTTTGGTTCATGAACAGGGCATAGGATTTCCACAGCCTTCGTTGGGGGCGACAATTTACTTGATTTCATGCCAGGAAAAAACTACAACCCATGCTAATTGCTAATAGGCCTATTTAAACTCTGCAGCCTTTTCTCACCATATGTGGTTGAGCAAGCTGTGTCATTGTGCCATAAGAGAGAGACTTTCTCAAGTTCATGAGAATGAGTAGTATTATTGGACAAACAACACTGCATACTTTCTGCTTATTTCTGATAAATGCCTAGAATAATATAAAACTTTGTTATTGTAACAATAAGTGAATCTTACTCCATATTGGGGGTGAATTGAACTTTTTATGGAAGTCACCAGATGTTAAAACACTGTTATTATAAATGTGTTCACAGTCTCATCTCATCAGACCTTACTCATATGACGGACAACGAACGAGACCAGATTGACCAAGACGCTCAGATCTTCATGAGGACCTGCTCTGAAGCTATCAAACAGCTACGCGCTGAAGGTACTGTGCAGTATGTGTGCTTTACTAAAGCTATTTTCAGATATGGACAGTGGTGTTTGGATCGCTACATGGGACACCACAGGGCTCCTCTGGTCATTTTCCACACGCACACAGGCAGAGGATGTGCACGCTAGAACGCGTGTCCCCCTAAATTAATGAGAACCCCAAATGGCTACTGTGAAATAACGGGTTTACAAGTGAGTGTGCAAATGCATCCTCAAACCTTGCATACATGATGAAGCAACACAGCATTTGGGCTTCAGTAGGGCTGCTGCCAGTAGTATCCGATCTGCACGCAAGAATGCCTCAGCCACCATCGAAGCAGAGAGAGTAATACTCATTCAAAGAAAACTTTTCCTAGTTCAAGTCATTTCCTATACAGTTTTTGGTACTGTAGGTACCGTTCTCATTCTTGCCGGAATAGTCAAGTACAGTGCTTGCTACCCACCAGATATGACTGTACTCACTGTAGCGTGCAAGCCTAGGCATTTGGTGAATGCTGGAATTATCAACATGGCATCCATCTGCAGGCTGGCAGACGGCTGTAAATAAATCCGTTAATCCCAAAAAGTAATCAATAGAATAATCGCTAAGAGAATATTGTTTTAGACATTATTGCGAAAACATTGTCATTTTTGACATTGTTGGAGTAGTTGGAGTCCTGTAAGTGAATATTCTTGTTGTCGGGCAGAAACCTCATCTCCATATTTACACTTTTTGTGTTTTTTGTAAATGAACGCCCTACTTGATCATAGTACAGCATCAGACAAAAACATCAAAAGTAGCAGATCTCCAATTTCAAAATGTGTTGCGAACTGCGAAGCAACACGTTTGGATATTGTAGATCTGCTGCTTTTGCCGTTTTTGAATTTTAATCCCGAAAAGTAATCCCGGACATGTAAGGTTTCCACCTGACTGAGATGATTATATATCTGTGACTGTGGTGTTTCCAGCTGAGAAGCAGGTATTGTCAGCCCAGGTGAAGGAGCACAGAGGAGCAGTCTTGGACCTTGTGGAGATGTATCTGAAAGGTGCGTTCCTGTCACACTAAAACACACTGCCCAAACTGTCAGACGTCATTCTCTATGGACTGTTCGTTGTGATGTAGGTCTGGAATATATGAATATGAGCCTACTGGGACGGAGAAATTGGTTTTCTCATGGGCTGCATAACCTCAGTCAACATTTCTTCGTGGTATAATGTAACTATTTACCGGTAGTCAAAGTTAGTCCTATGAAAATCTCTGCCTGTAGTTTGTCGAAATGCAATCTACTTCCTGGTGTAAATGATGTCTGTTTTCCCCAGGTTTTAATAGGGGCGGCGGTGGCTCAGGGGTAGAGTGCCTGGATGGGAACCGCAAGGTTGCCAGTTCGAACCCGGGCTCCCCCAGAGTTACTGTCGAAGTGTCCTTGAGCAAGACACTGAACCCCTAATTGCTCCCGATGTGCTAGTTGGTGCCTTGCATGGTTTCCGCTGCCATCGGTGTGTGAATGGGTGAATGTAATGCACAATCTATGTAAAGCGCCTTGGATAAAGGGAAGGCGCTATATAAATGCACCATTTACCATTTACCATTTATTAAATGCTCCTCTGATTGGTTGACAGTGTGCATACTTAATAAGGTATCCTACCGTCTCTAACACACTGTATAAATGAACATTGAGGATTTTACAGTATATAAAGGAGAAGAAGAAAAACAATGGTATTCATGGCCTATTGTATATTGAAGTGAGGGTCCCTGAAATGAAAACAGTTGAGAATCACTGGTCTAACAGATGGCCTTTAAATCCTTTGAAATGCACAATTTCATAGTGAATGCGACCTGCAGTCGCAATTGGAAATCACTATGTTTTCCTGAGATTAACCACATGAACCATAGTGTCCCTATTCTGGTCATGTCATTGTCAAACATTCAGCGAAAATAGCAGATCTACAAAATCTAGATTAGAAGAGACTTTATGAGTTTATAGTAATTTGGCTATTTTCAATGAAGAGATTCAGTGTAGAGGGGACAAAAGGTAGCGGACAATTATATATACCTGGAGGACACCGGTCAACCAACCAAGTATAGAGTTTAATTGATTAAATAACTGCAATCACCTTTAATATTGACATGTATCTCTCTTTAAGGAGTATGTAAGCTGTACTCTGAGCAGAGAGCGATAAGGGTCAAGAGAGTGGTGGACAAGAAGAGACTGTGAGTATTCACATTGCCCAGCTAGTCACTACTTGCTACACACTGAATAAACCTAGTAGCTAAAAAAAAAATTGTGCATGCAAATCTTTGTCTTATTAAAGCCTAAACCACACCAAAGGGTCGGATGCAACTCATTGCAACTCAATGAGTTGCATTGGTGTGGTATACCTTAAAACATTTTGTCTCAACCCGACCCTTTGGTGTGGTTTGGGCTTAGAAGTAATTTAGTGAATTTCATTTACACTAACAAATGGTTGTGTGGCTTTAGGTCAAGACTCCAAACGGAGCATCACAGTAAGACAGAGAAGAGTCCCCAGGTGGAGAACACAGAGGAAAAGGGAGCCAAGGAGGACAACTCTGGTATGCTAGCTGCTATATAACCCATTCTGACCTGAGATCAGATTCATACGAGGTTTCCACTGGACACACACTGGTCTGATGAACCCATTCTGACCTGAGATCAGATTCTAAAAATGTCAGTCGTTCTTCGATTTTTCAAAAATAGCAGACCTACAAGCTCGTAGCGCGCCACTCGGTGGCGCGCTATGAGCTTGTAGATCTGCTATTTTTCAATAGCTAAAGCATAACATGATGCTAACACCATAATGGGTGCCCGGTCAGAATGGGATAATTGTATATAGTTTTCTATCTTCATTTTAATTTGTGTTTTTTTATGTATAGTTTTGAGAACTTTATGACATTTTATTTTTAACAATTGGGTATTCGTTGTAATTCTATACACCTACCTACATATTAATCGTGTGTGCAAACATAAATGACCAACAAAGTAATTCAGATTGAATACAAAAGTCGTATGCTTAATTTAAACCTGGTCACGCGCCGGTGTCCTGTGCCAAAAATAGACGGACAAGGTCACATCGCTTTGCCATGCGACGCGTCGTGAGCTTGAAGTATAAATCAGGCTTTTTTGGGTTCCCTCAAATGAGTGAACACCTGAGAATGAGTGAAAAGAAAATATTCAGTGTTAGTTTAAAATGTAAAAACCTTTTCCAGGTCAACACTCTTATGTTTTTGTCCATTTCCTCTTCCTGCAGAGAGGGGAGTGTCTGAGGTCCTGGACAACAATATCAACCTGTGGGAGGAGGGCAAGGTGGAGGACGAGCTCTCTCCTGAGGAGATCCAGATGGTGTGGGATGATAGAATCATTTATCATAAATACAAGATACACAATTGTTAATGGACCTGATAAATCTGTTAAGAATATGCAGTGTGTGGATCCACATTGCAGGTTGTAGAATTTACTTGCACAGTACAAACCCTGGGGACAAAATGAAATGAAATTTATATGCACTGACAGTTTTGAAAATGTTCGATTAGCCCTAGATAAATCTAGTATATCAGTTAATTTCCTTAACAGTCCAGAGTAGGGGGTTGAGACAATTGCTGAAGTAATATGGCAGTTGAGTACATTTGAATATTAATTTAATACAGTATAGAACTCTGTAAATATGAAATATCTCATTGCATAACTGTTCTTAATTGCTCATCACTTCATTCCTTTCTAGTTTGAACAGGAGAACCAGAGGTTGGTGAGTGAGATGAGCAGTCTGGTGGATGAAGTTAGGTGAGAATCTTTCGGCACAGAAATATTACTCAACCTTTTCTTGGTAGTACGAGTAACCAGTTGTTAACCCTTTTACCATTGTCATACTGTAACTGTACTGTAGAGATGTCATATTCCTTCCATGACCTTTTTATCCCTCCACGTTCCTGTAGGCACATCGAGGGTAAGGTTGTAGAGATCTCCCGACTCCAGGAGATCTTTGCTGAGAAGGTCCTTCAACAAGTGAGTTGATTCCCTCGCATCTACCATATTTGGTAGTGGTTCTGATTCTCTGAATCAGCGTGGCAAAATGTGGCTAGGGATGGGATGGGACATTTAATGGTAGAAAAAACAATAAAAGATTAAAAAGGAGTCACTTTCCATCTAAGACTAAATAACAGGAAGTTTAAAATGACTTGAAATTATTAAAATGTATATACTATTATAACACATATGTTACACACTCATGCTCATGCTGTAATGCAAAGTGACCGTTGGCAGACACACAAACTCACAGACACACAGTCAGTGACAGACCTTATTCTTCAGCTAACCACCTACACCTACAGAGCCATGCCCAGTCACACATAGTACACATACCTAGTACACGCACGCACATAACCGGTAAACGGCTAGATGCAATGTTCCAAAGTGTTTACACATCTTCTCCCTCGAAAGGAAACGGAGATCGACAGCATTCACCAGCTGGTTGTGGGTGCTACAGAGAACGTCAAAGAAGGCAACGAAGATATACGAGAGGTATTTACTGCTTGGCCAACAATATTCTATCCAATTCCATGCCTTCACTTTCTATCCAGTCTCATGTCAGATAGTTAACTTGTCCACTATTGTTCTGGTATTATTATTTAGTTTAAGTTCAGTGTTTTTCATGAATCTCATTATGTCTCAAGGCCATCAAAAACAACGCCGGCTTCCGTGTGTGGATCCTCTTCTTCCTGGTCATGTGCTCGTTCTCTCTTCTTTTCCTGGACTGGTACGACAGCTAACCTTGTCACAGCTTCAAACCAGGGAATTTCGCCTCATTGGTTTGCATCCAGAAGTAATAAACTCACTAAGACTAGATGTTGTTGTAGCTGACTAGCTGTACACAATGGACTAGGAGGAAAGGATATCCCCAGGGGCCAAGGGGTCATTCTATCTAATGAATTTGGAGTGAAAAGTAATCCCAGTCTAGTGCTTTCCAGTGTCATTGTGAACAATGGCACCCATCATCCACAGGAGGGCAGTGTGGATCACTTGATGTACATCAAAGCATGCTTATTGGCTTTGTGCTTTTTCTATGTCAGTGGACATTTGCTGTATTTCTATCACTAAAATGACTGCCAACTGATTAACAGTCAACAGCTTTCCTTGTCTGGCTCTTAAAAGTAATTCCCTTGACTCTTTATTGTTGACTTAAATCCACTAAACAAGTATACTGTGTATACTTGCATTGCGGTGACACATGTTTTTGAAGTACCAGTACTTAGTGTTATTTGTTTATTTAATCTCTTTCAACCTGGCATCCCTATTTCGGTACTTTAGGTGAACAAAATGTAAAGAGAAATGTACAAGCTCATAGCGGATAGGATAACATCACATATTGATGCATTGTGAGCATGTAGATCTGCTATTTTTAAGGGGCGCTAGCCCCTTCTATAAACGGCTTTTGTCCCCACACGTCTCAAGATTTGCCATTGACCACGGTAAAAGAATTCCGGTCAAATGTCTGCAAAATGTTGTCCCCGCCCGTCAAGTTTTGCCATTGATGGTGAACGGAGAAATGACATCAGATGCTTTTTATGACGTAAATTAAACATCAAAACTTTAAACGCCATTAACATTGAAGGGAAATTTTATGTCTAGTAAACAAAACGACCAAATCAGCTAACCAATCACGGGCAACAGGCATTCTGATTGGCCAGTATGGGATGATGAATGATGATGTACGATGACAAGAGCGCCCCTCATTTCACACGGTGTGATTTGTTTTTTTACAATTCATCAAATGACTAAGCATATAGCACTTAAGTGGGTTAAGTGCATGATAGACATGTTGTGTCCTGCAATCACTATTATGTCAGATTAGACTATAACAGTCATAGAGAAAGACTTTGTTTCCAGGCAGCCCTACTGTAAAGACTTGCACTTTTTACTCAAATAATAAAGCCAAGTAATGCTCTTAGTGAACTTTTGCGTTTTATCTTCATTCTGTCTTTGAAACTCACAGGATATTACTTGTGTTTAGAAACATGGACTTGAGAGAGGTGGAACTAAAGAGATTCATGTCTTCTCTGATGGTGGAAATGTTGAAGCGGCACAATTTTACAACCCATACATATTTTTGTATTATGTGAATGAACATCATTCATGTGTGGATTCCACTCTGCAGTTAATGTGAAATCTGGGCACTTTATTTCCATCTTTTACATTTTAAGTCAAAGCAAATCATTTTACAATTTGATAGCAAATGCACTTCAATGGTACTCCTTAGTCCTTACATGGTTTCAAAAGGGTTTGCAACATGTGACAACTAAATTTATATGACAAACAGGAAAATAGCAACAGGACAAACACTATACTCTCACTACTGATTCATTACAGTTTAAGCCTATAACATCTTTGCAATGTTCATCAATACTCTGTGGTGACCACTACATAAAACAAAACCAAGGCATGGCACAATACAGTATCTTCACTTTCAATGCAAAAACATTCAGTAAAGTAGGACAAAAAATATCATTATTTAATTTCAAGGTGTATTTTATGCATGTATTATGGCTAAAAGTATAGACATCAAATTAATTATAGACAATCATTAAAGCTGTTGAAAAAGGCCTGGTGTGTCTGTCAACGATGAAAACATATTTAAAAAGCACTATATGCAGAAAGCCACTTGCTCTTTTGCAAGACAAATCAAGACGTGTTAAGAATGCTAGAATTTATCTAGTTCAAATGTGTCCCCACAGACCATATCGGATTCATTTACACAGCAAGTTGTTATCTTTACACATAACCACTTAGCCAAATTAGCTGCAAACTTTGTACAATAAGAAAATAGCCACGTGCTATATCTTGAGTGCTACGTCTTGCATGCGCTAACTTTGATGTATTCAAATACAAACGTATGCTTTTTCGAGTCATGCGTGCATGTGTGTTTAAAACGAGCAGCGCAAGACACAAGATGGTTCACAGTACTAAAGAGAGTAGAGTTCTCTGTTATGTGTGTATGTACAAAGACATTGCCAGTGAATGTGCGTCTGTGAGTCAGTGTTCCTGTTCCAATGGCGTTTTTCTACACATTTTGCCACTGTTTTAAAATGTAAATAAATAAATAACCACATGTTATTCAAACAAACCAAAAATCCACCCGACGATAACTGTGCCGCTACCAGTTTTCAATTTTCATCCAAAATATTTCATCCACATTTCCTAACTACAATACGTCTCGATGGATCAAAATGTCTCAGCTAAGCACAGCAGCTCAGACAAAGTACAATCAATTTGACCCCAAAGACAACTGCAGGATTTGAGGTTTGCTTGAATTGCACAAACACGTTTTATATATTTTTTGTAGTCACGGCATGTGATGCCAGGTCTGAATGCCCACGTCGATCAGGCCAGCTTCTGGGCTGTCTCCGTCTCCTGCTGGGTGACTTTCTCCTCAGACATGACAGTCATCCACGGTGACACAGACCTTGTGATGGTCTGTTTGGCCATGTTGTAGTGGTTAATAATGGTGAAGAGACGTCCACGGCCCCCGGGGCCCTGTGGGGGGTAATAGCCGTACATTCCTGCTGGCATGCAGCGGCCTTGCTGCTTGCAGAGAGAGAGAGAGAGAGAGCCAGAAAGAGGAGCATATAGACGGAAATTACATTATAAAACATCTATCACTCAGCAGTCAGCACATGGTGGTGTTGTAGCGGGTGTGGGTAAAGAAAATAAATGGTGTGTGAAAATGTCTGCAGAGCAGAACGATACAGCACTGAGAAACAGACTGAACAGTATTTTTTTTTGTAGGTTTTTGTGCACTAGTTTAATGGTAATTTAGCTTTAGATGTTGAGTGAGGAGATGAACTGCAACACAGGTCACATTTGAACCCATGATAGGGTCTATGCTTATAATTGAATATAGTATATGCCATCTGGAATCATAGTGAGGAAGGTAATGGCAACACAGTGATGATTGTCCCAAAAGGGAAAGATACAGTAGATGAGTTTAATATAACTTAAGGCAGCACCTGAGGAGATGTTTCACATGAGAAGTTGTTTTGCTAATTCTACAAGTGTCTGGGAAATATGTTTAGGCTATTACAGAATGTTATACACTGACAAAAGTGGAGAAATTGATTCACATAGCAGCAACAGTTCTTTTTCTCCAGACTATAATGAGACATTTACCTGGTGAATACAACAACAATAATGTGTTCTTCCACTTAAAGCTGTAACTTTCATGTTCAACTGGAGATTTGAACCGTACAAGTGCTGACATTTCTTTCTCCTTGTTTTTGCCAATAAGCCAAATGGAGCATGCCTGCTTGCTAATTATGATTGAATGAATTGTGATCCTCAGGCAGTACCAATTGTCAACCAGCAGTGGTCGTACCGCTGTATCAGACCACAGGATCTAAATGGCAATAGAAGCACAGGGAGACCAACCACTGCAGTTGTCTTATTGTATAAATTACAGTTAGGGTAATTATGTTGTGTGGTTAAACAATCATTGCTATACTAGACTAGAGTGTTTGTTCAGTAACCGGGGTCTCCAGCTCTTTAGTGAACAGAAAATGCATTTTCAGGTCAAGTGAGAGAATTCATACAGGATACATGCTAAACAAGTGAAGCTTGAACACTACAATTGAAGCTAATAAATTGGTATTATATGGTCTCCTGATTGGCTGAAATTGGCAACCCACCTGTAAATGTATTCATGTTACTGTTACTGAACAAACTCTTTATGCCAATGGTTACTATCAGAATAGAGGTTTTACTTCTTCACAAAACAGTTGTTTTAACCAAAACATATCTCCCAGTAGCAGATAAAGATGGATATAAAATTACTGTACTGTAGCTTTAAATGATTGAAACTGTAACAAGTGTTGGCTAAGAGGTAATGGGGATATTATATTTTCGTTTTGAGTGTGAACTGTGGAGTCTCCCTTTATTTTTTCATATCTAAACCTTTGTGACTCCAGCACCTCACCTAAGTCTATTGGCAGACGAGCGGTGTATTTTTTCACTTTTTTGTGTGATGTCACACAGAAACAAAAAATTATGAATGATCACATTTATCAAGGCCCTTAAAACAAGGTTCCAGACTTCCCAAAACAAACTGGTCAGGCTACTACTTCACTACCTCACTCCCGGAACCCACCTCACCCCTGACCATTTTGATAGGCTGGAATGGCTAGGGTTGACGACAGAGTACAAGCAACTTGCAATGCAATGGACCTGGGGCCTTGGAGTATATATGAATAGAGACGGCATCCGAGTTCTCCTTCCATCCACTTGCATTAAGTTGCTCAAAAGCGCATGAGGCGATTTCACTCCTCCTTCCGCGTAGGAACAGAGTGCATTCTGGGATGGATTTGCCCCAAACACATGAACGCGCTGCCGGTGAACGTGCACGAACGCGCACAAGCGTGCTTGCCGTCGTGAACGTGTACAATGATAGTCAACGGACAGCGCGTTCATGTGTTTGGGGCCAGGCTGCAATACTTTCATTCGGCCACTATGTCCATTTCGCCTCAGGGTTTCCTCTGGGTGCCTTCTCTATTCATATATACTCTGCCTGTTTCACGAAACTTGGATTAACTAATCCAGGATATCTGTTAAATCCCGTCTTAATCTCTAATCCAAGTTTCGTGGAACGGGCCCCTGGTTCTACAAGATTTGCTACACCACTGCTGTACCTGTCAAAACACTTCCTTAATGTAAACAAAGTCCACGGTCGATCACAACACCAGAGGGACTTTAACAAACCACGTGCAACCCAGATTTGGCTCAAACAAGGGATTATGCCGCTAAATGCCGCTAAAATGAGGAATGCCCTACCAACAGCCATTAAGAAATGTGAATCCCTAGATTCCTTCAAAACTGCTCTCAAAGAGTACCTACGGACTGCTGCAAATACAAGCTCATAGTGGTGCGCTACGAGCTTGTAGGTCTGCTATTTTTGAAAAATCGAAGAACGACTGACATAGAAACATAGCTTTTTCAGAAAGCTCTCAGGATGTACAAGACATTTTTAGAATCTGATCTCAGGTCAGAATGGGTTCAATTCAAAGTGGTGGTGGTCTGAAGAATGTGCTCACCGTGTACACAAAGCTATCGGGACAGGGCTGTTCATACTGGTAGACCTTGTAGACCACCAGAAACACCACACACACCAGGAACGCCAGGGCACAGATCACCAACAGAGTCACCTATAGGGAGAGGCAGCCAAACAATGGATTAGGAAATTGGAAATACTGTTTTGATATTCCAGGGTTTATACAAAAGGCTAAAGCATTTATTTTCTAAGCATAAATCTAAATTATGTGCTGTCCCCATCAAATAAATCTGCCCCACATATGCATTTTCCCCAAAGTTCCTGCACAT
The DNA here is from genome assembly GCF_963924005.1 of Protomyctophum bolini. NCBI lineage: Eukaryota > Metazoa > Chordata > Actinopteri > Myctophiformes > Myctophidae > Protomyctophum > Protomyctophum bolini. The sequence goes on along the minus strand of NC_137863.1, from coordinate 7,309,645 downwards.
TTACAGAAGCAATGGTGGAAGGCGCGATTCATGCTCTTATTTTAGAGCTGAATAAAAGTCGGTTCGGCTCTGTAGAGCCTACAATGTGACGTCATTTGAGAAAGTTTCTGACGAGCCGAAATCATTTCGGCACTACAGCGGTAAAATAGCAGTATGAATCGGCCCGAAGTCAGTTGTCACTGTTTTCACATTATATGTCTTTTGAATTAAACCAGTCCTAAAGTGCACCAACGTTCATTTTGCATTTACATTGTCCGCTCATTCTAAAGAAGGCTTGAGTTGTCTTTTTGGCCAAGGTGCTAAAATACTATAGTAAAGGGTGAAGCGAACCTGGAGCACTGTATTCACAATGCGAACCGCAACGCAGACACCACACTCAAACCACCTCCTGGGGAGGTCTGAGCACAGTAGTTTGAGAGGGGTGTACATTCTTTTGAAGTATTCACATATGCACAATACATTGCTGAATCATGGTCTGAGAGTCCACTCTAGAGGCTGAAGTAGATATTTGAGAACGGAAAGAAATCACACAGAGAAAAGTATGTTGAATACAGACTGCAAACTGTGATATCACAGGAAAGATGTTTGTCTTTCTGCCAGAGATCCTTGAATAGTGACGGCAGTGAAGGGGTGTTCAGAGGGCTGCAGAACAGTGTTGCCAAGTCTGCTTATTATAAGCGACTAGGGCTTTCCCCCCCTGAAAAGTCGCCTGTAAATAGTTGCAACTTGTGGGTTGCTTATTTGAGATTCCTTCCCAATGTTGTTTAAACCAGTGGTTCTAAAAAATGTCATGTCAAGAAGGACCCCCAAATTAATATGTATTTGGCTCACAGCGTGTTGCTTTACGACACATTGTAAGCTTGTAGTTCTGCTCGTTTTCCTACAGCACAGGTTAGTTCCTCCCATCCTTTCTTTTAAAGATATTTTTGGGGCTTTTTTGCCTTTATTGATAGATTCAAAGGAAGTCAACAGGAAACGGGGAGAGAGAGACACAGCAAAGTTTGTTGGGATCGGGACTTGAACCCTGTCAGACTGCTGTCAGACTGGATTACCAGCCTTGGTGCCTGGACTGTTATTCCAGCCCAGGCCTCCTCCCATCGTTATCCTGCAGTGGAACTCTTCTCAAAAAAGGATTTGACTGAGTGTGTGACCTTGAGCCAGGTCCAATGCCTTCACAACACCACCTGCAAAGTCTTAACATTTAGATAATTCCTCGTGCTAAGCAATATACTTGATCCCCCCCCCCCCCCCCCCCCCTTTTTATATCCATGATATAAACATTGAGACATCGCTTATATCTCAGCGTCTGGCATCATAATTCCAAAAGTGCTGTAAAATCCAAAAGATTGCCGATCTACAAGCTCACAACTGGTCGCAATGCGGATTAAGTGTTTAAGGCAAGAGAACATTCTACTCTCGCAGGAACATCTTGCATGTGTGTGACTATAGCCATCTGTGCTGCATCACAGCTCTCAACTCCCCTAGGAATTATGCAACGGCTATCTGTGTTTCTAGGAAGTAGGAGGTGGACTAGGCAAGGTGTGACTGAAATCACTTCATTACAGTTGCCTGATGTTAAAGATGTTGTAAAGATGTTGTAAAAGCAAAAGTAATAAGGCAATATATTTATATTTGTCATGCAACACAGTTATAAATTAGGCTTAAGCCACAAGACGTTTTGAAGTTATTTATCATATGTAATCGAGATCAATATATCTCAATGAGTTAACCTTCTGATGAATTGAAAATGGAGGACCCTTATGTTCACAGGTCTTCTGGTTTTATCCTCTTAGGAGATGTTGTATTGACCTGTACTTTCATTGAACTGTACCCATTCTACATACTTAATACAATTTTCAATCAATGCAAACTGGCAAAGTGAATTAACCCTGGTCTACAGTGGGGTTACCCGTGGTGAACTGCATCATTTCTTTTAACAACACTTTCATATTAATAAGATGAAGATAAGTGATCTTACTGTCTACAGTGATCTTATAACCTTATCATCTTAATGTACTTTTGCAAGGTATTTGTGATTCTACAATTTTAGGTGAGGTTCTCAATAAGCACTTTGGGCTTTTAAATTCTCCTACCCAGCATCTGCTCATTCTCGTTCTTTTACAGAACAGAAGATTTTAGCATGTGAAAAAGGCTGAATTGATTTGTCACAGCAGTGACAGCACAGATGACTCCCTTACATTTGGCCTCACTGCCCAAAAAAAGACATGTTATTGTTGTAATGAAATACCTTTTGTAGTTTGTATGTGACTTTGTTATGGTAAGATACAGTATGACATGAGACGCATTCGGCCAAGGTATTTCCCTATTTCCAAATGTGGCCCCCTATTAAAGCTCGCAACAGTTTGCAGCTCTGCTATTTTTGGTGTGCAGTGCAGCATAAACGAGGTTACGGAGGTAATGCAACAGGAGTTGATGAAAGAGATGTTCCAAGGCGGTGATGTGAGTGTAGTGTTCAACATGCTGTGTTCCCAGAACCTGTGATGTGTCTTCTCTTTGACTTTCACATAGAACTCTCAAATCAAAGCCCACATCATGACTTTAAAGAAAGCATGAGATCTGCAGAGTTAAACCCTCATCTGTTGATTGCCTTGTTTTGATAGGCTATTTATGTATGTGTGCACAAAGAAGTAAAGGAGAAAATGTAGAACTGAGCAGTGAGCACATACAGTATATATGTTTTTACAATAATTTAGATATTTAACCTGAGTGCCATCATTCTCTTGTGAGGAGGAAAATCTCCGCCAACCTATACGGTTAAGCGTTTTCCGTACAGGCTAGTAGAGTTTTCACAGTGCCTTTTATAGGGCAAGCTCTTGATTGATACACAAACACCAAGACGTTTCATGTTCTAATTGTCCTCCTGACAATAGAATAGGATTCAGGTTAACAATTGTCAAAGTTACCATCCCTCAATATTACCTACACGTCATTTCAAACTCCCATCCCTCCTCCCATGCTCAACTTGTAACCACTCTCCCACATTACTGACTAAATAAATGCATGGTTTTGCTTTTGACATTAGCATTTGTTGTGAGAAATCATCCACTGCATCATCTACCGAACACGTCGCCCGCCTGCCAGTGAGCATTAAGGGGGGGGGGGGGGGTGTAACGGTCTTCTAACGGCACTGCCGCTTGGAGGCCATCGCCATGGTAACAGGCTGAATTAATGAGAGGTTCAGGGCGGGGTTAAGTGAATCATTGTGCACTATGTCCCTGACAAGAACGAGTAGGATGAAGGTATACAGCCTCTGTGAAGTCACAGAGCGAGGACTGACTGATGTGATCTTTGTCTTGGCAGTGTGGCAGAGGGAATATTATGACAGGAGTGACAAATGCCCCACCGTCTGAACGGCAAGCATCAGGGAGCTGTGTTTCTGGGCTCCTGTGTGTGTATGCGCGTGGCGTGCGTCAGGCATGTATATACGTGTGTAAAATACAGACAGGGCACAAAATACAGTATTTCTGAACAATTAAGTTAATATGAGCTGGAAATAAAAAAAGCATGTCTTACTTTGAGCCGCTCAGAAACTCCTTCTATGATGCTGATCGAGAACTCTGCAATTTTAGGAGACCGTAGCTTTCCTTTTTTGTTCTCACCATCATAGTCGGTTTTAGTCTTCACAACCACCTAGAAAATAAGCATAACACAACAACACTGGATGCTCTGGTTTCTTGAATTAAACGAGCAGGAGGAGAAATAAATGACATTTTGACAAGAAAAACATAATTAGGTTACTATAGTGGCAATAGTATCAGTTTTTCCTAGACTTAACTATAATTTGCCCTAATCGTTTAGTCTTACAAATGACTGTTTCTTAACAGTATATAGACCATTAGGTTAGGTTACCACTGGCACTGTACAATTTCAGTTAATAATCCAAATTCTACTTCCATTGACCCATCAAAATCTTACCTTGTCCGGTGCAGGAAACTGCAACTGGCTGGCATCTAATGGTGTTATTAGGGGAATGGTATCAAATCCATCTTCAGAAACGACCTTGCCATTATTTTTGTCACTGAAATTATTCCCCAGTTTAACCATTTTGCCAAGATGATGAGAATCAGATCTGAAACAAACAAAACAGCATTTTTCTTTAGACTTAAAGCAGGCCTATCTCTAATGTTTATATATGATCCTGTCGACTGCTTACAAATCCCTAACACCTGCACACAAAATAATGTGAAATGAGCCGTTTGTTTTCTGGGCCATGAGATGATCGGCTGTGAACCACAACATTAAGCGCTCTGGAGGAGGAAGAAAATAAATAAGATAATAATTAAGCCTATTATGACGGGCATGCAGCGATATTAACAAGAACACATGTTTATCTCATTCCAAATACGTACCAGTTCAGTTAATGTGTTCAGTGAGCTTCTCCTGTCGTTATTTTGTATATTTTTATTGTTACAGCTTGAAACGGCTGGTGTTGCTTGGATATGTGACGCAGCCGATTTACGAGGCGGCTGCTGTACAACAATATGGCCAGAATCTCGAGCCTGAGCTGTATTTTGTCGCACGGCGGTGTCGCGCGTCGGACGAAAAGCCGATCTACAAGCTCACAACCCGTCGCGCGGCTCGCGCCGCTACTCGTTGTGAGCTTGTAGGTCGGCATTTTCTGACGCGCGACACCGTCATACGACGAGGCACAAATAAAACCGTTGATGCTGCTGCTGCTGCTATGGCAGCACTGCAAGTGATGTAGCCTACATCCTCCTCGCATCCATGGCAGCACATCTGCTTGCAGCAGGCAGCAACACACATTTCACAAGAAAGAAGCATGTCTGTTCTGTTGGCAGAGAAGCTAAACTATAGACATTTCCAGCATTTAAACTAATCTTCGAGGATAAACATGGATTAACCATGCAAGCCATGTTGTGTTGTATAACATTGTGCGATTGATTGTTTACATAGCTGCCTGTAGCTGTAGTCAGAATAGATCACTACAAAAAATATTGGATAGATAATTAATTTAGCCTAATTGTTCAAAACAGGTTTTGATGTCACAGCAAAGTGACCAGACATTAAAATCCTATTAAAATTGCCTAATGGGTCACATGGGTGGATGGACATGATTGATTGATTGATTGAATACTTTATTAACAGTTAACAGGTAATGCTACATAGTTCAACACAAGGTCTGCTATAAACCCAAGAAAGCCTATATTTGGCGCATTGGGGTCCTACGACTCCTACCGTCCTTCATATTCAATTCATCAGAACATTTATGACATACATACAAATACAGTAGGCACCATACCAGTGGTTCTCAACCAGTGGTGGTCTTTGAAGGGATTCCAAGTGGTCCCAACAAAATGATGGAGAGAATTGGTAAACAAATGGACCCTTATAGGGCCTAGATCTTTAACTCTTCAGTGTAAATATAGGGTTTAATGTTATGCTCTCAAGAGAAATTGTTGTTAAACATCTTAATTTACAAGAAGTCTAAACAATTAGAGAATGTAGAATAATTGTTTTTTTGTTGTTTTTTTAAACACAACTGACATTACAAACATACAAAAACAACAATGAACATTACAAGACAATTACTGGTATAAAGAAAGCAAAACAACAATAACAAAAAACGAAAAAAGAAAAAAAAACAGCACTACTCCTCTTCAGCTCCATACATTAAATGTGACAAAAATAATTGTTATTTTGATCAACGTTTTCCTGCATGTCATCTCTGGGTCATTCCTATAGTATCCGGTGCCATTTGTGTCCCCAGGTCATAATACAGCATATCTTGTGTAAAATAAGCAAAGGCACTATTTCCAAAAAGCTTATTTTATACTAAGGTTTTCCACCAGCTTCAGTTACAAATATATCTAATCAAATTCAAACAAAATCTAAAATTTGAGATCTTATTATATAGTGTAGTACTGATGCTTCTCACCAAAGGTTATTAATTGTGATAAATGCAATTGTACTGCTTAAAACCTTATGCCTGAAGGTCAGTGTTGACCGAAAGCTTGCAATAAATATCCTTGATTGTGCACAGATCTGATCATCTGAGTGTGCAGAGCTTCCCTTAATTTTTTTCATTATCCTTTTGTGACTCCTCCAGCACCTCACTTAAGTTTTTTCAGCAGATGAGCGGTGTTTTTTACATTTTTGACTGCTTAAAATATTGAAAACAATTTTCTCCCTCACTTTACTGTCCCCCCTGTTACGCTGATGCAAATCCACTGGTAAATGTCCCCTGACTATTTCTATAGCCAAATGACTTCAGAAAGTAGCATATATTTTTGAGAGGAAACCAAAACACAACAATAAGTAGGCCTATCACTGTTTCATTTGCCTTTTTTCAATGGTTTTAGGTTACATTACTGATGTGGTAAATTTTAAAGGAAATTCATACATTTTCATAATTCTGAAATATGGGTGATAAATATAATTAATAACATGTCCCCCCTGTTATGTCCAACATTTGTCTCCCCTGTTACAGTGTGACTGTCAATGTATATTTACATAATGCATTAAGCTGAACAAATATGCTAGTCTGACAGCTGAACATGTCCTCTTTCAGAAAATAATTAAAAATCCTGTAAAAAATATTGTTTTGAAAAAGTTTACTCGGCTAAAATGGTACAGAATAATAGGAATGACCCCTCTCCTATGGTGCCACCGTGCCACATCAATACAGGATGGAATTGTGGACACGAACATCTTATCCAAAGACAATATGGCTCCCCACACTGGGAAAGACCTACACTTATAGTGTAGACAGAGGGTACTAGCTCCTCTGCGTCCTCGCCACTCGCCCTACACACTTCCACTCGGTTTGAGCACCCAGTGGAAGTGTGTAGGGCGAGTGGTGAGGAGCTAGTTTCAAAAAGGGCCCAAACCAAGGGCCCAAACCTCTGCCACTCGCTCACTCACACTTGGTCACGGCAGCATGGTGGTGTTACTGTGTGAATTTCGTGACCTGCTGAAATATGTGACATTAATGTAGACAATCACATAATGTCAGTGTCCGACAGTCCGAATGTAAATCGTTGCAGTTTGTTTTCTATAAATAATGCAAGATTAGGCCTATACATATGATATTCAGTGTCCATTCAATTCAAGTCCATCTTTATTTCAGACTCGGGGTCCATATCACATACACAATACATAAAGACAATGATATTTTTTTAAAACATGTTTTCACTATCTCTCTCTCTGTTTCTGGCACAACAGCGCCCCTACTGGTACTAATAGTCATACTGGTGCTCACAGTCACATAGGTGCATGGGTGGGTTGACGTCACATAGGCGGACATAGTGAACACGGACATTGCTGTTCCTTGGAGCCTGGAGTGGTTGCGCCACTCAAAAACTGTTCATTTGTGTGTGCTAGACAGTAGGCAATACGTTACTGTGCTGAGTGTGCTCAGCAGCTCACTGTCAGACTGTCAGTCACTGAACTGAAGCTGCTGCATCATTCATGCCACCGCCTGTCGGGTACAGAGTCCGTGTGAATGTTGTGGAAAAGGAAAAGTTCAGATACTTTACAAACTTTAAACTGCACGGAATAGCTGACCGTTCCCAGCGACCCCAATACGTCACAATTCATTATTTGGTGAGTGAGTGTGAGTCACACACACACACACACACACACACACACGGAAACACGTGGAGTACGTTTATGGAATAGCTAGAGCTATGGAATAGAGCTCATCGATCCATTGTGTGGCTAGTTTAGTCCATAATATCCTGGAAACATTGGAATGCTGATCCGCTTTTAACACATGAAAACAAACAATTAAAAACTAGAATTTCCCCCATTTTATTTTAAAAAGTGTTTCCCCCCTTTTAGCCCAAAAGGAGCTCCAGACTCCAACTAAGCAAGTTATAGCACATGTTGTATATTGTAAAGTAACTCTGTGTCTTTAAGATACTATCTTGGCATGTTGCCCAGAAAGTTGGTTTCCCAGCCATTTCCCATCCAGCGGCATGATGGAATAGACTCCACCACAGTCCACATACAGTACACACACGAACGAAGGACAAGTCTTCTCTTTCACTAAAGCGACTGCAGCCCAAAAACATTCTCTGCACTGTGCACATGTACTCCTATACAGGCAACTGGATTACAGACAACTTAGACAAGGGCTGTGACTTTCTGTCTTCTGGACAACTGAACTGACAGCAGATCTTTAAACCTCTTCGTTCCTGATTTGTCAAGGTAGGATTTTATACTGTAATATTATATTCCAAGTGTGACATCGTACGATTAATCAGGTGCACCGTTATGTTTTCAATTATCTTCATAGCTCATAACATAAGCCTGTTGCATAACTGGAATAGTGCCACCTCTGTGGTTCCTCAACTCAGAGGAAACGTGGACTCCAGTCACTTTAGGATATGTCAGGTGACCTATGGGGTTTAAATAGCTGTGACTGTTTTTTTTAACCTAAACTCCTGCTTCCATGTGGTAGCTTTGTTTAGTGCCTGATGAACATGTTCATGCCTGATGAACCATGTTCTTAATCTTATCCCAACTACCAAGTGAAACCAACAGGTCCAAAGTACAGTGTTGTTGTTTACACTGTACTGTATGTAATGGTCGTAATTCAATTCATTGCAATGCGTGACTTGTTGACAGTTGTCTCATTTGGCCACAATTTGCCTCAAATTGCCTGTATTCTCTACATTATTTGGTGAAATCAGAAATAATATGAAATGGGGTGTAGACCTACTGTACTTGGGTACAAGATGTTTGAAGTACTGTACATTTTTACAATAAATTCCACTCACAATTCATCCTATCATGTCCCAGTCTGCAGAGCAGAGTTTCAAAGTTCATCCACCGCTGGTGGCATGGCTGGCTAATATAAACAGGATACTAGTTTGCACGCTTACATGCACATGCTCAGCGCTTTTACAGGCTGAAAGGACCATAACTGTGCATTGGCTCCTGTAGTGGTATTGCTGCTGATGTAGTAAACATGGCGTAAGGTTCCCTAAATGTTTTGACCTGCTGGTTATTGTGGACAGCTTGCATGGAGGTTGCATCATGTGAGTGGTGCTTCTGAGGTTTCTGCAACTTAAATGGGAGGAAGATGAGGTCAGCGTGTGAGACACACCCTCAAAGACCCGGGTTCTGCCAAGCAAGGAACGGACACAGTGGAAGTGCTTCAGCCATGGTTCTCTCCTCTGAGAGTCACTATAGCAAAGAGGAAGCCATAGTTCTTTGGAATGTGTATCTCCATTCAGCTTGCGGCACTGGAATTTGTGTCGGGGTGGGTTATGGGTCCTAAGCCGCCTGATACAGTATTATGGCATACATTTACTTTGTTTACCCCACTAGGCATGGATGTTTCAATAGATTTTTAAAGAGGATCTTTCATCTTAAAAAAGCTGATTTGCACTGGAATGTGTCTGGAATTGAGAGCATTTCCTCTCAGAAATTAGGGGTAGACTTCCTTTTTGCAGTGCTGCTTAACCCGACTTCCTGACCGCTCTTCCCCTCATGTGGTAGTAGTTTTAGGACATCCTTTGACTTATATTTATATCTAGAGATTACAGTCCCATTTTGAAATAGATTAACAACTTCTGTTTTCAGTTTGAGAGTTTTCTTTTTTTTTCAGTAGAGTGTTTACTTTACGTTACTGATTTTGATGGGGCGAGCCGATGTGGAATTGATGGGAGAAGTTGAGTCACACATTGAGGCTGGAAATACGGTGCAACAGTCAGATTTGTTCTGGCAAAAATGTGAAGCCCATTGTGAAGAGTGATTGTCTAGTCTGTTAATGTTGACACCACCAAAATAAAACAAAGAGGGCAAAGTGTACAATGGAACAATGGACAGTGTACAATGGAAACACAGACTGGTTCATTTCTGTCGGTGTGGTGGACTGTGTGTACACAATACATCCAATGTAGTTTTATCAAGATTTAATTCTGAATACACGGGTTCATAAATGGATTGGCCGATGGGGGAAGCATGAGAGTAGCCCAGGGTCTGCTGTACTATTTTGAGCACTCAGTAGACAACCAGAACTAACGTGTGATTACTGATTAGCATTAATTTCTTTAAAATGAAAGGCTAAACTTTCCCCCCCTGTTATTTGTTTGTTTTTAGAGTTATTCTGGCAGAATTGTAATGACAGATACTGTATACTTTACAAAATTACAGTCTCCACTTTCTAGTATGTGATGCAGCTTGCTGGTTTGCCCTGCCTATGGCCATATTGGAAAGCTATAGGAAATGATGCCATGGAGATCACCGACTGAGTGGCTTCATCCTGAAATATACAGTCCTGCTCAAAAATAGTTTTAAAAATCTACCAGAAGATGTCAGGCTTTCCTTAATTCACCGCACCTGTCTGGTTACATCGTATTGGCATCCAATTATCTTAATAACACAATAGATTTGTTTAATTATATTTTCCTGTGTTAAAGAAAGTGCCTCTGTATCATTTTACATCATTATATACAGTAGGCTAATATTTCACTTGAGTTTTAAACCTTTTTTTTACGTCTACTTGCCTTGGATGAAAGGCTGGAGGCAATGCAACAGTTATAGCCTTATGCAACTAAGCATGCAGTTATCAGTATGTAAACTAAGTATGTAAACTATGTAACCTAACTGATCTGTAACAGATAACTGACAACTATCTGTACGGCAAAGAAGAGCCTGCAGTGACCTGCACTACTCCTTAATACATTGTCTCACATGCCTCTGTTATCAGAAGACTAACTGTAAGAGGGTGTTCACCTATTAGTCTCCTGTGACTTTGTTTTAGTGTACAGGTGAGACATAATAGTACTGTATATGACAATGACCTAGTCATAGTGTGTCCTTTGATCCCTGAGGGGTTGAGAGAAGGTTGTTACATATCAGCATGAAGTAGTTAAAATGTTCACAGATCAGCAGCTCTCACTTTATATTTTGCATTTAAATTTCTTTCATTACACTAGTGACCTATAAAGCCTAATTTGTAGATTGTGTTGCATGCCGTTGTGCGGCAAAGTATTGCTAGACCTATAAGGTTTGGTAAGCTTTAAACAAGACAAGACAAAAACTACCAAATGTTGCTGCCTTGAATATTCTCACACTACACTGTAATGTAATGTTATCCTAATTGATTGAGATAGACGGTACATGGACCCTATGTTGTATAGGGTGGTGTCGTGCGCTGATATACATCTACAAGCTCACAGCACGTCACGTCCAAGTATAAATTGGCCTATGAGGACCTGAGTCACTGACTGACTTTAGTTGTACCCTTTAGTTGTAAGAAATATTTTGCATTCTAGTGCATTCGGTTTAAATTAATATCATATTCAATCTCATGAACACTCATGCAGCCAGTTTAAAGGGAGAAAGTTAATCTGTTTTGTGCTAAGAAGGAAAGCAAACTTGTCTAGATCCAAGCTGATATTCAAGTTTTAAGGTACAAGTTTGAGTTGTAACATCTGTTGTCGTCTGAATGAAAATGGAATCCATGGTAGACAAGCCAGGAAGACCCCTCTAAACGGGAGAAATGCCAGACTGGAATTTGAGCTTTTTTAGTAAATCACATGAATTGTGCGGACCTCACACGCTTTCATTTAGCTGCTTTTACTATAGTAGTGTAGTGACAAATAAACCTTTATTCTTCTACTCATTCTTCTGAAACAAAGCTTTAAAAGAAAACATGCCACGCCTCTCGTGAAACATGGAGGTTCAGTGCTTTCTGTAACTCTTAATATGATTTGATTTGGCCCACTCTTCAGGTCAGGATTATTTCTGGTAGATACTCGTTTACGCTTGTCTGTGAGATTTAACGTCACTTCTGTAAACTGTAAACACTACAGAGATTAGTTTAAATCAGCTGGTGTACTACTGCAAGGCCAATCTGCACCTGTGCTGTTCTGGTTCAGTCATTTCAAGCTACTGTAATGTAGTTTGGTTTTAATTGTAAATATATTAGTTTGTATAACTATTTCAGTTAAGAGTAATATACATACTGTGCTTCTGTGACCACACCTTGTTTTATTGATAATCATTATGATTATAAGAAAAGCCAATTCATGCCTTGTTTTGCCCAATCAGCTTGAGGTCGCTCAACAATAGCCACAGCAATATTTGTTTTTCATTCGACTGGACTGTTGACATTACAGTCTTCTGAATCGCATAACACTATAGCTCCAGGAACTAGTAAAGCCAGTCTGTCAGAGCCTTATGCAGTATCTCACTCTCCTCTTCATATTCAGTGAAGCATGAAGAAACCCTGTTTCATCTATCAGCCTGACTCACAGTGTACAAAACTTAAGACAGAGACTTTAACCTCAGTACAAACATGCACAGTTTCAGTTTGCACACAAACACACGTGCACAAAGACAGCGACAAGGGCACAACGGTCGCACCCACGTTTATGACCATACAGTACACTGTTTACCTCCAGTGAGGTAATGGAGGAGGAGACTGGAGGAAGACAGCAGTAAGAGGTGAGGTGGGAGGGAGAAAAACGAAAAAGGCAGCATGGATCGGCTGATAGATTGTAAGAACTCTGAGGCAGCAGTTGAACAGTCTCAGACACGCACAGGACGCTATGCTTACTAGCTTACTTAGAGGACAAAACTAAGTGTGTGTGCTGTTGACACACAAAGAAACAGGACTTCACTCGTGGGGCAGAAGAAAAGTCGCAATTATGGGAGGATCTTTTAGTCAGCAGAAGAAGACCAATGGGTCAACTAAAGCGCGCAAGTCCAGAAATAGCATGTGAGTACTTGTTTACAATCTCAGCCAAGTCTATGGACTTTTACATTTGTTTAGAGCACTTATGACGTAAATCAAAAGGTAGCCAAGTCTATGGGCATTTAATGACTGTTTAGGGCAGCAGTCCGTGAGATGTCATGTGGGCCCTCACTTCACGCGAGTGATTATTTTTTACCACTGATTAAAAATCTAATTCAATGTGTGATGGCGTAAAAGTGGTGGACTTCGTGCAGTACCCCTCATCATAGTACTTGGAGGTCAGGACTATGTCATATTGATGACATCAGGGATTTCCATACAGGCATTCTGTGAATTTGTAGATGGATAGTAAAGAGAGTTATCCCCACCACACTAAATAGTGACTTATGTTAAAGGCTGACTTTGAACCAGAATCCTATCATTCTATGATATGAAGTCTTCTACATAGGCTGATGGACAGCACCTGCAGAGCAAGCTCTCTAGACAGAATGCATTGTGTGTTGTCAGATATTCACATCCTCACAACAGAATGATAGCTTTTTCAGGTTAAAACATCTGCAAAGTTTCCAACATTGGTGGTGGTGTTGTTTGTTTGTTTTTGCATTCATTTTCGGATCGGGGTGTGAATGAATGCCTGTTCAAGTGTACACTACACTTGCACACACATGCAAATATTCACACCCTCGGAATGAACTGTGATGAGGCTCAGGCTGTGGACTGATGGCCCATCAAATAGATTTGTCTTGTCTTCTTTTGGTGTATTTATCTATGAATATTAAACATTCCGTAGTAGAAAAGCAAATGGTCATATGCAATCTCTCAATGAATCAGAAGCGACTTAAAACGAACAGTAAATATTTAATAATGTGCAACAAGATAAAACATTTAGGCATTACACAAAGCAAATATCATTGGTTTAACATAATCTGCATAAACTAATGGTCACTCATGGGGCTGTCAAAATAGAGCCATGGTTGTTACCTCAGATATGATCTCACTGTGAGAAATGTATCCTCACTGTCAATATTTGCTTGAGGCCATTCATGTGCCCTTTGTAGGCTAGAGTGTAGAGTCGCTAGACTATAGACATGTCTAGCCTTGTACGCGCTGCAGTTTCATTTTGCTGTCAAGTTAGATTGTGATGGCTTCACTGATCTGCTCACTGTGATGTCTTAACAAAAGTAGAAATTAGAAAAAACATAATACAATTGCAGCCTCTGGAGATGGGCAGTTGTGGTTAGGCAAACTTATTAAACGTTTTTGGAGGCTTTATCCAAAATGCATGAAACTGATGATGTTGTGGACTACCACATTTACTATGCTTACTGACTTGAGTCTCGAGCTTACTTATCTTCCAACTCTGGTCTTGTGTGTACCATAAATGTACACTCACTGATGGGTGATATTACATTGGATATTGCCTAGGATTTTGCTCAAAGTCATATTGTAATATATAGATTCATGTTAATGTTTCTTGTTCTTAAGGTTGTATTACAGTACATTTTCTTAACTTATAAGACTGTTCCTTCCAGCTGAGCATAATTCACATTACTAATGATTGTTTCTCAAAATGTTCTTGTGTGTAGATATTTTCTGAAAGCACAAATAGCCATCTTCGAAATATCATATCATTGAAAGAGGTAATTGGTCATGTCATGAGATATGATTTTTCCCAATATGGACCATTATTGACTTTGGCCATCTCAATCCCCTGGTGTGTTGGTCTCCTCACTCTTCTTATCTGCTACAACCCAGAGTCTGGGTGTGTTGTCCTTCTGTGTCTTAGAAGAGACAGTGTCAGGCTGGCAGGTGTCAGCAAACCTCTCACGGGCTTTCTCCCAGTTCTTCTGGGTTCTGGATCTGGTCAGGGAAGCTTCGTCCACAGAAAGTGCAACACCGGCTCCTAAGCCTGATTGAGACTTCCTGATCTTCAAATCAATCTAAGGAATCAATGTGTACATCTGGTTAGTTGGTTGATTTTTTTTACTATTATACCAGAGGCCAGTAAAACAAGTGATTCTTACCGGGGCTTTCATTCCAGTTCCATCTTTGCCAAGTCCATCTCCTTTTTTCCAGCCCATCTTCTCCAACATCTTGCGTCCTTTATTAACTTCACTGATCTCCCTTTTAGAACGGAGTGGATCATGACACATTAGACACCTAGAATACATCTACTCTATACGTCTCACGGTCTGATTAACAACTGCATTTATTATTTCCATTCCGTTGACTGTTGTGTTAACTGTCCACTTACACATGAACTGAAGCTGGAGCGTCCTCTCGTTTGAAAACGCCCTCACTGCCCACCGCTTGTCGCCGTGACTCTGCTCGGTCCTTGTACTTCAGGTTCCGCCGTGCTTTGGCCTCCTCGTACTCGCTGCTCTGTTTCCCGAAAGAGATAAGATGGCCAAGATTAGTGGTACACTGAAAGAGCAGAGAGGTTGAAAATAATTTGGTTGCTGGGCAGCAAAATGCTCACCTGCAGGCCATATTTAGCTTTTATTTGTTTAAGCTCCTTCTGTCTCAGTGCTTCCTTTTCCTCTTTAGTTTGGCTGGAGAGAACAGGGCCTTTGGAAAAGCGGAGAACACAATAAAACCTCCTGCTGTGCTGCTTTGCTTTCCCCAACCCTAGTCTCAAATCGAGTTGGGTAACATCATGACATGGTAATCAATCACTGCAGCCCAAACCCACAGCGGGTGAAACAGTATTCGTGATTCGTCTGTATTATGACAGGTCTTATCTGTCAACAAATGCATTATCAGTTTTCAAGGGAGAGAATTGTGAATGAAGAAACACATTTTGCCTCCCTCACCCGCAATCTCGTGTTTCTTGTGTTTGCTGAGGTGGGCCATCACCTGACCAGGCTCACAGCCATCACACGTATCTGTCCCAGAGTGGATGTGGAAGGACAGCACCGTTTCTCCCATCTTCACCTCATCGCCGTGGGTCAGAGCACAGGGCTCACACTTGGTTTTAGGCTGCAGCAAGGTCCAAAAAGGTGGTAAATGTTGTCATCAACCATTCTCCGGTTTAAGCTTAAATAATAACTCATAGTAACAAGCCGATGTGGGAGGTATAGCTAAATAAATAACAGTATTGTAAGTTAACTGGCCTTATATTCAATTACAAAGTGCATGTTCCCAGATAAACTAAATTAATTATTTTATAATTGGCCAGAATATTGGTCCAAACAGCCATTGGCAATACATGGAAAATAAATAATATTGGAGCCAATAATTATCCTGACTGATGGTGGTAATCGGTTGACCACCTAATGATACAATGATGATTAATTACTGACCTGTAAGATTCTGTTGCCATTGATTACAGTTCCATTCTGACTGCCCTGGTCGACTAGCATGTAGCCCTGCTGGTCCTGGTCAAAGTACACCTCTGCATGGAACTGCATAGGTAAAACAAATTAACAGGAAAATAAATCCACTTTTGAATTGCCTGTAGTTAATGAAAGGCTCATTTTGCTGCTCATAGGGAAATGGTAACATTAGTCAAATACCTTGCTGACTCCCATTTCTGCTATTCGGATTGCATGGTCCATATCTTTTTCTCTGCAACAAAAGATAGAATGTCAAATAGCAAACCATTATATCATGAGTTGTTTGACAATAATCTCCCCCTTGTGTTCAGAGTGAAGCATTACTCGTAATATCATAATGTCTAATTGATGTATTCTTTATTATCAAAAACCAGGGTTTATACCGTTAGCAGTAGCTGTGTATAGACTACAGGTATGGTGATATTAACTGATAAAGATTTGTTTCTCTTAATCTGTGTCCATGTAGCCTACGCTTGCTTTGGGATGTGTCCATCAGAAAGAAAACAGACGTTATGTTTCCATGTAAAAGCATGAACATACAGTACAGTCATTCTAACCTGCCAATGGTGGCTGGGGAGTCAGCTGTGATAATGAAGAGGGTGCCCACTTGAAGTACAGGGGACCGGACCACCGTCACTCTCACGCAGGGTGGCCAAATGTCGTTGACTGCAATGAAGATGAACAAAGGGGAGTCAGGTTTTCAGACAACAGAAAGCAGAATAGCTTCTTCTCCGTCATCAATGGTGCTGATGATGCGATCCTTTTGTTGTGTAAAGAGATCAGTGAATTTCGCCTGATTTGTACTGCATTGTAAGACTAACGTTCACGAAGCTATTCATGATCGTACGACACAATCGAAATTTCACATTACCCCAGCAGTGCCTGTTTGTCTTAGTAGTGTACAGTGGATTTGATTATCAGCTTGTCAAACAAAATCCTACGTGATCCTGTTAGATAAACAGTAGTGTTCACAGTTCACACACAGCCTCACTGAGCCCAAACCTGAACAGATCATCCTCATCCCCCTCTCACCTTCTTTATTCTCACTCTCCATCTCGGATTCTGGGGCAGATGACGACCACGATGGTGTGGACGCCCATTCTCCTTCTGACTCTGTGCTGATCTCACCCTCTTCCGGCTCGCTGTTCCCGCTGGAGTCGTCGGTGCTTGTGCCAGTCGTCGTCTTCTTCTTCTTCTTCTTGTGTTTATCAGATTTAGATTTCTTCTTCTTTGACCTGCCCTTATCATCAGAGCGTGAGCCGTTCTTCTGTTTCTTCCTCTTTGAAGAGCCCCTTTCGCTGCTATCGCGAGACTTGGACTTGTCTTTTCTCCGTGGGGTCGAGTCCGGGGTAGCGGACCGTTGGCTCCGTTTTCTCGATGCTGTGGTCTTCTTGGGCCGTTCCACCCATTCAATGTCATCCTCCTCCATCTTTATAGCGTCCTGTCATATCACAGTCAACTTTTAAAGAACTCCCCCGAAGGAAGGCAGCTGGCTTTTTAGATCCGTTTGTTTTTGCATGGCATTCTCACTGTAGGTCTCAGTTTTCAAAGACAATTCTACAATATGTTGCCTCAACCGACCCCCAAAATAACACATAACAATGACTCCCTCACTGATCTAAAACAGTTTGTCCTCAGTTGAAGTGTCCAAGAACTATGGTTATGGTAGGGTGATGTATTGAGCCCTAAATGTTCATTACATACACAAAGGAAGAATAGGTTGTTTTGAATTAAATTAATCTATTATGTAGTTGTAAGTGATGCAATATCGTTGCTGTCGGGTGGAAACCTTGTATAACACGGTTACTTTTCAGGGAATATTTAAAACTCATTCACAAAAAAGTTGAAATATGGAGATGCAAGGTTTCTGCCTGATAGCAACGATATGCTCTGTATTCTGTGACAAAGTACCTCTGTATGAAGCAGTATTCCAGTAAGAGGAAATCTTCATATTAGCCAATGACTTAGTCATCTCTTGCACCTAGAGGAATAGCATTTAAGTCAGCTATGTTTAGTCGATTAATTTAATAAAATAATTGTATCTGAAGACGAGACCAATAACAGTAGCCAGAGGACGACGGGAAATGAATCAAAAGCCAGCTGCCATTTGCCACAAGGTGTTCAAGTATAAAATACATAACTGAACATCAAATGAATATGTTACTTCTGAGAATATATTTAAGTGATATATAAACTATTTAATACAATACCTTATCATCCTGGTAGGTTTTCTGGCTTCCCTTTTTACGTGTCTTGGCCTTCTTTTCAGTTGCAGCAGTTTGTGTTGAAGGCAACTCAATTTTGGAATGAAACTGGTATCGCCCACTCTCTGCGTCATAACAGTAGTAAATGCCTGTGTTGTTATCGTAGTAAAGCTGGCTGGTCTGAGGAAAAGTTGAGAAAACGTAAACCTGGTTAATTTTAAGACACAAATACATCAAAACATATTAAAATATTACATTGTGAAAATATAAGCATACTGCAGACTAACCGAGTCATAGTAGAAGCTTGTGCTGTGGTCATAGTACATCCCAGTTGTCTCATCAAAGACAAACCCAGTCTGAGTCATGGCTTGCTCAGCTGTGGCTCTCAATAAGTCAGCAATGGATCCTCCATCTGTTTCCTGAGAGAGAGAGAGAGATCATGGGTTGGTGTGTCTAATTTCACAACTGAAATGTGCAGTTCAGATATACTGTACAGTACATGTACCTCTGTTTTAGCAGCAGTGTTGTTTTCATGTTGATCAGAACTGGCAGAAACATCGACGGTCACTTCATCAGGCGGTGAAACGGCTACAGCCTCATTAGCTGCATCCAGTCCCTCCGTGGTCACATCGGTAGCCTCGGCATTCTGCTGGTAGCCTCCATAGTAGTAATTGTAATAATCTGTCAAAATGAAATGATAGGTGGTCTGCTTCACCTTTTTTTCTTTTCTTTACGGGAGATAAAGTCTGATAACTGTAATAATCGAATGTTGATCTAATTAGTCATACAAAGAGGAAAGGCCACAAACCACTTTCTGTCCATGTGTATTCCTCCGTCTGACTTTCTCCATCTACTCTGCTTTTTTCCTTCTTCTTCCGATCATGAATCTCTGCACTCAGCTTATCAACCTACCAGCATACGTACAGTAAGCAGAAAGAAAAGTATACATAGTGTCACTTCATGACAGAATAATGTCCATTTATTTACTGATACTGAGAAATAGATGCTCTTTCATTTGGTGAACTTGACCTGTTTCCTCAGATCCTCATTGTAGCTTTCTGTGCTCCTCTGGAGCCTGTCAGACTGGTTCAGTTGTTTCTGTAACTTCACCAGTTCAGCTTTGCAGGTTTCCAGTTCCTGTTTCAATGACTCTACTTTCAGTCGAAGCTCAGCCACTTCAGGCTCTGTCCCCTTTTCGTCGCAGGTCTCCCCAGCCACTTCAGGCTCCTTTTTGTCGCCGTCATCGCAGGTCTCCATGGCCTCGGATAAGGAATTGACGATCTGTAATTCAGACGTAAACAAACAAATATAATAACAGTCAGTGCAGACGTCTCTCTGTCATTGGTGGAATTGATCAGACGTCAGTGGTTCTCAAACGTTTTTGGGCCAAGGACCCACAAATTGATATGTATTTGAAAATGTTTTGTGGCAGGAACCCTAAGAAGAGAAGTTTGTTTAAAAAAAAATCTTTTCAAAAATAGCAGATGTACAATCTCGCAGCGTGGCAAGAATTGGCGTGCTGTGAGCTTGCCTTGTAGATCTGCTATTTTTGAATAGGATACACCTAAAGTGGTTAAAATGATTGTGATTGCCATGTTAACTACTTTTGCTGGGGACCCCCTGGATGAAGAATGTGTGTGAATATATCACTAATTACATTTACATTAAAAACCATACTAGGTTGAGCCTTTAAAGATAATGCTAATCAGATGAGTGTAGTACAAGTCAGTGGTTCTCAGTTGCTAAACAACTGATAGTTCATTATCACCATTATTATTATTGTAAATATATATATTTACAAGTAAATGCAACTAGAGAACAATGTACAATAAGAAAACGTACAATAATGAATTATCATTTTGTCAGAGCTTCAGTTATAACTACCGCTATAGTGCATACAGACAGTAAATGACAGACTCGTATCAGATCAAAATATCATCTAAACAACAACAATGTTCATTAGATTGGCCCCGTGCAGTCTCAGAGATAAGACAACAACTTTTCAAATGGTCGCCCCATCTCTAATGCATGGGGGGGGTCTTGCAATTAAATAGGTTGAAAATCATCACAGCTTTTAAGCAACCAGTGGTTATCGAGGCATAGTGAGCATGTAGTTCAAGTGCTTTTCATGGTGAGGGGGTCCCAATTCAAATATGATTATTTTGGGGGGTTATTGATTTCCCCCCCCCCCCACGGTATGTAGAATGAGTACATTTCAAACGAAAGCACAAGTCAATACAAAAACTGCTGTTTCGTGGACGAAGTCGAACCCATGAAAAGCACTAAGACTTGTTTACATCAGGGTCCTCAATTTTTAATTCGTCAGAACATTTAAACACGTACAAATATACACT
The DNA here is from genome assembly GCF_963924005.1 of Protomyctophum bolini. Lineage (NCBI taxonomy): Eukaryota > Metazoa > Chordata > Actinopteri > Myctophiformes > Myctophidae > Protomyctophum > Protomyctophum bolini. Next base: position 7,289,061 of record NC_137863.1, on the reverse strand, counting down.
ATGAAGAACAGGAAATAATCATAAATAAAGTTTTTTTTTGTACAGTATGGGAAGTATGAAAAGGTTTGACAACCAGTGCTTTTTTAAAGCAGCAGTACGTTGAATGGACTCGGAGGCTGTGCACCAGCTGTGCTGCATCACATTCACGTCATGAACACTCTTCTTACCGAGGTTTGACAGTTGTCTCTCCTCTCTGCTGTGCATCACATTCACATGAGCACTCTTCTTACCGAGGTTTGACAGTTGTCTCTCCTCTGCTGTGCATCACATTCACATGAACACTCTCCTTACCGAGGTTTGACAGTTGTCTCTCCTCTGCTGTGCATCACATTCACATGAACACTCTTCTTACCGAGGTTTGACAGTTGTCTCTCCTCTGCTGTGCATCACATTCACATGAACACTCTTCTTACCGAGGTTTGACAGTTGTCTCTCCTCTCTGCTGTGCATCACATTCACATGAACACTCTTCTTACCGAGGTTTGACAGTTGTCTCTCCCCTCTGCTGTGTGGAACACGCGTTAATCTCCAGGGGAAATCCACCTGAAAGTTGAACATAAACATCATGTAACCACTCTGCATTCTCGACATACCCGAGAACATGTTTAGATGATATTGAGACAGTTACAATTATCACAGCTGAAATGTTTACAATCCACCGTGTTCGCGACCGCCATTTGCTATGATGAATTACGTCACTACGGAAGAGGAAGCGGGACATGCTCTTCTTCTCCTCTGTGTTCTTGATGAACGATTTGAGGCGCAACACTGCCACCTACCGATCGGCAGATAGCTTTAGCTCTAAAAGACTTGCAGTAGATTCTACTGTGATCTCTTCCACCACCTTTTTTGTATGTATTTTATTTATTTGCTATTGCCATTATGCTGATTGTGGATCCATGTTGCCATTATTGCCATTATACTGATAATGGTATCTGTTGTGTTCTCTAAACTGGACCCTCGTCTGTTTCTGACAGACTAGTTGGTGCAGGCTGGGTGGTGTGGTGTGTGTGTGTGTGTGTGTGTGTGTGTGTGTGTGATAATCCGGTTGAAGTATTCCTTTGGTACGACGACTGCGGCGGCGGGCCCGGGAGAACAAATTAACGAGACACGAGGCAGTATCACGCTAAAGGTTCACAAAGTTTATTACACAACAGGAAACATATATAGTGCTGGATCATCATAATGACGTGACAATAAGATATGAGACAAAGTATTGAGACTAATGCAGCAAGGCTGACCTCGCTGGCGCTGAGATGTCTCTCGTAGCCTATCTATAAAGTATGTTACAGTACAGGCAGTACACAATACATATCAAGTACACTGTATGTCAAGTTCAAGTACACAGACTTAGATGTACATGGGCAACTCATAATATAACAGTATCCATGTTAATTGTAGTTTTAATGGCACTTGGTCCACAGTCCAACCTGCGAGAGTAGACACACACACACACACACACACACACAAACACACACACACACACACACACACACACACACACACACACACACACACACACACACACACACACACACACACACACACACACACACAGAGCCCAGGCGGTAGAGGTTTGAAATACTGTATAGTTGACATAACAATTCTGCTCTTAGGTCGAAGTTGTTAACATGCATCATTATTTTGTATCACAAAACATACTTTTAGTTTCGGTTTCTTGCTGGACAGGCCAGGGTGTCACAGTCAGTTTGCTTCTCCAATAGCACTTTACTTTATTAACACTCTTGTGAGAGGCTATATACCACTTCACTTTATTAACACTCTTGTGAGAGCTCAGCCAAACACTACACTAATGCTGAATCAGGAAGTAATAAATATCCATCCAGCATGATGAGTTTTTGTCTCTCCTATGCTGCCCACAAAAAGTCTTGGAAGGAATTGGCTTACAAACTAAAATAGCAATAGTAATTTAGTTCCCTGGCTGCTTTCATATTGAGGGCAGCCTCAAGGTCATGTTTTGTCTGGAAGGTAAGTAAGTAAAACATCTCTGTCTATTTTCTTTAGTTTAGTAGTAGTTTATTTATTTTGGTCATTAAAACAAATCAATACAGTGCCTGCTTTTTTTTGCAAAAGAAACATTGACCAAAAAGGTGTAGGCTGAAGCCTAAGCTTATAGTGCCTACCCTTCTAACAAATAAATGGCTTTCATAGGTAAAATAATACAACAAATGTATTTATCGATTCTGATCAATGCACTAATTAATTCATATTAATGAAACTATACTACAGATGTCTTAGCAACTACAGTCTGTGTAGGACAGGTTGTCAATTCAATTCAATTCAAAGGGCTTTATTGGCATGAGAAAACATACTACAGGTTGTCACGGTGTCACAATCATTGTTGCCACTGGATGGCGCTGCAAGACTTATTTCAGTCATACAGGGCTCTACTGTGAGTAGTAAGTGAGCTGTGTTTGTTGAAGAGATCAGCACATTTCTGGGAGGATGTGGTCTACATATACAACACAACTTCCTTGTTTAGGTGTAAAACAGGACTGCCAACCTCCATTTTTGTATCTACTGGTTGAATCATGTTGCTGCAGTGTTCTGTCATCATACAACATGTCTGCATCTTTCATGCTACTATGTATAGAATAGGAACACTGCTTCAAATCACTAGTGACATGGCAAGAGTGATAGAACGTGATAGAACGTAATGTAATGCAAAACTGTCAGTCAAAGAATACACCAGTATACATTTGACCCTACAATATTTCTCTGTGTGATACTGATAAGCATTCATTTAAGACCTTTTCCTTGATCCCCTTCACCTAACCACTTCTGTACTATTCTCTACTTAATATCAACCTCTGATAGCTATGCTTGCTTGTGTAGGACTTGGCTTGTCAAAGTAGCTAGGCCCCAGCTCAGGCCCTCTCTGTCTGTACCTATTTCTGGACATAGAGGAAGTGCTGTTATGCAATGCTTCAGTGGAAGCATTGTCCTATACTTTCAGAAAGCCTTTCAGTCTCTACCTTGAGCCACGTTCACTCTGTTTAGTGAACGTCTCTTAGGGCAGTTTGCGTGATATATACTGTAATGTTTAATATAATAGCATTATTCACACTTAGCACACATCACAGTGAACTTTGTAGTTACTTTATATTGTATCAGGGCCACTCTGTTGGGAAGACTTTGTTATTGGGCCGTTAACCACTTATTCCTGGGGATCCCCAGGGATCTATACTCGGCCCCCTTCTTTTCCCCCGAGGCTCTACACTGTAGATATCAGCCTATCTACAGTACAAGCTCACAACATGTTGCGTTGTGTGACGCGTCCCAGAATAGGGATGCAAGGGATCATGTGGTTAATTCAAGATGACATTCAGAGTTCAGACTACACACAAATGTGTCCTCAGTGACATCTGTGCTGAGAGAGAGACAGAACTTTACAGTTTAGTGTTGTCAACTAAGACATTATACTTAATGATAAGGCGATGGTGGTGGTCTCATGGTTGCAGTGGATTTCTCCTGGCTTCAGTGACTGTCTCTTTGAAGTTTCTGTTGTACCCATAATGTTTTGCAGATTTACCAAACAGCGTTTGAAATCTGAGCTCTTCTGTGTGTAGTTGTGCTTGAATTACAAAGTAGAACGTCAGAATCACAGACTGAGCGGTAGCAGCAGTCACAGTGGTAATGCTGGTGGTAGTCTTAACAATTTAACGTTAAGCTCTATTCGTAGTGAAATGGACCTGAGTACTTGGACCGCTTTTTTCCGTCTACACCAAATATCTTTGCCAAAAACAGCAGATCTACACACTCACAATGTGTCGCGTTGCGGCATTGTGAGCTGGTAGATCGGCTATTTTGGGCGAATGTCCACGTACACACTTAAAAACGGTTGCCTTTTTACTCTTGCCTATTCAACCTGTCCAAACAGTCTCCCTGTGTTGAGTCACAGACAATGAAATGTGTCTGAATATGCAGTAACATGAGAAAATATATGGTACCATATGGTACCATACCCTTTTGTCACTGTTTGAGTTAATCTTCAATGAAAGGCACATGTAAATGCAGATCTCAAGATTCATATTCATAACATGTTTATTAATAATACATGTTTCCGCATGTTTGATGAGGGATCACAAATGACAGACATGGTCACATGGGTGATGATTTGTGAGATTACAGTAACTAGGGCTGCAACTATCGATTATGTTCTCAGTTTTTACTCGATTTTAATCAATTACTTTTTTTTGGATCAATCAAATAATTGCAAAGCGCTTTTTAGGTTATATTTATTATACATGAATACATTTATAATTGACATCTTGTGAGCTTGTAGATTATCTACTTTTCTAGTTTGATTAACTGTTGCACCCCTCATAGTAACCCGTTTAGTGTATTCCTCCTCCTGATATTTGATATAAAGGGACTTTGCTCAAAATGTTTGCGCAAAAGTTTAAGTACGATCAACGCATTCCATGAGATAATCTATTTGGATAATGTCTACATTATAATTCTTAGCAGCACGTACTGTAATCAAAGAAAAAATATGAATCGCTCGAATTCCTCTCAGCCCAAGCTGTGCTGGACCCAGACGGTAAATAGGTTTGCCTCCGCCCTCTCTCTTTTCGCCTCTGCAATATGGAAACTTTGAGCCTGATTGAAGCACATGTGTCTCTCCTCCACCTCAGTGGAAAACTCAAGCGGAATTTGGCTCCCGAAAAGCCATTGCACACACAGCACACTCAAGATGGTCCAGCCAGTAGAATATCACAAGACAATAGACAGGAAAGTGAGGAAACACACACACACACACACACACTATTTGGAAAATGTATATTACACATATTATGCTAGGACTGTTCATTTTAACCCATTCTGACCTGAGATCAGATTCATACGAGGTTTCCACGGGACACACACTGGTCTGATTAACCCATTCTGACCTGAGATCAGATTCTAAAAATGTCAGTCGTTCTGTCGATTTTTCAAAAATAGCAGACCTACAAGCTCATATCGCGCCACTCGGTGGCGCGATATGAGCTTGTAGATCTGCTATTTTTCAATAGCTAAAGCATAACATGATGCCAACACCAAAATGGGTGCCCGGTCAGAATGGGTTAATCAGGGGTGCAAAGAATGCTAGTATATTCTACTCAAGTGCTGTTTCTTGATTTAAATATTAAATAAGTAGTAGTAGAATGTGTGTGAAAGGGTGCAAGCCCTATAAATCAGGCTAAAACCTTTTGAATCCAACCGGCACATTACTGCCTTGCCTGTCATCCCCTCTCTCCCCCGCCTTTCCTTTCTCATTGTATCTGTCTGAAATAATAAACAAAGCATAAAATGACTCAAGATGTGCAAGCAAGATTACTTACATGAAAGAGCCATTGGATGAAATTGAAAATTCATGAAAAAAGCTGTTCAGTTACAGTAACTTGTAATAAGACACACAGAAATAACAACATATATATCTTGGTCAGTAAATATCTTGGTATTTACTGAATGTCACTGGAGTTTTGAGTGACATTAGTTATTCTACAGAACAGTCAAATCCTCAGGCACATTCAAGACATCAGGAAGATGAGGCTGGTCTTTCCTCAAATATTTACGGTAGCCTACCCTGTTTATTTTATTTTACTCATCATACTACTGCAGGGGATTGTGGACATACCTCCTGTCAGTCAAGGACTGCTCTGAAGCATTAACTTAGGTGAATTGGATAACATACAATACTTCCACGCAGGTGGATCTCCAGAGGCTACGTAACAGAACAGGTTCTTCCCCTTGTTGGCTTGTTCTGCCATTGGATGAGAGACGTGCGTTTTAACAGTTAACCAGCCCGGGGCGGTAGGGGTTAAGCTCCGGCCCCACATTCCTAACCTCTCTCTCTGGGCTGTAAACCATGCTGGAGCCCCACCAGTTCGGTTCCACTTCTCCTCCTCCTGTGTTTGTTTTCTCTCTCTCCCCCGCCTTCTACTTTTTGGAGTGAAACAGCAAGCCCTGGCTGGGAGATACCATTCTTAACCCACAGGGGAGAGCAGTCTGACTGGCTCAGGCAAAGCACGCATCTGTTCAAGTCACAGGCTTCCTGTCTCTCCCCTCCTGTTCTCTGTTAGTGGACTGCCTCAGAGGTGGAGGGGGCAGGGGAGAGAGAGAGAGAGAGAAGCATTTTGGAAGCCAGCTGATCAGAGCTGTGGTATTCTGCCACAGAGACAGAAGGAGGAGAACGGAGCGTGACTGAGTTGAAGCGTTTAGTCATCCAGGGAAAAAATAGTGAAGGGAAACGGTGACTAATATGAAGAAGCAAATTACGTTGAGAACTATGAGAGCAGTTGGTTCACTGGACATCTGAGGGACGAGAAGCTGAGAGGAGAAACAGGTTTTCTGCTGGTATAGAGTCGTCTTGGACAGACAGACAGACGTGGACAACCTGTAGAAGACTTGAGACATGTCTTGGCTGTCCCCTGTGTCCTGGGCCAAGTGGACATGGACGGCGGTGCGAGGAGGAGAAGGAGAGGAGGATGAGGAGGAGAGGCGGGAGGCTGGAGAAGAGGGTGGACGTGGAGAGACAGGGGAGGAAGAGGAGGACAGATCTCAAGGCTTTAGGCGAGTGCCAAGAGTTGAGCTTCCAAACTGTGTTGTTTTCATGCTGCTGCCTGGAAGACAGACAGAGAGTGTTTGTGTGTGCGTGCGTGCGTGACTGTGTGTGTGTATGTGCTTTTCCACCTGTGGTGGGGTTTTCTGTATATGGTCATTGTTTTAAGGCTGCACAGTGTGTGTTCATTTAAAAGGAAAAGGGAAAACAGGGAGTCGAGTATATTGAGAGATTCAAAAGAAAAAATACATTTGTTGTACTACTGGCCAATGGGACAGCAAATATTTAATGTTGTCACTTGACAATGTGATGTTTGATGATGGGATGGTGGGAATGTTTATTGGAAAAAGCATCACGGATAGTGTAACTGTGGTGAGGGGCTCTGACATTGGAGAACAAACAAATGGAGAATGTTTTGCTTAGCCTTGCTTCCTAATTTCTGTGGCTATAGTAGGGAATAATGCACTCCAGGTCCAGGTTCAAAATAGTCTAATGATGTTTATACACACACACACACACACACACACACACACACACACACACACACACACACACACACACACACACACACACACACACACACACACACACACACACACACACAGCCCGTGGTGGTAGGGGTACTGTGTTGTTGACATAACGACCATGTCCGTTTCCACTCTTCGAGTCTGATTTTGTTAACAAGCATCATTATTTTGTATCACAAAACACACTTTTAGTTTTGGTTTCTTGCTTAAGAGTTAGTAGTCAGTAGTCAGTCACAGTCCGTTTGCTTCTCCAACATCTGCTCTCTCTTTTTTTTTTATATATTTTTTATCCCACGATTTTGTAACCCATTTTTCACCCCTGTGCCAATCATCTACTGTGATCCTGACCTGGGCTCTACACACCCTCCGCCAACTTGGGGAGAGCAACGGACTTAACTCATGCTCTCTATATACCACTTTACTTTATTAACGCTCTTGTGAAAGCTCAGCCAAACACTACACTAATGCTGAATCAGGAAGTAATAAATATCCATCCAGCATGATGAGTTTTTGTCTTTCCTATTGTGCTGCCCACAAGACTTCTTGGATGGAATTGGCTTACAAACTAAAATAGCAATAGTAATTTAGTTCCCCCCTTTCATATTGTGGGAAGCCTCAAGGTCATGTTTTGTCGTGGAAGGATCTGTACTAGACACTTTCTAAATTAAACTGGGGGAAAACTTTTAGAAAACTTGATTCGCTGGTATTTTCAACAACTACAACAAATGCTGGTCTGTACTACCTTTGCTCAATGTGTATCCTCAGGTAAAACTAAAGTAATGCGGGCAGCGGTGGCCGAACGGTTTGCGGAGCGGTCTTGATATTGGAAGGTCGCTAGTCCGTATCCCCGGACCGGCACGTTAAAATTACCACCGTTGAAGTGCCCTTGAGCAAGGCATTGAACCCCTACCATGAAATGTTCTATGAAATGAGCAGGGCCTGGCTGTAAACAAGTTCTTAGTCCAGTTACCCTGGGTAAACATGGTAACTTTGCTTTGCTTTACATCTAAAACTATAAGAAACATAAATTGTTTCCTTTATGCTAACCTTACACTCTCTGTTTCCTACAGCTCTGACTCTGAGGGCCATTTTGAGACCCCTGAATCATCCACTCCAGTGCATTCCCCTCTGAAATCCCCAGGAGAGCTGGAGGACAATATCCCAGATGCAGTCGCAACAGGTGAGGCCACTGCTAGACCACACTGCTTGAAAAAACCAATAAGAAACGAAGGAAAGATCATGCTATTAACCCATTTTGGGCAGGAACCCCTTTTGGTGTTAGCATTATGTTATGCTTTAGCTATTGAAAAATAGCAGATCTTCGCGCTACGAGCTTGTAGGTCTGCTATATTTGAAAAATCGAAGAACGACTGACATAGAAACATAGCTTTTTCAGAAAACTGTCGGGATGTAGAAGACATTTTTAGAATCTGATCTCAGGTCAGAATTCAATGTCTGTATGAACATAAACAACATTGAACTGAGCAGACGTTATATAATACCATCTCACTGGCACGTTCTGCGTTCACGTGGAGAGAGAGAGCGACTGCCTCCTTGATGTTTCCATGGCAACAAGACAGCTTTTTGAAGTCCCTCTGGACACTCCTAGAGTGCATGTGTATTTTCGTGTTTGGGTGTATGCCTAATTTGCACATATTTGCATGTTTGTTGTGTCTGGTTTCACGGCTCCATTTTGTTGTATTTGTACAGTGAAATGAACACTGAGGGTTTCACTGTGTGAATGGCTGTGTGCATACTGAGTTCTTGGTTGTGATGATGCTGACAGCGGTGTCATTATTGCGAGCTGAATGGGTGGGAGGAGCCAGGAGAACAGAGTGTGGGAATGTCCTTTTGGTCTGGAATTCAGCAGGTTATACAAAAGCTCAGGATCATTTGACTTTCCATTGGTCAATCTGGGACAGGTCAGATGCTTTTTGTTGGTCAATGGGACAGGTCAGAGTGCAGAGAAGAGTGGCTGAACATGTTACTAGGGCTGCAAACTATCAATTATTATTGCTTAATCAAATCATTGAGAAGCAACATTTTTATCTCTTAGATTTTGTTAACAAATCAACCATTTGTTAACCAAGTGTTATATATTACACTGTCGCACAACAGTATTTTGAAATAATAGTGAAAATGGCTGATCTACAAGCTCACAACACGTTGCAATGTGTTGTGAGCTTGTCGATTGCTTAATTTCAGTATTTTAGATTTTTTTGGGAAACCATACGCCTATAATTGCATGCCCAAAATAGAGATTGAAATGATCAATTATCAATATATATTTTTTAGAAACGATGAAATATGTAATAGTTAATCGTTTGATTAACTGTTACATGTTAACAGACCATACATGCTGTCTCCAGCCCTTTGCGTAACGCCAACAACACCCAATGATGTATTGTGAATCATCATTGTTATGTTATGGATAATCCTCACTGTAAAAACTGTGTGTGTGTGTGTGTGTGATGTGTGTGTGTGTGTGTGTGTGCGCGTGTGTGTGCGTGCGTGTGCGTGCATGCGTGCGTGTGTGTGTGTGTGTGTGTGTGCGCGCGCGTGCGTGCGTTTGCATGCAGCATTTACACAGTCACATCAGGAGTAACCTCGCCTCACCAGGCTTTCCACCGCCTCGGAGGAAAGCCTGGTCTCTGTTTCAAAAGTCCGTATGATCCCGCCTGGGGCCGGATGATGTGGTTACGTCATGTTGTAGTATTGTTTTGTAGTCGCCAGACAGGATGAACGGGCGGCGACAACTTCCTTTTCCCTCTCAATAAAAGCTCTCGCTTACGAGAGCTTTTATTGCTTTTAATCAAACAGGAAGCAACAAACAGCTTCCTGTTTGTTGTAGGCAAACCATTGCCTACAACATGACGTAAGCATATCATCCGGCTCCAGCCAGGATCATATACCGAAATGAAATGGTGCCCAGGCTACATCAGGAGTAGTTAATTTAACTCTGAGAATGTACAAATGTAACACATTTGTACATTTTAAGTTAGAGTTTAAGTTTTGAGTTAAAATTTGATAAATTAACAAGAACTGTATACCATTGTTACACAGTATATTCCTGTTAAATTATTGACACATTGATTAATTAACAGGAACTTACTGTGTACAATTGTACAATTGTACACAGTAGTTAACTGTGTACAATTAACTACTGAAAATGTACATGTCTATTTTGTATACTATAGTTTCCATGCTTGGAAGGTATAACGGTAAACAGACTGTATGTAGCAAATCCTTCCAAACACCAAGAATTGAGAAGTGCGTGTTGTTAAAATCAGTCAGTGAACAGGGAGGAGCAGGGGGAGGTGGTGAGTGTTGTTAAAATCAGTCAGTGAGCAGCAGGGAGGAGCAGGGGGAGGTGGTGAGTGTTGTTTAAATCAGTCAGTGAGCAGGGAGGAGCAGGGGGAGGTGGTGAGTGTTGTTAAAATCAGTCAGTGAGCAGCAGGGAGGAGCAGGGGGAGGTGGTGAGTGTTGTTAAAATCAGTCAGTGAGCAGCAGGGAGGAGCAGGGGGAGGTGGTGAGTGTTGTTAAAATCAGTCAGTGAGCAGGGAGGAGCAGGGGGAGGTGGTGAGTGTTGTTAAAATCAGTCAGTGAGCAGCAGGGAGGAGCAGGGGGAGGTGGTGAGTGTTGTTTAAATCAGTCAGTGAGCAGCAGGGAGGAGCAGGGGGAGGTGGTGAGTGTTGTTAAAATCAGTCAGTGAGCAGCAGGGAGGAGCAGGCAGTCAGTGAGCAGCAGGGAGGAGCAGGGGGAGGAGGTGAGTGTTGTTAAAATCAGTCAGTGAGCATCAGGGAGGAGCAGGGGGAGGTGGTGAGTGTTGTTAAAATCAGTCAGTGAGCAGCAGGGAGGAGCAGGGGGAGGTGGTGAGTGTTGTTAAAATCAGTCAGTGAGCAGCAGGGAGGAGCAGGGGGAGGTGGTGAGTGTTGTTAAAATCAGTCAGTGAGCAGCAGGGAGGAGCAGGGGGAGGAGGTGAGTGTTGTTAAAATCAGTCAGTGAGCAGGGAGGAGCAGGGGGAGGTGGTGAGTGTTGTTAAAATCAGTCAGTGAGCAGGGAGGAGCAGGGGGAGGTGGTGAGTGTTGTTAAAATCAGTCAGTGAGCAGGGAGGAGCAGGGGGAGGTGGTGAGTGTTGTTAAAATCAGTCAGTGAGCAGCAGGGAGGAGCAGGGGGAGGAGGTGAGTGTTGTTAAAATCAGTCAGTGAGCAGGGAGGAGCAGGGGGAGGTGGTGAGTGTTGTTAAAACCAGTCAGTGAGCAGCAGGGAGGAGCAGGGGGAGGAGGTGACGTTTCCTTCTCCTTCCACCACAAACATCCCATCATGCAGCTGTGTGTGGAGAAGGAACTCTTGGCTGAGAAAAACGCTGTTCTTGGCTGAGTGGGACAAATGTGCCTCTTGAAACTTCTTCCAATGTAAACATGCAGAAGGCCTTGTTTTGTCTGTGCCTATATCCAAAGTCTCCATTAACATGTGGCAGGCTTTAATGTTAGACAACTAGCAAATGTTTTCTAGATGTAGATCTAAATCGTGAGTCAAGCTATCCCACAACAACACCAGGGCACTGACAGCAGCAGCAGAGCTTATTTTGGTAGTGTTGACAACTGTAATACTTTGTCATAAACATTTAAGAGAGTTCTGTAAACTCTAGGCCAGATGTTGTCAGATGTATTAGTTAACGTTAACTACTAAATAGGGATGCATATTGTAAGCCATATGAGCCCTTAAGTCAGGAGCCTATCTCCTGTTTCCTTAGCATGAGGCAGCTTGATATACCAATACATCCCCAGCCATGAAATAGAGCGGAGCCCCTGGATATAACACTAGTGTGCCACAGGGAATTACCCCCAATCCAACCCGACGTTCAACCTGGCATCAAACTAAATGGCAAAATTGCAAAATGTCATATACAGTATACATGGCAAGCTCATTTTAGATCAGCTTATTTATGCTACTTCTTTTGCATGACATTGTCATAATATGTCAAAATAGCGCATTCATTAATAATAATAAAAAAAGAAGAAATATAAATGCAAGATTTCTGCCCGACGGCAACAGTATAATTCATACTACAGTTCAGCATCCAGAAACGAATGCACTTCTTTGAGAAACTGGCTTATTACAACAAGGTGATACTGGTTCGCTAATCACAACATATTGGCCAATGCCTTCGTAATACTTTTTCACACATTGACACAGCCTACACAGATATGGAAGGATTACATTTGTTTTACATTAAATGTCAACACAAGGTCAACCTTTTATTGTAAACGGAAGCCATTTTTTTGTCCTCATTTTGACCTCCCTCAGCTTGTGAACATATGTCTTCTATAACTCTCTCACACACACATGACACGTTATATAATACAGTATACTGCATAATAACTATGCAGTGCTATATATACTATACACAATGTATTGTGTTATAGATCGCATCAGTATTTTTACTAAATGGTTATGGACATGCAATGTGGATATGAATGTAACAGGCTGTTGCTCATCTCCTAGCAACATAATATTCGGTGTAAACTGTGAGCATGACAGTCATGCTAAAATATGTTGACATCTCCCAGAGCCCAGAGGGCAGTGATTACATCTTGATAGTCAATCAACACATACAGTTACCTGTCATTTTATCAAAATGCACTGTTTAACGGTCTTGGCCTTTACTGTAAAAAATAAAACATCACCATGACAACGGACGCTCTTGGAGCAGTTGGCATGGTAGCAGGCAGCCTGGATTGAGAGATCCAATCAGTTGTCACATACCCCTTAATCTCCCAAGACAGATTCAGAGATCTGCAGCTGAATCTGTCGGCAACTCCCATTACAACGTGTAGAGTTTGTACTATAGTTAGTGGGAATGAAAACAAAGACGCACCTAGAAATACTAGAAATGTGCATGGCCTTTATTGATCCCACGAGGGAAATTAAGGCGTCAATGGCAGCACAGGAGTTAAGATACAGATGACAGATTACTGTAAATACAGCAGGGTAAAATACATCACATTATTGGCAAAAGAACAAAATAAACATAGGCTCTACAACACCATTCACCCTCAACAGTGCTTGCATAGTGCATTACAATGGGAATACAAGAATGCTCAATAAGCATGTCAGAAAGTGTCCGTAGACTCCGTACTGTACTGAATTGTTATTTTCAGAGTGACCATTGTGTACATTGTGTAAACTTCTAATTGTATTGGTACTCCCCTTCGGTGAGATGAATCTATCTTTACCCTTCCTTCTAAATCTTCCCACCATCTCCAGGTGAAGGGGGTTTGAGTGGTTGTCGATGATAGCTTCCTCACACACCTTTGTTACCTCCTCTGTCTGTGTACTTATTTACAGTAATTAGTTGATTGTGACTTTAATAGGCTTTCTTTCTTTCTGTCTTCAGCATTGGAGCAGGAAGTGCAGCTGATGGTTACTGGACCTGCTGACACTCAGGAGGGGCTGTTGGACCAGAATATGGGACAGGGTGAACCTGTGGAGCCCATGGGGGCCCCAGAGGACATGAACATCAACACACAAACAGCACAACAAGTGGACAACATCCTGGACACCTTGATATCTTTGCCTGACCAAGAATCCCCTCTAACCATGGAACCACCTGATATGACTGAATTCACAACATCAACCTCATTACCATCTCCTGAACCTACCCACTCCTCAACCATAACCGCTGACAGTGACTCTGACCCTGCCCCCAACCCAGCTCTGGCTTCAGCTACAGCTGCAGATTTGTTCCCAGTTGTTGAGGACACTGGACTTTTCAGCATGACTCAAGAGCTCCCGGAGGAGTTGGACAATCACATTTTCTCTCCAGAGCCAATTGAAAATGGCCTCACAAGTCAGACAGAGCTTGTGCCAAACAATAAACCCACAAAGTCTAAGCCTCCATCCCTGAAGATACCGGCATCACTGACTGAACCCGTTCCAGAGCATGAAGACCAGATATGCCATGAGGTCGCGCAGGGAAGCTACAACTTTGACCCCGACCAGCTGGATGACAGCTTTAACCCCTTCAATACTGGTGGATCCAAAATTCCGAATTCTCCTCCCATATGTGGCATGAAATCTCTCCCCAGGCTCGAGCCAATAGGCTGCTCGGGGCCTCCATGCGAGGCTGGCTCTGCATCTCGGATGGAGGTCGAAGTGATGGAATCCTCCATGGAAACCAAGGCGGTAAAATTAGACTTTGGAATGGACGAGGGGGAGGTCAGAAAGCCACCGCCAAGAAGAATAGGCGCGAAAAAGAAACTTCCTGCTAAAAAGCAGAAGCCCAAAGGATCAGCTGTCACCCACAAACCGGCACCAGAACCTACAGTATCTGAGCCGGATCCTGAACAAGTATCAGAGCCGATGTCAGAGCTGATCGCAGAAACGACACCTGCAACAGTTTTAGAGTCCACAGAACCTCAGAATTTGGACGACGTTCCGATTCCAAAATCAACATATAACTTTGATCCCAGTCAATGGGACGACCCCGACTTCAATCCTTTTGGTAGCAATAACACTAAGAGCTCTCCAGAGCTGCCCAGAAGTTCCTATAAGTTTGATCCAGATAACTTTGATGACTCTTTGGACCCCTTTAAGTCCACTAAGGCCTTTAATAATGAGAGTATACCCAGTTGCACCGTTCTGCCTCAGACCAAGGTGAAGGATGAAGGTAAACAGAAAGCAGACACCCTTCTGCCTCAGACCAAGGTGAAGGATGGGGGTACAAATAAAGCAGAGGACACGCAAGCGGAAAAGAAAGTGAAACAAACTCCCAAGAAAAAGAAGGACAAGCCAGAGACGTAAGTCTACTACTGTGACATTCAGTTTTCATCTATATATTTATTACAAAGAGTTCATATTTAATTATGAAAGTGTAAAAAAAAAATGAAATAGTCCTTCCTCTGTAGCAATGGTTACATAACTGCATACTCATCATGCCAGACAGATTTCATTTGGACTATTAACGTTGTCCAGACAGTTAATTACACATTTTCAAATATCTATGTTTCATATACTCCCTTTTTGTCTCAGCATTAGAAACTGCTTTGAATGCATGGCTGCATGCCATACACTTAACACTGCATATTGGCCATTGATGTGATCCCTGAACAGGCTAAATTTAGGCTGTTAAGTGCGTATAGCATCAGTGGTTGATATTTTCCTCAGCTTTTGCAGGGCTATTTGCATCATATGTTTATGGCCAAATTTTCCCCAGACTCTGAACTTAACTGCTGGCTCCAACACCCCTTTACTTCACTCACTCTCTTTTGTCTTTTCCTTTTCCTTTTCTTTTCCTGTCTTCATCTGTTCATACCAACCTGTCCTCCCCTCGCCCTGTCCTTGACACCTCATGTCTCTCATGCAACCCCCAAATCTCTGCTTTTTTCCACTTCTATTGACATCAGGAGCCCTGAGCAAGTCAAGCTACTATGTTTTCTGTTGTAAGTATAGTCTCTCTCTCTCTCTCTCTCTCTCTCTCTCTCTCTCTCTCTCTCTCTCTCTCTCTCTCTCTCTCTCTCTCTCTCTCTCTCTCTCCCCTCTCTCTCTCCCCTCTCTCTGTCTCTGTATCTGTCGCTCTCTGTCCCTGTCCCTGTCACTATCTATCGGGAACTATCTCTCCCACTTCCTGTCTGCCTGCATGCCTCCCATCTTATTCTTCTACTCAAGGCATGTATTGTCTGCTAATAAACAGATAAAAGAGCATGTGAAGGAAGGAGACAGATCTCTTGTTTTCGCTCTGACCTGCTCTGAACACCAGGTCACATCAGCAATTCAATTTGTCCGGTCTTGTGATTCCTCCAGTGGTTGGGTAGCAGTGTTTTGTTTAAATGTATCTGTTTAAATGTACCAGGTTTGTGTAAACACAAACATTCAAGATAAAAGTGAAGACGGAAAAGTTAGGACGCTAATTGTGATTCGCTAGAATGAGATGATGTATGATGATAAGAGCTCCACATGGGTGTGATTTCTTTTTTTGTCTGATGTGGAAATGTTGTGCAAACTCAAATGGCAGATGACACCAACACATGGCTTGTGAACGTGAATTCGAATGATTCCTATGTGCTTTGTTTGCAGAAACTCCTGTAAAGTAAAGAAGTATGAAAGCCAGTCCTTGGTCCTCGACGTGTGTACTCAGGTAACATGTGTGTGTGTGTGTGTGTGTGTGTGTGTGTGTGTGTGAGATAAAGAAGACAAAGAGAAAGATAGTGCCTGTTTGAACGCGATAGTGTGAATGTGTATTTAGTGTGAATGTGTATTCAGTATCAGCCGAAAGTGTTTTACTGCAGAAATGCCAGGGCCATTATTCAGCAAATCTCAAACCCCCTTGGCCCTCCTCTCACAAAGCGCACACACACACACACACACACACACACACACACACACACACACACACACACACACACACACACACACACACACACCTACACACCTCAAGCTGATGGGATCATCATTGTGTCCAGCTACACACCTCAAGCTGATGGGATCATCATTGTGTCCAGCTCTGCAGTGCTTTGTTCCTGGCACAGTGACAGATCAGTGACTCATCACCACTCTACGGTTCAGTATTACCTGTAGTTTGTAGTTCCCATGTGGACCTTCCAACATAATGACATTCTGCTACTTCAAGATACAATCAGTGCACCCAGAGTCATCCCAGCCACACCCACAGTGTGTGTTCTACTTAACTTACCTCATCTGATACATTTTCAATCTGACGGCCCTCTTTCAGGTGTGTCTCACTATAGATGAAAACATTTTCAAACATATCAAAAGCTAAAATAGATCTAAAAGCTTACAGGGCTACAGTATTATACAAAGCGCAGCAATTGGCAGAGATTTGGGTTGCCATGATGTAACACCAAATACTGGAGAGATATCTTCGATAGTTGCTCTGTTGACTAGAAATGATCAGTCCTAAAAATGGTCTCCTAATTCTATTGCATTGTGAAACGGCTCTGAAAATCACTCTTGTAACTATGTAGACACAAATAAAGCAGAGACTGCCAATATATAATCTCATTAGAAAAGCTCTTCACATGGTGTCTAGCGCCTGATTTATCCCATTCTGAACGGGCACCCATTTTGGTGTTAGCATCATGTTATGCTTTAGCTATTGAAAAATAGCAGATCTACAAGCTCATAGCGCGCCACCGAGTGGCGCGCTACGAGCTTGTAGGTCTGCTATTTTTGAAAAATCGAAGAACGACTGACATTTTTAGAATCTGATCTCAGGTCAGAATGGATTAATCAGACCAGTGTGTTGTCCATTGGAAACCTCGTATGAATCTGATCTCAGGTCAGAATGGGTTATACAGTACATTGTTGTGTGCCAGTGTTGCACACCAAACATACAGTAGTAGCTCTACAAGCTCACCAGATCACAGAAGTATAAATGAAGCCTATATAACACCTCTCTCCCTGTTTCTCCAGGAGGAGGAGGAGGTGGTGGTTCATGTGCCAGAGATCACACACCACGTCCGACCTGCCACAGACGAGGAGAAACTGGCGTCCTCCGCCATGTTGGCTCAGACTACAGACACACAGGACAGAGAGGAGTGCAGTAAAGGACTTGAAAAAACCCAGCCCATCGATGACACATCTATTGTCAATGGTATGAATCATCAACCAAATTTGTATACAGACAGTCTGTAACACGTCTGTGTACTATCTATTACCATTATGTATGTATCATTTTGTGCAAATCTGACCACCGGAGGGTGCTGCAGTGGCTTGACTATGCACACCTCTAGACTGCCTTGGTTTTACTGATTGGTGTTTATTGGTACATACCGAAAGTGCCTGCACTGTTGGCTGTCCTCATTGTAGTTCAATAGAACATCCCAGTGCTAAATATATCCATTCTGCCTAGTCTGTAGGGTCATTTGGAACGTTGTTAGTTTGCCTTGTATATTCTTAGATAGTTATTAGATATTTATATACCTGCACCCAACCCAGTGGGTGTAATGTAATCACTGTCTGTCTGACTATTTCTTTGTTTATTTCTTTGTGACATTTTCCCTTGAACAGTTTTTATCTGATTTCGATGCTAATGGTAAAGCTCACGGTACACGGTCAAAGTTAGTCCTATGCTTATGGGTCACATTTAGAATGGCTGTAAAATACGGTAGCATATATTGGAAGACAGTATAGCATCTCTCTGAGTGCTATTCTGGTTGGCTATAGTTATCATTAGATAATTCTTAGTTTTGTTTTTATTAGTTATTCAGGGATATTATTATACAGTCAGGTATGTATATATAAATATATATATTTTTTGTGCCGAATTCCAGTTAAATTTATAAACGTCTTATACTCTGAGATGCAATTTGAATTAGGGTGTTGTTGATAGTGCATGCATGCCACTAAAACCATTGCCTGGTTAAGTATTTGTCAAAATATGACGTGTTACTGCCATCTAGTGGGTTGTCAGGACACTTACAGCATGAATAATGTAATATTGCTTCTACACTCAATTTTAGGTCAGAATCCAATACAAGCACATGGATTTACTGTACATTCATATTCAATTTAAATTGTATTTTGGAGTGAGTCAACGGTACTATAGATCCATAATGGATTGTGTTGTTTTCTAGGGCCCGAGACCAAGGTAATGGAGCGTCTGGAAGAGGATACCTGGAGGCTGAAAGATAATATGGTAGGTAGCTATAGAGTTCAATCTACAGATGGAAACTGTGACAATAAACTACACAGAACATGTGTTTCCTTCAGTCATTCTTAGTCACTGGCTTGAAGGTGTTTAAAACTTTTTATTTGGGCTATTTTTCTGGGACCAATGCTAGAAATAAGGAAGATTCACAGTTTAAATGCTGAGCTCTCGCGTACATGAAATAACGTTCAGGCTCTGAACAATTTCTGTCTAAAAGCCAAAAAAAAAGCACCGTCCCACAGTAAGACTGAACATTATATTTGTCTTACTTTTGTCTGTGGCCCATGCTGTACAGTATAAACTTATTTTTGTATTCACAATGTTTTATTGAAACTCATTCTATACAGTGGCCTGTACTGGTCACCTGTAACTAGCCCCTGGGTACTAGACAAGTCATTTATTATTGAAACACAACCTTGCAATACTACTCTAGTCTAGAAGACTCTCTCAGAGTTGTTTTATTGCAGTGTTCCTGGATGGAACATTATAAATCTGTGGAAGTACTGTACAGATTATAACGTGGGGATCTGCAATGAAATGTGTTTGTAATAATAAGTCAAAGAAAAGGGTTTTCATGTCAGATGTATGTCTTCTAAATGTTCAGCAGACTAAGGAATTGTCCTTCAGTCAAACGAAGGAGAATGGCTGCGATGAGCAAGACAAAGCAAGCTCCTCCCAGGACAATGTCCAGCTGAGTGATATGGACAAGGCTGAAGTGCTTGCCTTGATCAGAGAAGAGGTACATCATTGGAGCAAATCACAGATAACTTAAAGCTAATGTATATGTTGTCACTCGTCATATATATGACCATGTTACACGCTGGAGATATTCTTTGGCGTGATATTTCATACCACAGATATAAATTGGGCATACTGTAGGCCTATTTATAATACTGTACTGGATTAGTTTAGGACATGTAAAAATGTAATGGAACACTTTCCAAAGCATTGTGTCTCAACAGCTCACTCTCAAAACGTAGGAAAAACTCAGTCGAATATGTTTTGTGTAGGCTAGTGGAGTTATTTTTCTCAAGAGACAACACATTGGGAAGTCAGATATTTTACATACCGTCACAATAGGTAAACAGGTAAAAACAAATGCAGTCGGCCTTACAGTATATTGGATATTCTAAATGTTCTCTCTGTCAAACAGATCATCACTAAAGAGATTGAGGCCAATGAATGGAAGAACAAATATGAAGAGAGCAGAGCAGAGGTTTTGGAGATGAGGTAAAAATCTATTTTTATTTTTTACATCTTGGTTTATATATACGGACGGTGTACAAAACACAATACAAAATGTTGTACATATAATATTGAGACATTATTCTATCACCTTTCTTGACAGGAAAATTGTTGCAGAATATGAAAGAACTGTTGCGCAGATGATCGGTAAGCGCTTTCCTCACTTGGTGGTATTTTCTTACCTAACTGTTTAACCCATTCTGAACGGGAACCCATTTTGGTGTCGGCATCATGTTATGCTTTAGCTATTGAAAAACAGCAGATCTACAAGCTCATAGCGCGCCACCTAGTGGCGCGCTACGAGCTTGTAGGTCTGCTATTTTTGAAAAATCGAAGAACGACTGACATTTTTAGAATCTGATCTCAGGTCAGAATGGGTTCATCAGACCAGTGTGTTGTCCAGTGGAAACCTCGTATGAATCTGATCTCAGGTCAGAATGGGTTAAGGTGATGTCTACTATAAATAGCTTTTACTGTACAGTAGGAGTAGGGTACAACAGCAGTGGGTGTGGGGGGAATGAATTGGCAATCCAAAAAACAAACGTCTGTCTGTTTGTATGTCTGTCTGTCTGTCTGTGACCAACATATGTTTGCTGTGAACGTTCATGCTACCAAGAGCAAGAAACTCATCCATTTTGGTTATTTTAGCACTACCAGGCCAGGGGTCTGAACTCTACTGAGTGCATTCTTGTTTCCTCTGGTTTAAGGTTCATGTGATTGTGCTGTTTAATTTAAATTTGTGTAAGAATGATAGAAAATTTGCAGGTTAACTGTGTTTGGTTAAAATCTACTGTTTTTGCCTCCTTCTACGGTGTCCAGAGGATGAGGAAGAGCAGAAAACTCTGAGTTGCAACAAGAGTGTCAGGCAGCTGACCATGGAGAGAGACCAGGCAGTGGCTGATCTCAATTCTGTGGAACGCTCACTGTCGGACCTTTTCAGGAGATATGAGAACATGAAGGTTGTTCTGGAAGGCTTCAAGAAGGTCAGTACATAAAAAATAAGAGCAACCTAAATATAATAATAATACTAAAATATAAAACTTTCAAATGCAATTATATATATAAAAAAGAAAATGTCATATTTCGTTTCCCTCGAGGCCTAGTCTCAAAGAGACTCGTCTGCGTTCCGGCCGCGGCTTCCCATGACGGAAAAACGAGCTCAGCTCGTTCTGCTTTTCCCATGTATATTTGTACTTGAAAATTGTGTGAATTGATGTCTTGATGTCTCAAGACATCAATTCACCAGAGGACTTTTATCCTGACCCGTCACCCGATATCTGCTTTGTATCTGTTCTCTGTCTCTAGAATGAAGAGGTGTTGAAGAAATGTGCCCAGGAGTATTTGTTGCGTGTCAAACAGGAGGAGCAGCGCTATCAAACACTCAAGATCCACGCTGAGGAGAAACTGGACAAGTATGTTAGGCGATCAGTGCCCTTGCGGAGTGTAAACCTTTTACGCAATTATTCCTTACTCAAAGTCAAACGAGGATAAGATCATCCCACTCCCATCTACAGTATATTTGATTGAATACTTAATTAGACAGAAAGTTAAACAGCACGAGATACAGTGAAACATTTACACATAAAAGTCCTGGGGACTTTCCATTGTGTGGTCCTATGTATTCAATTAATCAACATAGCATCAAAGATAAAATAAGAAAACATAACAAATACAAAACACATCATTTTCATCCATGCTAATGTCTTTCAGGGCCAATGAGGACATAGCCCAGGTGCGTACCAAGGCCAACGGTGAGAGTGTGGCACTCAATGCCAGCTTGAGGATGGAACAGATGAAGGCAGAGTCTCTTGAGAGAGCTGTCCTTCAGAAGGTAGGAGAACATATGATACTTCATCACTTTAAAATTTATTTAAACGTAATGCAATCTGTTATGTTGTCTGACAGTATATGGCACCAACTTCTTGCACCTTTGCCTTTTTTCACCGTAGAATCAAGAGATTGAAGAGCTCACCAAGATCTGTGACGAACTGATTGCCAAATTAGGAACAGATTAAGAGGCCTGTAATCAAACTATCATGCAGTTATCACTTTCTTTTCTATTTTTGCACGGATGTGTTCCAGTCCTCACGGCAACATATTATATGATGTTAATATCAGAACTGAGCAAATTTCAATCATTTTCTCTGTCTCCTGTTAATATTGTTATTATAAAAGGCACAATGATTGCACTTGCTTATTTTATTATAGTGAATAAGTGTCAGCAAAAGAAGCACATGCTTACATATGGCCTCAATGAGTCACATTGTGATGAGATGCCACCAGGGATATCCTGATCCTCTCTATAAATCTCTCGTTTGTTTGTTGGTCATCTCCTTGGAACTGTGTGTTTTGAAATGTTTGGTTGTGACTGACAGAGAGGAATCAGCAAGTGAGATATGTCCAAACTGTTTATTCACACTTTATACAGTGTTTTTATAAACAACTATTGTGTTTATTAGTTGAATGAGGTGAAGATATTGTAGCACACAGGGAAAGAGCCCAGTCATTTTTTTGAATCATACAGTAATTGTTATTTTAAACATTCAGTAGGCATACACTTGATGGATGCCAATGATACAGTCACTTGGCTGCTATTCTGAAGGGGAAATTGATTTGTTATAATTATAACCCATTTGTATTTTATTATGTTGATATTTAACATACCATCTCATCGTCATGGCATGAGAAACAATTGTATGACTTTGACATTCTAATGAATGTTATAGTGCATGTATAAAGTTGGCTTTGAGGTTATTGGTTTGCAGTGGATGTACGTATGTCGATTGGACCTCATGGAAGTGAAAACGCAGCATATTTTATTAGAGGCAATGCATACATGTTAAACTGTCAGAACTGTCTGGCAGAAACCAGCAGAAAAACTTTCAGAGACCAGATAACATAAATCAATGCTATTGAACACCCTTTACGTCTGTGTGTTGGTTAAAACATATTAAACCAATTAAAAATATTAAAAAGTGCTTCTGACAAAACCAGCTAACTCCATTGGACCATCAAACTGTCTGCTAAAGCAGATAACTCCCCCTCTCATGCAAGTAGGCTATCTGACAATAAAATCACAATACCAACTTCAATGAGGCATGCATTGCTTTGTTTTAAAAATCTGTTTTTCTTCATTTCCTTAAAAAAATATATCTTTCATTTCCTCAAAAATGAACATTTTGGTGTGAGTTGATTTCTGTCCAACAACAGAGATATGTGCCTTTATTTTGACACTTTTGTAAAAACAGAGTAACTAGTTTTAGTTTTCAATTATTTACCTGATGCAAATGTTCCCAGATTCCCATGCCATAGTGTTAAGTATGTATATGTATACTGTGTTTGCTCGGAATATCCTTTGGTCTGATCCTTCAGCTACATATTACTAATAAGTTCTTTCAAACAAAATGGACTCTTTTGCAGTAATATCTGGAGTGATCTCTGAACTATGCTGTGTTGGAGCCATTAAACAATAATGGACCTCAATTGGATGGATCAAAACAATCTGCCAATGTCAGTGCCAAATCATGTCCTGTAGTGATGATCTTGTATTTGTTTGATGATGCCTTGTATGTAAAATTCATTGTTGCGTTATACAAATGTCTATATTTTAATACTTTATGAACAAAATATTCATTATTTTGCTGTCAGTATTTGTAAAAGATTTGATATCAACCATTATATTTTGTGCATATGGCATTTCTGAATAAATGGTTAACATTTAAATGGTACGCTAACACTACCAGGTTACACTGCACTGATTATTTTCCAATGCAATGCCAAAAATGTGGGAGAGGATGTTGAGTTCATCCTGTGTAGTCGAAGGAAGTGCTTACTATGGGAACATGGGCTATAACCCATCGTTTTTTTAATTTTTAAATTTTTGTCAAATCATCAAAAATGATGAAAAACGGCGCGCTATAGTATGCCGTACGATATAGGCTATAGCCCATGGTCCAAAATGATGAGAAACGAGGATAACCTTTTTTTGAAAAATTTCAAAAAACATGGGCTATAACCCATCGTTTTTTTCATTTCGTCATTTTTTTCAAATCCTCAAAAATGATGAAAAACGGCGCGCTATAGTATGCCGTACGATATGGGCTATAGCCCATGGTCCAAAATGATGAGAAACGAGGCTAACTTTTTTTTTCAAAATTTCAAAAAACATGGGCTATAACCCATCGTTTTTGTCATTTTGTCATTTTTTTCAAATCCTCAAAAATGATGAAAAACGGCGCGCTATAGTATGCCGTACGATATGGGCTATAGCCCATGGTCCAAAATGATGAGAAACGAGGCTAACTTTTTTTTTTTTTAATTCAAAAACATGGGCTATAACCCATCGTTTTTGTCATTTTGTCATTTTTTTCAAATCCTCAAAAATGATGAAAAACGGCGCGCTATAGTATGCCGTACGATATGGGCTATAGCCCATGGTCAAAAATGATGAGAAACGAGGCTAACTTTTTTTTTCAAAATTTCAAAAAACATGGGCTATAACCCATCGTTTTTGTCATTTTGTCATTTTTTTCAAATCCTCAAAAATGATGAAAAACGGCGCGCTATAGTATGCCGTACGATATGGGCTAAAGCCCATGGTCCAAAATGATGAGAAACGAGGCTAACTTTTTTTTTTTTTAATTCAAAAACATGGGCTATAACCCATCGTTTTTGTCATTTTGTCATTTTTTTCAAATCCTCAAAAATGATGAAAAACGGCACGCTATAGTATGCCGTACGATATGGGCTATAGCCCATGGTCCAAAATGATGAGAAACGAGGCTAACTTTTTTTTTCAAAATTTCAAAAAACATGGGCTATAACCTTTCGTTTTTGTCATTTCGTATTTTTTTTCAAATCTTTAAAAATGATGAAAAAGGGCGCGCTATAGAATGCCGTACGATATGGGCTATAGCCCATGGTCCAAAATGATGAGAAACGAGGCTAACTTTTAATGACAAAAACGAAAGGTTATAGCCCATGTTTTTTGAAATTTTGAAAAAGAAAGTTAGCCTCGTTTCTCATCATTTTGGACCATGGGCTATAGCCCATATCGTACGGCATACTATAGCGCGCCGTTTTTCATCATTTTTGAAGATTTGAAAAAAATGACGAAATGACAAAAACGATGGGTTATAGCCCATGTTTTTTGAAATTTTGGAAAAAAAAGTTAGCCTCGGTTCTCATCATTTTGGA
The DNA here is from genome assembly GCF_963924005.1 of Protomyctophum bolini. Taxonomy (NCBI): domain Eukaryota; kingdom Metazoa; phylum Chordata; class Actinopteri; order Myctophiformes; family Myctophidae; genus Protomyctophum; species Protomyctophum bolini. Next base: position 7,263,858 of record NC_137863.1, on the reverse strand, counting down.
CCATGGGCTATAGCCCATATCGTACGGCATACTATAGCGCGACGTTTTTCATCATTTTTAAAGATTTGAAAAAAATGACGAAATGACAAAAACGATGGGTTATAGCCCATGTTTTTTGAAATTTTGAAAAAAAAAGTTAGCCTCGTTTCTCATCATTTTGGACCATGGGCTATAGCCCATATCGTACGGCATACTATAGCGCGCCGTTTTTCATCATTTTTGAAGATTTGAAAAAAATTACGAAATGACAAAAACGATGGGTTATAGCCCATGTTTTTTGAAATTTTGAAAAAAGAAGTTAGCCTCGTTTCTCATCATTTTGGACCATGGGCTATAGCCCATATCGTACGGCATACTATAGCGCGCCGTTTTTCATCATTTTCGAAGATTTGAAAAAAATGACGAAATAAGAAAAACGAAAGGTTATAGCCCATGTTTTTTGAAATTTTGAAAAAAAAAGTTAGCCTCGTTTCTCATCATTTTGGACCATGGGCTATAGCCCATATCGTACGGCATACTATAGCGCGCCGTTTTTCATCATTTTTGAAGATTTGAAAAAAATGACGAAATGACAAAAACGAAAGGTTATAGCCCATGTTTTTTGAAATTTTGAAAAAAAAACGTAACCTCGTTTCTCATCATTTTGGACCATGGGCTATAGCCCATATCGTACGGCATACTATAGCGCGCCGTTTTTCATCATTTTTGAAGATTTGAAAAAAATGACGAAATGACAAAAACGAAAGGTTATAGCCCATGTTTTTTGAAATTTTGAAAAAAAAAGTTAGCCTCGTTTCTCATCATTTTGGACCATGGGCTATAGCCCATATCGTACGGCATACTATAGCGCGCCGTTTTTCATCATTTTTGAAGATTTGAAAAAAATGACGAAATGACAAAAACGATGGGTTATAGCCCATGTTTTTTGAAATTTTGAAAAAAAAAGTTAGCCTCGTTTCTCATCATTTTGGACCATGGGCTATAGCCCATATCGTACGGCATACTATAGCGCGCCGTTTTTCATCATTTTTGAAGATTTGAAAAAAATGACGAAATGACAAAAACGAAAGGTTATAGCCCATGTTTTTTGAAATTTTGAAAAAAAAAGTTAGCCTCGTTTCTCATCATTTTGGACCATGGGCTATAGCCCATATCGTACGGCATACTATAGCGCGCCGTTTTTCATCATTTTTGAAGATTTGAAAAAAATGACGAAATGACAAAAACAAAAGGTTATAGCCCATGTTTTTTGAAATTTTGGAAAAAAGAAACTTAGCCTCGTTTCTCATCATTTTGGACCATGGGCTATAGCCCATATCGTACGGCATACTATAGCGCGCCGTTTTTCATCATTTTTGAAGATTTGAAAAAAATGACGAAATGACAAAAACGATGGGTTATAGCCCATGTTTTTTGAAATTTTGAAAAAAAAAGTTAGCCTCGTTTCTCATCATTTTGGACCATGGGCTATAGCCCATATCGTACGGCATACTATAGCGCGCCGTTTTTCATCATTTTTGAAGATTTGAAAAAAATGACGAAATGACAAAAACGATGGGTTATAGCCCATGTTTTTTGAAATTTTGAAAAAAAAAGTTAGCCTCGTTTCTCATCATTTTGGACCATGGGCTATAGCCCATATCGTACGGCATACTATAGCGCGCCGTTTTTCATCATTTTTGAAGATTTGAAAAAAATGACGAAATGACAAAAACGATGGGTTATAGCCCATGTTTTTTGAAATTTTGAAAAAAAAAGTTAGCCTCGTTTCTCATCATTTTGGACCATGGGCTATAGCCCATATCGTACGGCATACTATAGCGCGCCGTTTTTCATCATTTTTGAAGATTTGAAAAAAATGACGAAATGACAAAAACGCTGGGTTATAGCCCATGTTTTTTGAAATTTTGAAAAAAAAAGTTAGCCTCGTTTCTCATCATTTTGGACCATGGGCTATAGCCCATATCGTACGGCATACTATAGCGCGCCGTTTTTCATCATTTTTGAAGATTTGAAAAAAATGACGAAATGACAAAAACGAAAGGTTATAGCCCATGTTTTTTGAAATTTTGAAAAAAAAACTTAGCCTCGTTTCTCATCATTTTGGACCATGGGCTATAGCCCATATCGTACGGCATACTATAGCGTGCCGTTTTTCATCATTTTTGAAGATTTGAAAAAAATGACGAAATGACAAAAACGATGGGTTATAGCCCATGTTTGTTGAAATTTTGAAAAAAAAAGTTAGCCTCGTTTCTCATCATTTTGGACCATGGGCTATAGCCCATATCGTACGGCATACTATAGCGCGCCGTTTTTCAAAATTTTTGAAGATTTGAAAAAAATGACAAAATGACAAAAACGAAAGGTTATAGCCCATGTTTTTTGAAATTTTGAAAAAAAAAGTTAGCCTCGTTTCTCATCATTTTGGACCATGGGCTATAGCCCATATCGTACGGCATACTATAGCGCGCCGTTTTTCATCATTTTTGAAGATTTGAAAAAATGACGAAATGACAAAAACGAAAGGTTATAGCCCATGTTTTTTGAAATTTTGAAAAAAAAAGTTAGCCTCGTTTCTCATCATTTTGGACCATGGGCTATAGCCCATATCGTACGGCATACTATAGCGCGCCGTTTTTCATCATTTTTGAAGATTTGAAAAAAATGACGAAATGACAAAAACGAAAGGTTATAGCCCATGTTTTTTGAAATTTTGAAAAAAAAAAGTTAGCCTCGTTTCTCATCATTTTGGACCATGGGCTATAGCCCATATCGTACGGCATACTATAGCGCGCCGTTTTTCATCATTTTTGAAGATTTGAAAAAAATGACGAAATGACAAAAACGATGGGTTATAGCCCATGTTTTTTTTAATTTTGAAAAAAAAAGTTAGCCTCGTTTCTCATCATTTTGGACCATGGGCTATAGCCCATATCGTACGGCATACTATAGCGCGCCGTTTTTCATCATTTTTGAAGATTTGAAAAAAATGACGAAATGACAAAAACGAAAGGTTATAGCCCATGTTTTTTGAAATTTTGAAAAAAAAAGTTAGCCTCGTTTCTCATCATTTTGGACCATGGGCTATAGCCCATATCGTACGGCATACTATAGCGCGCCGTTTTTCATCATTTTTGAAGATTTGAAAAAAATGACGAAATGACAAAAACAAAAGGTTATAGCCCATGTTTTTTGAAATTTTGGAAAAAAGAAACTTAGCCTCGTTTCTCATCATTTTGGACCATGGGCTATAGCCCATATCGTACGGCATACTATAGCGCGCCGTTTTTCATCATTTTTGAAGATTTGAAAAAAATGACGAAATGACAAAAACGATGGGTTATAGCCCATGTTTTTTGAAATTTTGAAAAAAAAAGTTAGCCTCGTTTCTCATCATTTTGGACCATGGGCTATAGCCCATATCGTACGGCATACTATAGCGCGCCGTTTTTCATCATTTTTGAAGATTTGAAAAAAATGACGAAATGACAAAAACGAAAGGTTATAGCCCATGTTTTTTGAAATTTTGAAAAAAAAACTTAGCCTCGTTTCTCATCATTTTGGACCATGGGCTATAGCCCATATCGTACGGCATACTATAGCGCGCCGTTTTTCATCATTTTTGAAGATTTGAAAAAAATGACGAAATGAAAAAAACGATGGGTTATAGCCCATGTTTTTTGAAATTTTGAAAAAAAAAGTTAGCCTCGTTTCTCATCATTTTGGACCATGGGCTATAGCCCATATCGTACGGCATACTATAGCGCGCCGTTTTTCATCATTTTTGAAGATTTGAAAAAAATTACGAAATGACAAAAACGATGGGTTATAGCCCATGTTTTTTGAAATTTTGAAAAAAAAAGTTAGCCTCGTTTCTCATCATTTTGGACCATGGGCTATAGCCCATATCGTACGGCATACTATAGCGCGCCGTTTTTCATCATTTTTGAAGATTTGAAAAAAATGACGAAATGACAAAAACGCTGGGTTATAGCCCATGTTTTTTGAAATTTTGAAAAAAAAAGTTAGCCTCGTTTCTCATCATTTTGGACCATGGGCTATAGCCCATATCGTACGGCATACTATAGCGCGCCGTTTTTCATCATTTTTGAAGATTTGAAAAAAATGACGAAATGACAAAAACGAAAGGTTATAGCCCATGTTTTTTGAAATTTTGAAAAAAAAACTTAGCCTCGTTTCTCATCATTTTGGACCATGGGCTATAGCCCATATCGTACGGCATACTATAGCGTGCCGTTTTTCATCATTTTTGAAGATTTGAAAAAAATGACGAAATGACAAAAACGATGGGTTATAGCCCATGTTTGTTGAAATTTTGAAAAAAAAAGTTAGCCTCGTTTCTCATCATTTTGGACCATGGGCTATAGCCCATATCGTACGGCATACTATAGCGCGCCGTTTTTCAAAATTTTTGAAGATTTGAAAAAAATGACAAAATGACAAAAACGAAAGGTTATAGCCCATGTTTTTTGAAATTTTGAAAAAAAAAGTTAGCCTCGTTTCTCATCATTTTGGACCATGGGCTATAGCCCATATCGTACGGCATACTATAGCGCGCCGTTTTTCATCATTTTTGAAGATTTGAAAAAAATGACGAAATGACAAAAACGAAAGGTTATAGCCCATGTTTTTTGAAATTTTGAAAAAAAAAGTTAGCCTCGTTTCTCATCATTTTGGACCATGGGCTATAGCCCATATCGTACGGCATACTATAGCGCGCCGTTTTTCATCATTTTTGAAGATTTGAAAAAAATGACGAAATGACAAAAACGAAAGGTTATAGCCCATGTTTTTTGAAATTTTGAAAAAAAAAAGTTAGCCTCGTTTCTCATCATTTTGGACCATGGGCTATAGCCCATATCGTACGGCATACTATAGCGCGCCGTTTTTCATCATTTTTGAAGATTTGAAAAAAATGACGAAATGACAAAAACGATGGGTTATAGCCCATGTTTTTTTTAATTTTGAAAAAAAAAGTTAGCCTCGTTTCTCATCATTTTGGACCATGGGCTATAGCCCATATCGTACGGCATACTATAGTGCGCCGTTTTTCATCATTTTTGAAGATTTGAAAAAAATGACAAAATGACAAAAACGAAAGGTTATAGCCCATGTTTTTTGAAATTTTGAAAAAAAAAGTTAGCCTCGTTTCTCATCATTTTGGACCATGGGCTATAGCCCATATCGTACGGCATACTATAGCGCGCTGTTTTTTATCATTTTTGAAGATTTGAAAAAAATGACGAAATGAAAAAAACGATGGGTTATAGCCCATGTTTTTTGAAATTTTGAAAAAAAAAGTTAGCCTCGTTTCTCATCATTTTGGACCATGGGCTATAGCCCATATCGTACGGCATACTATAGCGCGCCGTTTTCATCATTTTTAAAGATTTGAAAAAAATTACGAAATGACAAAAACGATGGGTTATAGCCCATGTTTTTTGAAATTTTGAAAAAAAAAGTTAGCCTCGTTTCTCATCATTTTGGACCATGGGCTATAGCCCATATCGTACGGCATACTATAGCGCGCCGTTTTTCATCATTTTTGAAGATTTGAAAAAAATGACGAAATGACAAAAACGATGGGTTATAGCCCATGTTTTTTGAAATTTTGAAAAAAAAAGTTAGCCTCGTTTCTCATCATTTTGGACCATGGGCTATAGCCCATATCGTACGGCATACTATAGCGCGCCGTTTTTCATCATTTTTGAAGATTTGAATTACGAAATGACAAAAACGATGGGTTATAGCCCATGTTTTTTGAAATTTTGAAAAAAAAAGTTAGCCTCGTTTCTCATCATTTTGGACCATGGGCTATAGCCCATATCGTACGGCATACTATAGCGCGCCGTTTTTCATCATTTTTGAAGATTTGAAAAAAATGACGAAATGACAAAAACGATGGGTTATAGCCCATGTTTTTTGAAATTTTGAAAAAAAAAGTTAGCCTCGTTTCTCATCATTTTGGACCATGGGCTATAGCCCATATCGTACGGCATACTATAGCGCGCCGTTTTTCATCATTTTTGAAGATTTGAAAAAAATGACGAAATGACAAAAACGAAAGGTTATAGCCCATGTTTTTTGAAATTTTGAAAAAAAAAGTTAGCCTCGTTTCTCATCATTTTGGACCATGGGCTATAGCCCATATCGTACGGCATACTATAGCGCGCCGTTTTTCATCATTTTTGAAGATTTGAAAAAAATGACGAAATGACAAAAACGAAAGGTTATAGCCCATGTTTTTTGAAATTTTGAAAAAAAAAGTTAGCCTCGTTTCTCATCATTTTGGACCATGGGCTATAGCCCATATCGTACGGCATACTATAGCGTGCCGTTTTTCATCATTTTTAAAGATTTGAAAAAAATTACGAAATGACAAAAACGATGGGTTATAGCCCATGTTTTTTGAAATTTTGAAAAAAAAAGTTAGCCTCGTTTCTCATCATTTTTGACCATGGGCTATAGCCCATATCGTACGGCATACTATAGCGCGCCGTTTTTCATCATTTTTGAAGATTTGAAAAAAATGACGAAATGACAAAATTGAAAGGTTATAGCCCATGTTTTTTGAAATTTTGAAAAAAAAACTTAGCCTCGTTTCTCATCATTTTGGACCATGGGCTATAGCCCATATCGTACGGCATACTATAGCGCGCCGTTTTTCATCATTTTTGAAGATTTGAAAAAAATGACAAAATGACAAAAACGAAAGGTTATAGCCCATGTTTTTTGAAATTTTGAAAAAAAAAGTTAGCCTCGTTTCTCATAATTTTGGACCATGGGCTATAGCCCATATCGTACGGCATACTATAGCGCGCCGTTTTTCATCATTTTTGAAGATTTGAAAAAAATGACGAAATGACAAAAACGAAAGGTTATAGCCCATGTTTTTTGAAATTTTGAAAAAAAAAGTTAGCCTCGTTTCTCATCATTTTGGACCATGGGCTATAGCCCATATCGTACGGCATACTATAGCGCGCCGTTTTTCATAATTTTGAAAGATTTGAAAAAAATTACGAAATGACAAAAACGATGGGTTATAGCCCATGTTTTTTGAAATTTTGAAAAAAAAGGTTAGCCTCGTTTCTCATCATTTTTGACCATGGGCTATAGCCCATATCGTACGGCATACTATAGCGCGCCGTTTTTCATCATTTTTGAAGATTTGAAAAAAATGACGAAATGACAAAAACGAAAGGTTATAGCCCATGTTTTTTGAAATTTTGAAAAAAAAAGTTAGCCTCGTTTCTCATCATTTTGGACCATGGGCTATAGCCCATATCGTACGGCATACTATGGCGCGCCGTTTTTCATCATTTTTGAAGATTTGAAAAAAATGACAAAATGACAAAAACGAAAGGTTATAGCCCATGTTTTTTGAAATTTTGAAAAAAAAAGTTAGCCTCGTTTCTCATCATTTTGGACCATGGGCTATAGCCCATATCGTACGGCATTCTATAGTGCGCCGTTTTTCATCATTTTTAAAGATTTGAAAAAATTACGAAATGACAAAAACGAAAGGTTATAGCCCATGTTTTTTGAAATTTTGAAAAAAAAAGTTAGCCTCGTTTCTCATCATTTTGGACCATGGGCTATAGCCCATATCGTACGGCATACTATAGCGCGCCGTTTTTCATCATTTTTGAAGATTTGAAAAAAATGACGAAATGACAAAAACGAAAGGTTATAGCCCATGTTTTTTGAAATTTTGAAAAAAAAAGTTAGCCTCGTTTCTCATCATTTTGGACCATGGGCTATAGCCCATATCGTACGGCATACTATAGCGCGCCGTTTTTCATCATTTTTGAAGATTTGAAAAAAATGACGAAATGACAAAAACGAAAGGTTATAGCCCATGTTTTTTGAAATTTTGAAAAAAAAAATTAGCCTCGTTTCTCATCATTATGGACCATGGGCTATAGCCCATATCGTACGGCATACTATAGCGCGCCGTTTTTCATCATTTTTGAAGATTTGAAAAAAATTACGAAATGACAAAAACGATGGGTTATAGCCCATGTTTTTTGAAAATTTGGAAAAAAAAGTTAGCCTCGTTTCTCATCATTTTGGACCATGGGCTATAGCCCATATCGTACGGCATACTATAGCGCGCCGTTTTTCATCATTTTTGAAGATTTGAAAAAAATGACAAAATGACAAAAACGAAAGGTTATAGCCCATGTTTTTTGAAATTTTGAAAAAAAAAGTTAGCCTCGTTTCTCATCATTTTGGACCATGGGCTATAGCCCATATCGTACGGCATACTATAGCGCGCCGTTTTTCATCATTTTTGAAGATTTGAAAAAAATGACGAAATGACAAAAACGATGGGTTATAGCCCATGTTTTTTGAAATTTTGAAAAAAAAAGTTAGCCTCGTTTCTCATCATTTTGGACCATGGGCTATAGCCCATATCGTACGGCATACTATAGCGCGCCGTTTTTCATCATTTTTGAAGATTTGAAAAAAATGACAAAATGACAAAAACGAAAGGTTATAGCCCATGTTTTTTGAAATTTTGAAAAAAAAAGTTAGCCTCGTTTCTCATCATTTTGGACCATGGGCTATAGCCCATATCGTACGGCATACTATAGCGCGCCGTTTTTCATCATTTTTAAAGATTTGAAAAAAATTACGAAATGACAAAAACGATGGGTTATAGCCCATGTTTTTTGAAATTTTGAAAAAAAAAGTTAGCCTCGTTTCTCATCATTTTTGACCATGGGCTATAGCCCATATCGTACGGCATACTATAGCGCACCGTTTTTCATAATTTTTGAAGATTTGAAAAAATGACAAAATGACAAAAACGAAAGGTTATAGCCCATGTTTTTTGAAATTTTGAAAAAAAAAGTTAGCCTCGTTTCTCATCATTTTGGACCATGGGCTATAGCCCATATCGTACGGCATTCTATAGCTCGCCGTTTTTCATCATTTTTAAAGATTTGAAAAAATTACGAAATGACAAAAACGAAAGGTTATAGCCCATGTTTTTTGAAATTTTGAAAAAAAAAGTTAGCCTCGTTTCTCATCATTTTGGACCATGGGCTATAGCCCATATCGTACGGCATACTATAGCGCGCCGTTTTTCATCATTTTTGAAGATTTGAAAAAAATGACGAAATGACAAAAACGAAAGGTTATAGCCCATGTTTTTTGAAATTTTGAAAAAAAAAGTTAGCCATGTTTCTCATCATTTTGGACCATGGGCTATAGCCCATATCGTACGGCATACTATAGCGCGCCGTTTTTCATCATTTTTGAAGATTTGAAAAAAATGACGAAATGACAAAAACGATGGGTTATAGCCCATGTTTTTTGAAAAATTGAAAAAAAAAGTTAGCCTCGTTTCTCATCATTTTGGACCATGGGCTATAGCCCATATCGTACGGCATACTATAGCGCGCCGTTTTTCATCATTTTTGAAGATTTGAAAAAATGACGAAATGACAAAAACGAAAGGTTATAGCCCATGTTTTTTGAAATTTTGAAAAAAAAAGTTAGCCTCGTTTCTCATCATTTTGGACCATGGGCTATAGCCCATATCGTACGGCATACTATAGCGCGCCGTTTTTCATCATTTTTGAAGATTTGAAAAAAATGACGAAATGACAAAAACGAAAGGTTATAGCCCATGTTTTTTGAAATTTTGAAAAAAAAACTTAGCCTCGTTTCTCATCATTTTGGACCATGGGCTATAGCCCATATCGTACGGCATACTATAGCGCGCCGTTTTTCATCATTTTTGAAGATTTGAAAAAAATGACAAAATGACAAAAACGAAAGGTTATAGCCCATGTTTTTTGAAATTTTGAAAAAAAAAGTTAGCCTCGTTTCTCATCATTTTGGACCATGGGCTATAGCCCATATCGTACGGCATTCTATAGCGCGCCGTTTTTCATCATTTTTAAAGATTTGAAAAAATTACGAAATGACAAAAACGAAAGGTTATAGCCCATGTTTTTTTAAATTTTGAAAAAAAAAGTTAGCCTCGTTTCTCATCATTTTGGACCATGGGCTATAGCCCATATCGTACGGCATACTATAGCGGGCCGTTTTTCATCATTTTTGAAGATTTGAAAAAAATGACAAAATGACAAAAACGATGGGTTATAGCCCATGTTTTTTGAAATTTTGAAAAAAAAAGTTAGCCTCGTTTCTCATCATTTTGGACCATGGGCTATAGCCCATATCGTACGGCATTCTATAGCGCGCCGTTTTTCATCATTTTTAAAGATTTGAAAAAATTACGAAATGACAAAAACGAAAGGTTATAGCCCATGTTTTTTTAAATTTTGAAAAAAAAAGTTAGCCTCGTTTCTCATCATTTTGGACCATGGGCTATAGCCCATATCGTACGGCATACTATAGCGGGCCGTTTTTCATCATTTTTGAAGATTTGAAAAAAATGACAAAATGACAAAAATTATGGGTTATAGCCCATGTTTTTTGAAATTTTGAAAAAAAAAGTTAGCCTCGTTTCTCATCATTTTGGACCATGGGCTATAGCCCATATCGTACGGCATACTATAGCGCGCCGTTTTTCATCATTTTTAAAGATTTGAAAAAAATTACGAAATGACAAAAACGATGGGTTATAGCCCATGTTTTTTGAAATTTTGAAAAAAAAAGTTAGCCTCGTTTCTCATCATTTTTGACCATGGGCTATAGCCCATATCGTACGGCATACTATAGCGCGCCGTTTTTCATCATTTTTGAAGATTTGAAAAAAATGACGAAATGACAAAAACGAAAGGTTATAGCCCATGTTTTTTGAAATTTTGAAAAAAAAAGTTAGCCTCGTTTCTCATCATTTTGGACCATGGGCTATAGCCCATATCGTACGGCATACTATAGCGCGCCGTTTTTCATCATTTTTGAAGATTTGAAAAAAATGACAAAATGACAAAAACGAAAGGTTATAGCCCATGTTTTTTGAAATTTTGAAAAAAAAAGTTAGCCTCGTTTCTCATCATTTTGGACCATGGGCTATAGCCCATATCGTACGGCATACTATAGCGCGCCGTTTTTCATCATTTTTGAAGATTTTAAAAAAATGACGAAATGACAAAAACGAAAGGTTATAGCCCATGTTTTTTGAAATTTTGAAAAAAAAAGTTAGCCTCGTTTCTCATCATTTTGGACCATGGGCTATAGCCCATATCGTATGGCATACTATAGCGCGCCGTTTTTCATCATTTTTAAAGATTTGAAAAAAATTACGAAATGACAAAAACGATGGGTTATAGCCCATGTTTTTTGAAATTTTGAAAAAAAAAGTTAGCCTCGTTTCTCATCATTTTTGACCATGGGCTATAGCCCATATCGTACGGCATACTATAGCGCGCCGTTTTTCATCATTTTTGAAGATTTGAAAAAAACGACGAAATGACAAAAACGAAAGGTTATAGCCCATGTTTTTTGAAATTTTGGAAAAAAAAGTTTGCCTCGTTTCTCATCATTTTGGACCATGGGCTATAGCCCATATCGTACGGCATACTATAGCGCGCCGTTTTTCATCATTTTTGAAGATTTGAAAAAAATGACAAAATGACAAAAACGAAAGGTTATAGCCCATGTTTTTTGAAATTTTGAAAAAAAATGTTAGCCTCGTTTCTCATCATTTTGGACCATGGGCTATAGCCCATATCGTACGGCATTCTATAGCGCGCCGTTTTTCATCATTTTTAAAGATTTGAAAAAATGACGAAATGACAAAAACGAAAGGTTATAGCCCATGTTTTTTGAAATTTTGAAAAAAAAAGTTAGCCTCGTTTCTCATCATTTTGGACCATGGGCTATAGCCCATATCGTACGGCATACTATAGCGCGCCGTTTTTCATCATTTTTGAAGATTTGAAAAAAATGACGAAATGACAAAAACGAAAGGTTATAGCCCATGTTTTTTGAAATTTTGAAAAAAAAAATTAGCCTCGTTTCTCATCATTTTGGACCATGGGCTATAGCCCATATCGTACGGCATACTATAGCGCGCCGTTTTTCATCATTTTTGAAGATTTGAAAAAAATGACGAAATGACAAAAACGATGGGTTATAGCCCATGTTTTTTGAAATTTTGAAAAAAAAAGTTAGCCTCGTTTCTCATCATTTTGGACCATGGGCTATAGCCCATATCGTACGGCATACTATAGCGCGCCGTTTTTCATCATTTTTGAAGATTTGAAAAAAATGACAAAAACGAAAGGTTATAGCCCATGTTTTTTGAAAATTTAAAATAAAAAGTTAGCCTCGTTTCTCATCATTTTGGACCATGGGCTATAGCCCATATCGTACGGCATACTATAGCGCGCCGTTTTTCATCATTTTTGAAGATTTGATAAAAATGACGAAATGACAAAAACGAAAGGTTATAGCCCATGTTTTTTGAAATTTTGAAAAAAAAAGTTAGCCTCGTTTCTCATCATTTTGGACCATGGGCTATAGCCCATATCGTACGGCATACTATAGCGCGCCGTTTTTCATCATTTTTAAAGTTTTGTAAAAAATTACGAAATGACAAAAACGATGGGTTATAGCCCATGTTTTTTGAAATTTTGAAAAAAAAAGTTAGCCTCGTTTCTCATCATTTTGGACCATGGGCTATAGCCCATATCGTACGGCATACTATAGCGCGCCGTTTTTCATCATTTTTGAAGATTTAAAAAAAATGACGAAATGACAAAAACGATGGGTTATAGCCCATGTTTTTTTAAATTTTGAAAAAAAAAGTTAGCCTCGTTTCTCATCATTTTGGACCATGGGCTATAGCCCATATCGTACGGCATACTATAGCGCGCCGTTTTTCATCATTTTTGAAGATTTGAAAAAATGACGAAATGACAAAAACTAAAGGTTATAGCCCATGTTTTTTGAAATTTTGAAAAAAAAAGTTAGCCTCGTTTCTCATCATTTTGGACCATGGGCTATAGCCCATATCGTACGGCATACTATAGCGCGCCGTTTTTCATCATTTTTGAAGATTTGAAAAAAATGACAAAATGACAAAAACAAAAGGTTATAGCCCATGTTTTTTGAAATTTTGAAAAAAAAAGTTAGCCTCGTTTCTCATCATTTTGGACCATGGGCTATAGCCCATATCGTACGGCATTCTATAGCGCGCCGTTTTTCATCATTTTTAAAGATTTGAAAAAATTACGAAATGACAAAAACGAAAGGTTATAGCCCATGTTTTTTGAAATTTTGAAAAAAAAAGTTAGCCTCGTTTCTCATCATTTTGGACCATGGGCTATAGCCCATATCGTACGGCATACTATAGCGGGCCGTTTTTCATCATTTTTGAAGATTTGAAAAAAATGACAAAATGACAAAAACGATGGGTTATAGCCCATGTTTTTTGAAATTTTGAAAAAAAAAGTTAGCCTCGTTTCTCATCATTTTGGACCATGGGCTATAGCCCATATCGTACGGCATACTATAGCGCGCCGTTTTTCATCATTTTTGAAGATTTGAAAAAAATGACAAAATGACAAAAACGAAAGGTTATAGCCCATGTTTTTTGAAATTTTGAAAAAAAAAGTTAGCCTCGTTTCTCATCATTTTGGACCATGGGCTATAGCCCATATCGTACGGCATACTATAGCGCGCCGTTTTTCATCATTTTTGAAGATTTTAAAAAAATGACGAAATGACAAAAACGAAAGGTTATAGCCCATGTTTTTTGAAATTTTGAAAAAAAAAGTTAGCCTCGTTTCTCATCATTTTGGACCATGGGCTATAGCCCATATCGTACGGCATACTATAGCGCGCCGTTTTTCATCATTTTTAAAGATTTGAAAAAAATTACGAAATGACAAAAACGATGGGTTATAGCCCATGTTTTTTGAAATTTTGAAAAAAAAAGTTAGCCTCGTTTCTCATCATTTTTGACCATGGGCTATAGCCCATATCGTACGGCATACTATAGCGCGCCGTTTTTCATCATTTTTGAAGATTTGAAAAAAATGACGAAATGACAAAAACGAAAGGTTATAGCCCATGTTTTTTGAAATTTTGAAAAAAAAAGTTAGCCTCGTTTCTCATCATTTTGGACCATGGGCTATAGCCCATATCGTACGGCATACTATAGCGCGCCGTTTTTCATCATTTTTGAAGATTTGAAAAAAATGACAAAATGACAAAAACGAAAGGTTATAGCCCATGTTTTTTGAAATTTTGAAAAATAAAGTTAGCCTCGTTTCTCATCATTTTGGACCATGGGCTATAGCCCATATCGTACGGCATACTATAGCGCGCCGTTTTTCATCATTTCTGAAGATTTTAAAAAAATGACGAAATGACAAAAACGAAAGGTTATAGCCCATGTTTTTTGAAATTTTGAAAAAAAAAGTTAGCCTCGTTTCTCATCATTTTGGACCATGGGCTATAGCCCATATCGTACGGCATACTATAGCGCGCCGTTTTTCATCATTTTTGAAGATTTTTAAAAAATGACGAAATGACAAAAACGAAAGGTTATAGCCCATGTTTTTTGAAATTTTGAAAAAAAAAGTTAGCCTCGTTTCTCATCATTTTGGACCATGGGCTATAGCCCATATCGTACGGCATACTATAGCGCGCCGTTTTTCATCATTTTTAAAGATTTGAAAAAAATTACGAAATGACAAAAACGATGGGTTATAGCCCATGTTTTTTGAAATTTTGAAAAAAAAAGTTAGCCTCGTTTCTCATCATTTTTGACCATGGGCTATAGCCCATATCGTACGGCATACTATAGCGCGCCGTTTTTCATCATTTTTGAAGATTTGAAAAAAATGACGAAATGACAAAAACGAAAGGTTATAGCCCATGTTTTTTGAAATTTTGAAAAAAAAAGTTAGCCTCGTTTCTCATCATTTTGGACCATGGGCTATAGCCCATATCGTACGGCATACTATAGCGCGCCGTTTTTCATCATTTTTGAAGATTTGAAAAAAATGACAAAATGACAAAAACGAAAGGTTATAGCCCATGTTTTTTGAAATTTTGGAAAAAAAAGTTAGCCTCGTTTCTCATCATTTTGGACCATGGGCTATAGCCCATATCGTACGGCATACTATAGCGCGCCGTTTTTCATCATTTTTGAAGATTTGAAAAAAATGACAAAAACGAAAGGTTATAGCCCATGTTTTTTGAAAATTTGAAAAAAAAAGTTAGCCTCGTTTCTCATCATTTTGGACCATGGGCTATAGCCCATATCGTACGGCATACTATAGCGCGCCGTTTTTCATCATTTTTGAAGATTTGATAAAAATGACGAAATGACAAAAACGAAAGGTTATAGCCCATGTTTTTTGAAATTTTGAAAAAAAAAGTTAGCCTCGTTTCTCATCATTTTGGACCATGGGCTATAGCCCATATCGTACGGCATACTATAGCGCGCCGTTTTTCATCATTTTTAAAGTTTTGAAAAAAATTACGAAATGACAAAAACGATGGGTTATAGCCCATGTTTTTTGAAATTTTGAAAAAAAAAGTTAGCCTCGTTTCTCATCATTTTGGACCATGGGCTATAGCCCATATCGTACGGCATACTATAGCGCGCCGTTTTTCATCATTTTTGAAGATTTAAAAAAAATGACGAAATGACAAAAACGATGGGTTATAGCCCATGTTTTTTTAAATTTTGAAAAAAAAAGTTAGCCTCGTTTCTCATCATTTTGGACCATGGGCTATAGCCCATATCGTACGGCATACTATAGCGCGCCGTTTTTCATCATTTTTGAAGATTTGAAAAAATGACGAAATGACAAAAACTAAAGGTTATAGCCCATGTTTTTTGAAATTTTGAAAAAAAAAGTTAGCCTCGTTTCTCATCATTTTGGACCATGGGCTATAGCCCATATCGTACGGCATACTATAGCGCGCCGTTTTTCATCATTTTTGAAGATTTGAAAAAAATGACGAAATGACAAAAACGAAAGGTTATAGCCCATGTTTTTTGAAATTTAGAAAAAAAAACGTAGCCTCGTTTCTCATCATTTTAGACCATGGGCTATAGCCCATATCGTACGGCATACTATAGCGCGCCGTTTTTCATCATTTTTGAAGATTTAAAAAAAAATGACAAAATGACAAAAACGAAAGGTTATAGCCCATGTTTTTTGAAATTTTGAAAAAAAAAGTTAGCCTCGTTTCTCATAATTTTGGACCATGGGCTATAGCCCATATCGTACGGCATACTATAGCGCGCCGTTTTTCATCATTTTTGAAGATTTGAAAAAAATGACGAAATGACAAAAACGAAAGGTTATAGCCCATGTTTTTTGAAATTTTGAAAAAAAAAGTTAGCCTCGTTTCTCATCATTTTGGACCATGGGCTATAGCCCATATCGTACGGCATACTATAGCGCGCCGTTTTTCATCATTTTTAAAGATTTGAAAAAAATTACGAAATGACAAAAACGATGGGTTATAGCCCATGTTTTTTGAAATTTTGAAAAAAAAAGTTAGCCTCGTTTCTCATCATTTTTGACCATGGGCTATAGCCCATATCGTACGGCATACTATAGCGCGCCGTTTTTCATCATTTTTGAAGATTTGAAAAAAATGACAAAATGACAAAAACGATGGGTTATAGCCCATGTTTTTTGAAATTTTGAAAAAAAAAGTTAGCCTCGTTTCTCATCATTTTGGACCATGGGCTATAGCCCATATCGTACGGCATACTATAGCGCGCCGTTTTTCATCATTTTTGAAGATTTGAAAAAAATGACAAAATGACAAAAACGAAAGGTTATAGCCCATGTTTTTTGAAATTTTGAAAAAAAAAGTTAGCCTCGTTTCTCATCATTTTGGACCATGGGCTATAGCCCATATCGTACGGCATACTATAGCGCGCCGTTTTTCATCATTTTTGAAGATTTGAAAAAAATGACGAAATGACAAAAACGAAAGGTTATAGCCCATGTTTTTTGAAATTTTGAAAAAAAAAGTTAGCCTCGTTTCTCATCATTTTGGACCATGGGCTATAGCCCATATCGTACGGCATACTATAGCGCGCCGTTTTTCATCATTTTTAAAGATTTGAAAAAAATTACGAAATGACAAAAACGATGGGTTATAGCCCATGTTTTTTGAAATTTTGAAAAAAAAAGTTAGCCTCGTTTCTCATCATTTTTGACCATGGGCTATAGCCCATATCGTACGGCATACTATAGCGCGCCGTTTTTCATCATTTTTGAAGATTTGAAAAAAATGACGAAATGACAAAAACGAAAGGTTATAGCCCATGTTTTTTGAAATTTTGAAAAAAAAAGTTAGCCTCGTTTCTCATCATTTTGGACCATGGGCTATAGCCCATATCGTACGGCATACTATAGCGCGCCGTTTTTCATCATTTTTGAAGATTTGAAAAAAATGACAAAATGACAAAAACGAAAGGTTATAGCCCATGTTTTTTGAAATTTTGAAAAAAAAAGTTAGCCTCGTTTCTCATCATTTTGGACCATGGGCTATAGCCCATATCGTACGGCATTCTATAGCGCGCCGTTTTTCATCATTTTTAAAGATTTGAAAAAATTACGAAATGACAAAAACGAAAGGTTATAGCCCATGTTTTTTGAAATTTTGAAAAAAAAAGTTAGCCTCGTTTCTCATCATTTTGGACCATGGGCTATAGCCCATATCGTGCGGCATACTATAGCGCGCCGTTTTTCATCATTTTTGAAGATTTGAAAAAAATTACGAAATGACAAAAACGAAAGGTTATAGCCCATGTTTTTTGAAATTTTGAAAAAAAAAGTTAGCCTCGTTTCTCATCATTTTGGACCATGGGCTATAGCCCATATCGT
This sequence comes from Protomyctophum bolini, assembly GCF_963924005.1. Classification (NCBI taxonomy): domain Eukaryota; kingdom Metazoa; phylum Chordata; class Actinopteri; order Myctophiformes; family Myctophidae; genus Protomyctophum; species Protomyctophum bolini. The sequence continues at coordinate 7,246,042 of NC_137863.1, read as the reverse complement.
GCGGCATACTATAGCGCGCCGTTTTTCATCATTTTTGAAGATTTGAAAAAAATGACGAAATGACAAAAACGATGGGTTATAGCCCATGTTTTTTGAAAATTTGAAAAAAAAAGTTAGCCTCGTTTCTCATCATTTTGGACCATGGGCTATAGCCCATATCGTACGGCATACTATAGCGCGCCGTTTTTCATCATTTTTGAAGATTTGAAAAAAATGACAAAATGACAAAAACGAAAGGTTATAGCCCATGTTTTTTGAAATTTTGAAAAAAAAAGTTAGCCTTGTTTCTCATCATTTTGGACCATGGGCTATAGCCCATATCGTACGGCATACTATAGCGCGCCGTTTTTCATCATTTTTGAAGATTTGAAAAAAATGACGAAATGACAAAAACGATGGGTTATAGCCCATGTTTTTTGAAAATTTGAAAAAAAAAGTTAGCCTCGTTTCTCATCATTTTGGACCATGGGCTATAGCCCATATCGTACGGCATACTATAGCGCGCCGTTTTTCATCATTTTTGAAGATTTGAAAAAAATGACAAAATGACAAAAACGAAAGGTTATAGCCCATGTTTTTTGAAATTTTGAAAAAAAAAGTTAGCCTTGTTTCTCATCATTTTGGACCATGGGCTATAGCCCATATCGTACGGCATACTATAGCGCGCCGTTTTTCATCATTTTTGAAGATTTGAAAAAAATGACGAAATGACAAAAACGATGGGTTATAGCCCATGTTTTTTGAAATTTTGAAAAAAAAAGTTAGCCTCGTTTCTCATCATTTTGGACCATGGGCTATAGCCCATATCGTACGGCATACTATAGCGCGCCGTTTTTCATCATTTTTGAAGATTTGAAAAAAATGACAAAATGACAAAAACGATGGGTTATAGCCCATGTTTTTTGAAATTTTGAAAAAAAAAGGTTAGCCTCGTTTCTCATCATTTTGGACCATGGGCTATAGCCCATATCGTACGGCATACTATAGCGCGCCGTTTTTCATCATTTTTGAAGATTTGAAAAAAATGACGAAATGACAAAAACGAAAGGTTATAGCCCATGTTTTTTGAAATTTTGAAAAAAAAAGTTAGCCTCGTTTCTCATCATTTTGGACCATGGGCTATAGCCCATATCGTACGGCATACTATAGCGCGCCGTTTTTCATCATTTTTGAAGATTTGAAAAAAATGACAAAATGACAAAAACGAAAGGTTATAGCCCATGTTTTTTGAAATTTTGAAAAAAAAAGTTAGCCTCGTTTCTCATCATTTTGGACCATGGGCTATAGCCCATATCGTACGGCATTCTATAGCGCGCCGTTTTTCATCATTTTTAAAGATTTGAAAAAATTACGAAATGACAAAAACGAAAGGTTATAGCCCATGTTTTTTGAAATTTTGAAAAAAAAAGTTAGCCTCGTTTCTCATCATTTTGGACCATGGGCTATAGCCCATATCGTGCGGCATACTATAGCGCGCCGTTTTTCATCATTTTTGAAGATTTGAAAAAAATGACGAAATGACAAAAACGAAAGGTTATAGCCCATGTTTTTTGAAATTTTGAAAAAAAAAAGTTAGCCTCGTTTCTCATCATTTTGGACCATGGGCTATAGCCCATATCGTACGGCATACTATAGCGCGCCGTTTTTCATCATTTTTGAAGATTTGAAAAAAATGACGAAATGACAAAAACGATGGGTTATAGCCCATGTTTTTTGAAAATTTGAAAAAAAAAGTTAGCCTCGTTTCTCATCATTTTGGACCATGGGCTATAGCCCATATCGTACGGCATACTATAGCGCGCCGTTTTTCATCATTTTTGAAGATTTGAAAAAAATGACGAAATGACAAAAACGAAAGGTTATAGCCCATGTTTTTTGAAATTTTGAAAAAAAAAAGTTAGCCTCGTTTCTCATCATTTTGGACCATGGGCTATAGCCCATATCGTACGGCATACTATAGCGCGCCGTTTTTCATCATTTTTGAAGATTTGAAAAAAATGACGAAATGACAAAAACGATGGGTTATAGCCCATGTTTTTTGAAAATTTGAAAAAAAAAGTTAGCCTCGTTTCTCATCATTTTGGACCATGGGCTATAGCCCATATCGTACGGCATACTATAGCGCGCCGTTTTTCATCATTTTTGAAGATTTGAAAAAAATGACAAAATGACAAAAACGAAAGGTTATAGCCCATGTTTTTTGAAATTTTGAAAAAAAAAGTTAGCCTTGTTTCTCATCATTTTGGACCATGGGCTATAGCCCATATCGTACGGCATACTATAGCGCGCCGTTTTTCATCATTTTTGAAGATTTGAAAAAAATGACGAAATGACAAAAACGATGGGTTATAGCCCATGTTTTTTGAAATTTTGAAAAAAAAAGTTAGCCTCGTTTCTCATCATTTTGGACCATGGGCTATAGCCCATATCGTACGGCATACTATAGCGCGCCGTTTTTCATCATTTTTGAAGATTTGAAAAAAATGACAAAATGACAAAAACGATGGGTTATAGCCCATGTTTTTTGAAATTTTGAAAAAAAAAGGTTAGCCTCGTTTCTCATCATTTTGGACCATGGGCTATAGCCCATATCGTACGGCATACTATAGCGCGCCGTTTTTCATCATTTTTGAAGATTTGAAAAAAATGACAAAATGACAAAAACGAAAGGTTATAGCCCATGTTTTTTGAAATTTTGAAAAAAAAAGTTAGCCTCGTTTCTCATCATTTTGGACCATGGGCTATAGCCCATATCGTACGGCATACTATAGCGCGCCGTTTTTCATCATTTTTGAAGATTTGAAAAAAATGACGAAATGACAAAAACGAAAGGTTATAGCCCATGTTTTTTGAAATTTTGAAAAAAAAAGTTAGCCTCGTTTCTCATCATTTTGGACCATGGGCTATAGCCCATATCGTACGGCATACTATAGCGCGCCGTTTTTCATCATTTTTAAAGATTTGAAAAAAATTACGAAATGACAAAAACGATGGGTTATAGCCCATGTTTTTTGAAATTTTGAAAAAAAAAGTTAGCCTCGTTTCTCATCATTTTTGACCATGGGCTATAGCCCATATCGTACGGCATACTATAGCGCGCCGTTTTTCATCATTTTTGAAGATTTGAAAAAAATGACGAAATGACAAAAACGAAAGGTTATAGCCCATGTTTTTTGAAATTTTGAAAAAAAAAGTTAGCCTCGTTTCTCATCATTTTGGACCATGGGCTATAGCCCATATCGTACGGCATACTATAGCGCGCCGTTTTTCATCATTTTTGAAGATTTGAAAAAAATGACAAAATGACAAAAACGAAAGGTTATAGCCCATGTTTTTTGAAATTTTGGAAAAAAAAGTTAGCCTCGTTTCTCATCATTTTGGACCATGGGCTATAGCCCATATCGTACGGCATTCTATAGCGCGCCGTTTTTCATCATTTTTAAAGATTTGAAAAAATTACGAAATGACAAAAACGAAAGGTTATAGCCCATGTTTTTTGAAATTTTGAAAAAAAAAGTTAGCCTCGTTTCTCATCATTTTGGACCATGGGCTATAGCCCATATCGTGCGGCATACTATAGCGCGCCGTTTTTCATCATTTTTGAAGATTTGAAAAAAATGACGAAATGACAAAAACGAAAGGTTATAGCCCATGTTTTTTGAAATTTTGAAAAAAAAAGTTAGCCTCGTTTCTCATCATTTTGGACCATGGGCTATAGCCCATATCGTACGGCATACTATAGCGCGCCGTTTTTCATCATTTTTGAAGATTTGAAAAAAATGACGAAATGACAAAAACGATGGGTTATAGCCCATGTTTTTTGAAAATTTGAAAAAAAAAGTTAGCCTCGTTTCTCATCATTTTGGACCATGGGCTATAGCCCATATCGTACGGCATACTATAGCGCGCCGTTTTTCATCATTTTTGAAGATTTGAAAAAAATGACAAAATGACAAAAAACGAAAGGTTATAGCCCATGTTTTTTGAAATTTTGAAAAAAAAAGTTAGCCTTGTTTCTCATCATTTTGGACCATGGGCTATAGCCCATATCGTACGGCATACTATAGCGCGCCGTTTTTCATCATTTTTGAAGATTTGAAAAAAATGACGAAATGACAAAAACGATGGGTTATAGCCCATGTTTTTTGAAATTTTGAAAAAAAAAGTTAGCCTCGTTTCTCATCATTTTGGACCATGGGCTATAGCCCATATCGTACGGCATACTATAGCGCGCCGTTTTTCATCATTTTTGAAGATTTGAAAAAAATGACAAAATGACAAAAACGAAAGGTTATAGCCCATGTTTTTTGAAATTTTGAAAAAAAAAGTTAGCCTCGTTTCTCATCATTTTGGACCATGGGCTGTAGCCCATATCGTACGGCATACTATAGCGCGCCGTTTTTCATCATTTTTGAAGATTTGAAAAAAATGACAAAATGACAAAAACGAAAGGTTATAGCCCATGTTTTTTGAAATTTTGAAAAAAAAAGTTAGCCTCGTTTCTCATCATTTTGGACCATGGGCTATAGCCCATATCGTACGGCATACTATAGCGCGCCGTTTTTCATCATTTTTGAAGATTTGAAAAAAATGACGAAATGACAAAAACGAAAGGTTTATAGCCCATGTTTTTTGAAATTTTGAAAAAAAAAGTTAGCCTCGTTTCTCATCATTTTGGACCATGGGCTATAGCCCATATCGTACGGCATACTATAGCGCGCCGTTTTTCATCATTTTTAAAGATTTGAAAAAAATTACGAAATGACAAAGACGATGGGTTATAGCCCATGTTTTTTGAAATTTTGAAAAAAAAAGTTAGCCTCGTTTCTCATCATTTTTGACCATGGGCTATAGCCCATATCGTACGGCATACTATAGCGCACCGTTTTTCATAATTTTTGAAGATTTGAAAAAAATGACGAAATGACAAAAACGAAAGGTTATAGCCCATGTTTTTTGAAAATTTGAAAAAAAAAGTTAGCCTCGTTTCTCATCATTTTGGACCATGGGCTATAGCCCATATCGTACGGCATACTATAGCGCGCCGTTTTTCATCATTTTTGAAGATTTGAAAAAATGACAAAATGACAAAAACGAAAGGTTATAGCCCATGTTTTTTGAAATTTTGAAAAAAAAAGTTAGCCTCGTTTCTCATCATTTTGGACCATGGGCTATAGCCCATATCGTACGGCATTCTATAGCGCGCCGTTTTTCATCATTTTTAAAGATTTGAAAAAATTACGAAATGACAAAAACGAAAGGTTATAGCCCATGTTTTTTGAAATTTTGAAAAAAAAAAGTTAGCCTCGTTTCTCATCATTTTGGACCATGGGCTATAGCCCATATCATACGGCATACTATAGCGCGCCGTTTTTCATCATTTTTGAAGATTTGAAAAAAATGACGAAATGACAAAAACGAAAGGTTATAGCCCATGTTTTTTGAAATTTTGAAAAAAAAAATTAGCCTCGTTTCTCATCATTTTGGACCATGGGCTATAGCCCATATCGTACGGCATACTATAGCGCGCCGTTTTTCATCATTTTTGAAGATTTGAAAAAAATGACGAAATGACAAAAACGATGGGTTATAGCCCATGTTTTTTGAAAATTTGAAAAAAAAAGTTAGCCTCGTTTCTCATCATTTTGGACCATGGGCTATAGCCCATATCGTACGGCATACTATAGCGCGCCGTTTTTCATCATTTTTGAATATTTGAAAAAAATGACAAAATGACAAAAACGAAAGGTTATAGCCCATGTTTTTTGAAATTTTGAAAAAAAAAGTTAGCCTTGTTTCTCATCATTTTGGACCATGGGCTATAGCCCATATCGTACGGCATACTATAGCGCGCCGTTTTTCATCATTTTTGAAGATTTGAAAAAAATGACGAAATGACAAAAACGATGGGTTATAGCCCATGTTTTTTGAAATTTTGAAAAAAAAAGTTAGCCTCGTTTCTCATCATTTTGGACCATGGGCTATAGCCCATATCGTACGGCATACTATAGCGCGCCGTTTTTCATCATTTTTGAAGATTTGAAAAAAATGACAAAATGACAAAAACGAAAGGTTATAGCCCATGTTTTTTGAAATTTTGAAAAAAAAAGTTAGCCTCGTTTCTCATCATTTTGGACCATGGGCTATAGCCCATATCGTACGGCATACTATAGCGCACCGTTTTTCATAATTTTTGAAGATTTGAAAAAAATGACGAAATTACAAAAACGAAAGGTTATAGCCCATGTTTTTTGAAATTTTGAAAAAAAAAGTTAGCCTCGTTTCTCATCATTTTGGACCATGGGCTATAGCCCATATCGTACGGCATTCTATAGCGCGCCGTTTTTCATAATTTTTAAAGATTTGAAAAAATTACGAAATGACAAAAACGAAAGGTTATAGCCCATGTTTTTTGAAATTTTGAAAAAAAAAGTTAGCCTCGTTTCTCATCATTTTGGACCATGGGCTATAGCCCATATCGTACGGCATTCTATAGCGCGCCGTTTTTCATCATTTTTGAAGATTTGAAAAAAATGACAAAATGACAAAAACGAAAGGTTATAGCCCATGTTTTTTGAAATTTTGAAAAAAAAAGTTAGCCTCGTTTCTCATCATTTTGGACCATGGGCTATAGCCCATATCGTACGGCATACTATAGCGCGCCGTTTTTCATCATTTTTCAAGATTTGAAAAAAATGACGAAATGACAAAAACGAAAGGTTATAGCCCATGTTTTTTGAAATTTTGAAAAAAAAAGTTAGCCTCTTTTCTCATCATTTTGGACCATGGGCTATAGCCCATATCGTACGGCATACTATAGCGCGCCGTTTTTCATCATTTTTGAAGATTTGAAAAAAATGACGAAATGACAAAAACGATGGGTTATAGCCCATGTTTTTTGAAATTTTGAAAAAAAAAGTTAGCCTCGTTTCTCATCATTTTGGACCATGGGCTATAGCCCATATCGTACGGCATACTATAGCGCGCCGTTTTTCATCATTTTTGAAGATTTGAAAAAATGACAAAATGACAAAAACGAAAGGTTATAGCCCATGTTTTTTGAAATTTTGAAAAAAAAAGTTAGCCTCGTTTCTCATCATTTTGGACCATGGGCTATAGCCCATATCGTACGGCATACTATAGCGTGCCGTTTTTCATCATTTTTGAAGATTTGAAAAAAATGACGAAATGACAAAAACGAAAGGTTATAGCCCATGTTTTTTGAAATTTTGAAAAAAAAAGTTAGCCTCGTTTCTCATCATTTTGGACCATGGGCTATAGCCCATATCGTACGGCATACTATAGCGCGCCGTTTTTCATCATTTTTGAAGATTTGAAAAAAATGACGAAATGACAAAAACGATGGGTTATAGCCCATGTTTTTTGAAAATTAAAAAAAAAAGTTAGCCTCGTTTCTCATCATTTTGGACCATGGGCTATAGCCCATATCGTACGGCATACTATAGCGCGCCGTTTTTCATCATTTTTGAAGATTTGAAAAAAATGACGAAATGACAAAAACGATGGGTTATAGCCCATGTTTTTTGAAATTTTGAAAAAAAAAGTTAGCCTCGTTTCTCATCATTTTGGACCATGGGCTATAGCCCATATCGTACGGCATACTATAGCGCGCCGTTTTTCATCATTTTTGAAGATTTGAAAAAAATGACAAAATGACAAAAACGAAAGGTTATAGCCCATGTTTTTTGAAATTTTGAAAAAAAAAGTTAGCCTCGTTTCTCATCATTTTGGACCATGGGCTATAGCCCATATCGTACGGCATACTATAGCGCGCCGTTTTTCATCATTTTTGAAGATTTGAAAAAAATGACAAAATGACAAAAACGAAAGGTTATAGCCCATGTTTTTTTAAATTTTGAAAAAAAAAGTTAGCCTCGTTTCTCATCATTTTGGACCATGGGCTATAGCCCATATCGTACGGCATACTATAGCGCGCCGTTTTTCATCATTTTTGAAGATTTGAAAAAAATGACGAAATGACAAAAACGAAAGGTTATAGCCCATGTTTTTTCAAATTTTGAAAAAAAAAGTTAGCCTCGTTTCTCATCATTTTGGACCATGGGCTATAGCCCATATCGTACGGCATACTATAACGCGCCGTTTTTCATCATTTTTAAAGACTTGAAAAAAATTACGAAATGACAAAAACGATGGGTTATAGCCCATGTTTTTTGAAATTTTGAAAAAAAAAGTTAGCCTCGTTTCTCATCATTTTTGACCATGGGCTATAGCCCATATCGTACGGCATACTATAGCGCGCCGTTTTTCATAATTTTTGAAGATTTGAAAAAAATGACGAAATGACAAAAACGAAAGGTTATAGCCCATGTTTTTTGAAATTTTGAAAAAAAAAGTTAGCCTCGTTTCTCATCATTTTGGACCATGGGCTATAGCCCATATCGTACGGCATACTATAGCGCGCCGTTTTTCATCATTTTTGAAGATTTGAAAAAAATGACAAAATGACAAAAACGAAAGGTTATAGCCCATGTTTTTTGAAATTTTGAAAAAAAAAGTTAGCCTCGTTTCTCATCATTTTGGACCATGGGCTATAGCCCATATCGTACGGCATACTATAGCGCGCCGTTTTTCATCATTTTTGAAGATTTGAAAAAAATGACAAAATGACAAAAACGAAAGGTTATAGCCCATGTTTTTTGAAATTTTGAAAAAAAAAGTTAGCCTCGTTTCTCATCATTTTGGACCATGGGCTATAGCCCATATCGTACGGCATACTATAGCGCGCCGTTTTTCATCATTTTTAAAGATTTGAAAAAAATTACGAAATGACAAAAACGATGGGTTATAGCCCATGTTTTTTGAAATTTTGAAAAAAAAAGTTAGCCTCGTTTCTCATCATTTTTGACCATGGGCTATAGCCCATATCGTACGGCATACTATAGCGCGCCGTTTTTCATAATTTTTGAAGATTTGAAAAAAATGACGAAATGACAAAAACGAAAGGTTATAGCCCATGTTTTTTGAAATTTTGAAAAAAAAAGTTAGCCTCGTTTCTCATCATTTTGGACCATGGGCTATAGCCCATATCGTACGGCATACTATAGCGCGCCGTTTTTCATCATTTTTGAAGATTTGAAAAAAATGACAAAATGACAAAAACGAAAGGTTATAGCCCATGTTTTTTGAAATTTTGAAAAAAAAGTTAGCCTCGTTTCTCATCATTTTGGACCATGGGCTATAGCCCATATCGTACGGCATTCTATAGCGCGCCGTTTTTCATCATTTTTAAAGATTTGAAAAAATTACGAAATGACAAAAACGAAAGGTTATAGCCCATGTTTTTTGAAATTTTGAAAAAAAAAGTTAGCCTCGTTTCTCATCATTTTGGACCATGGGCTATAGCCCATATCGTACGGCATACTATAGCGCGCCGTTTTTCATCATTTTTCAAGATTTGAAAAAAATGACGAAATGACAAAAACGAAAGGTTATAGCCCATGTTTTTTGAAATTTTGAAAAAAAAACTTAGCCTCTTTTCTCATCATTTTGGACCATGGGCTATAGCCCATATCGTACGGCATACTATAGCGCGCCGTTTTTCATCATTTTTGAAGATTTGAAAAAAATGACGAAATGACAAAAACGATGGGTTATAGCCCATGTTTTTGAAATTTTGAAAAAAAAAGTTAGCCTCGTTTCTCATCATTTTGGACCATGGGCTATAGCCCATATCGTACGGCATACTATAGCGCGCCGTTTTTCATCATTTTTGAAGATTTGAAAAAATGACAAAATGACAAAAACGAAAGGTTATAGCCCATGTTTTTTGAAATTTTGAAAAAAAAAGTTAGCCTCGTTTCTCATCATTTTGGACCATGGGCTATAGCCCATATCGTACGGCATACTATAGCGCGCCGTTTTTCATCATTTTTAAAGATTTGAAAAAAATTACGAAATGACAAAAACGAAAGGTTATAGCCCATGTTTTTTGAAATTTTGAAAAAAAAAGTTAGCCTCGTTTCTCATCATTTTGGACCATGGGCTATAGCCCATATCGTATGGCATACTATAGCGCGCCGTTTTTCATCATTTTTGAAGATTTGAAAAAAATGACAAAATGACAAAAACGAAAGGTTATAGCCCATGTTTTTTGAAATTTTGAAAAAAAAAGTTAGCCTCGTTTCTCATCATTTTGGACCATGGGCTATAGCCCATATCGTACGGCATACTATAGCGCGCCGTTTTTCATCATTTTTGTAGATTTGAAAAAAATGACGAAATGACAAAAACGAAAGGTTATAGCCCATGTTTTTTGAAATTTTGAAAAAAAAAGTTAGCCTCGTTTCTCATCATTTTGGACCATGGGCTATAGCCCATATCGTACGGCATTCTATAGCGCGCCGTTTTTCATCATTTTTGAAGATTTGAAAAAAATGACAAAATGACAAAAACGAAAGGTTATAGCCCATGTTTTTTGAAATTTTGAAAAAAAAAGTTAGCCTCGTTTCTCATCATTTTGGACCATGGGCTATAGCCCATATCGTACGGCATACTATAGCGCGCCGTTTTTCATCATTTTTCAAGATTTGAAAAAAATGACGAAATGACAAAAACGAAAGGTTATAGCCCATGTTTTTTGAAATTTTGAAAAAAAAAGTTAGCCTCTTTTCTCATCATTTTGGACCATGGGCTATAGCCCATATCGTACGGCATACTATAGCGCGCCGTTTTTCATCATTTTTGAAGATTTGAAAAAAATGACGAAATGACAAAAACGATGGGTTATAGCCCATGTTTTTTGAAATTTTGAAAAAAAAAGTTAGCCTCGTTTCTCATCATTTTGGACCATGGGCTATAGCCCATATCGTACGGCATACTATAGCGCGCCGTTTTTCATCATTTTTGAAGATTTGAAAAAATGACAAAATGACAAAAACGAAAGGTTATAGCCCATGTTTTTTGAAATTTTGAAAAAAAAAGTTAGCCTCGTTTCTCATCATTTTGGACCATGGGCTATAGCCCATATCGTACGGCATACTATAGCGTGCCGTTTTTCATCATTTTTGAAGATTTGAAAAAAATGACGAAATGACAAAAACGAAAGGTTATAGCCCATGTTTTTTGAAATTTTGAAAAAAAAAGTTAGCCTCGTTTCTCATCATTTTGGACCATGGGCTATAGCCCATATCGTACGGCATACTATAGCGCGCCGTTTTTCATCATTTTTAAAGATTTGAAAAAAATTACGAAATGACAAAAACGAAAGGTTATAGCCCATGTTTTTTGAAATTTTGAAAAAAAAAGTTAGCCTCGTTTCTCATCATTTTGGACCATGGGCTATAGCCCATATCGTACGGCATACTATAGCGCGCCGTTTTTCATCATTTTTAAAGATTTGAAAAAAATTACGAAATGACAAAAACGAAAGGTTATAGCCCATGTTTTTTGAAATTTTGAAAAAAAAAGTTAGCCTCGTTTCTCATCATTTTGGACCATGGGCTATAGCCCATATCGTATGGCATACTATAGCGCGCCGTTTTTCATCATTTTTGAAGATTTGAAAAAAATGACAAAATGACAAAAACGAAAGGTTATAGCCCATGTTTTTTGAAATTTTGAAAAAAAAAGTTAGCCTCGTTTCTCATCATTTTGGACCATGGGCTATAGCCCATATCGTACGGCATACTATAGCGCGCCGTTTTTCATAATTTTTGTAGATTTGAAAAAAATGACGAAATGACAAAAACGAAAGGTTATAGCCCATGTTTTTTGAAATTTTGAAAAAAAAAGTTAGCCTCGTTTCTCATCATTTTGGACCATGGGCTATAGCCCATATCGTACGGCATTCTATAGCGCGCCGTTTTTCATCATTTTTGAAGATTTGAAAAAAATGACAAAATGACAAAAACGAAAGGTTATAGCCCATGTTTTTTGAAATTTTGAAAAAAAAAGTTAGCCTCGTTTCTCATCATTTTGGACCATGGGCTATAGCCCATATCGTACGGCATACTATAGCGCGCCGTTTTTCATCATTTTTAAAGATTTGAAAAAAATTACGAAATGACAAAAACGAAAGGTTATAGCCCATGTTTTTTGAAATTTTGAAAAAAAAATTAGCCTCGTTTCTCATCATTTTGGACCATGGGCTATAGCCCATATCGTATGGCATACTATAGCGCGCCGTTTTTCATCATTTTTGAAGATTTGAAAAAAATGACAAAATGACAAAAACGAAAGGTTATAGCCCATGTTTTTTGAAATTTTGAAAAAAAAAGTTAGCCTCGTTTCTCATCATTTTGGACCATGGGCTATAGCCCATATCGTACGGCATACTATAGCGCGCCGTTTTTCATCATTTTTGTAGATTTGAAAAAAATGACGAAATGACAAAAACGAAAGGTTATAGCCCATGTTTTTTGAAATTTTGAAAAAAAAAGTTAGCCTCGTTTCTCATCATTTTGGACCATGGGCTATAGCCCATATCGTACGGCATTCTATAGCGCGCCGTTTTTCATCATTTTTGAAGATTTGAAAAAAATGACAAAATGACAAAAACGAAAGGTTATAGCCCATGTTTTTTGAAATTTTGAAAAAAAAAGTTAGCCTCGTTTCTCATCATTTTGGACCATGGGCTATAGCCCATATCGTACGGCATACTATAGCGCGCCGTTTTTCATCATTTTTCAAGATTTGAAAAAAATGACGAAATGACAAAAACGAAAGGTTATAGCCCATGTTTTTTGAAATTTTGAAAAAAAAAGTTAGCCTCTTTTCTCATCATTTTGGACCATGGGCTATAGCCCATATCGTACGGCATACTATAGCGCGCCGTTTTTCATCATTTTTGAAGATTTGAAAAAAATGACGAAATGACAAAAACGATGGGTTATAGCCCATGTTTTTTGAAATTTTGAAAAAAAAAGTTAGCCTCGTTTCTCATCATTTTGGACCATGGGCTATAGCCCATATCGTACGGCATACTATAGCGCGCCGTTTTTCATCATTTTTGAAGATTTGAAAAAATGACAAAATGACAAAAACGAAAGGTTATAGCCCATGTTTTTTGAAATTTAAAAAAAAAAGTTAGCCTCGTTTCTCATCATTTTGGACCATGGGCTATAGCCCATATCGTACGGCATACTATAGCGCGCCGTTTTTCATCATTTTTGAAGATTTGAAAAAAATGACGAAATGACAAAAACGAAAGGTTATAGCCCATGTTTTTTGAAATTTTGAAAAAAAAAGTTAGCCTCGTTTCTCATCATTTTGGACCATGGGCTATAGCCCATATCGTACGGCATACTATAGCGCGCCGTTTTTCATCATTTTTAAAGATTTGAAAAAAATTACGAAATGACAAAAACGAAAGGTTATAGCCCATGTTTTTTGAAATTTTGAAAAAAAAAGTTAGCCTCGTTTCTCATCATTTTGGACCATGGGCTATAGCCCATATCGTACGGCATACTATAGCGCGCCGTTTTTCATCATTTTTGAAGATTTGAAAAAAATGACGAAATGACAAAAACGATGGGTTATAGCCCATGTTTTTTGAAATTTTGAAAAAAAAAAGTTAGCCTCGTTTCTCATCATTTTGGACCATGGGCTATAGCCCATATCGTACGGCATACTATAGCGCGCCGTTTTTCATCATTTTTGAAGATTTGAAAAAATGACAAAATGACAAAAACGAAAGGTTATAGCCCATGTTTTTTGAAATTTAAAAAAAAAAAGTTAGCCTCGTTTCTCATCATTTTGGACCATGGGCTATAGCCCATATCGTACGGCATACTATAGCGCGCCGTTTTTCATCATTTTTGAAGATTTGAAAAAAATGACGAAATGACAAAAACGAAAGGTTATAGCCCATGTTTTTTGAAATTTTGAAAAAAAAAGTTAGCCTCGTTTCTCATCATTTTGGACCATGGGCTATAGCCCATATCGTACGGCATACTATAGCGCGCCGTTTTTCATCATTTTTAAAGATTTGAAAAAAATTACGAAATGACAAAAACGAAAGGTTATAGCCCATGTTTTTTGAAATTTTGAAAAAAAAAGTTAGCCTCGTTTCTCATCATTTTGGACCATGGGCTATAGCCCATATCGTATGGCATACTATAGCGCGCCGTTTTTCATCATTTTTGAAGATTTGAAAAAAATGACAAAATGACAAAAACGAAAGGTTATAGCCCATGTTTTTTGAAATTTTGAAAAAAAAAGTTAGCCTCGTTTCTCATCATTTTGGACCATGGGCTATAGCCCATATCGTACGGCATACTATAGCGCGCCGTTTTTCATCATTTTTGTAGATTTGAAAAAAATGACGAAATGACAAAAACGAAAGGTTATAGCCCATGTTTTTTGAAATTTTGAAAAAAAAAGTTAGCCTCGTTTCTCATCATTTTGGACCATGGGCTATAGCCCATATCGTACGGCATTCTATAGCGCGCCGTTTTTCATCATTTTTGAAGATTTGAAAAAAATGACAAAATGACAAAAACGAAAGGTTATAGCCCATGTTTTTTGAAATTTTGAAAAAAAAAGTTAGCCTCGTTTCTCATCATTTTGGACCATGGGCTATAGCCCATATCGTACGGCATTCTATAGCGCGCCGTTTTTCATCATTTTTAAAGATTTGAAAAAATTACGAAATGACAAAAACGAAAGGTTATAGCCCATGTTTTTTGAAATTTTGAAAAAAAAAGTTAGCCTCGTTTCTCATCATTTTGGACCATGGGCTATAGCCCATATCGTACGGCATACTATAGCGCGCCGTTTTTCATCATTTTTGAAGATTTGAAAAAATGACGAAATGACAAAAACGAAAGGTTATAGCCCATGTTTTTTGAAATTTTGAAAAAAAAAGTTAGCCTCGTTTCTCATCATTTTGGACCATGGGCTATAGCCCATATCGTACGGCATACTATAGCGCGCCGTTTTTCATCATTTTTGAAGATTTGAAAAAAATGACAAAATGACAAAAACGAAAGGTTATAGCCCATGTTTTTTGAAATTTTGAAAAAAAAAGTTAGCCTCGTTTCTCATCATTTTGGACCATGGGCTATAGCCCATATCGTACGGCATACTATAGCGCGCCGTTTTTCATCATTTTTGTAGATTTGAAAAAAATGACGAAATGACAAAAACGAAAGGTTATAGCCCATGTTTTTTGAAATTTTGAAAAAAAAAGTTAGCCTCGTTTCTCATCATTTTGGACCATGGGCTATAGCCCATATCGTACGGCATTCTATAGCGCGCTGTTTTTCATCATTTTTGAAGATTTGAAAAAAATGACAAAATGACAAAAACGAAAGGTTATAGCCCATGTTTTTTGAAATTTTGAAAAAAAAAGTTAGCCTCGTTTCTCATCATTTTGGACCATGGGCTATAGCCCATATCGTACGGCATACTATAGCGCGCCGTTTTTCATCATTTTTGAAGATTTGAAAAAAATGACGAAATGACAAAAACGAAAGGTTATAGCCCATGTTTTTTGAAATTTTGAAAAAGAAAGTTAGCCTCGTTTCTCATCATTTTGGACCATGGGCTATAGCCCATATCGTACGGCATACTATAGCGCGCCGTTTTTCATCATTTTTGAAGATTTGAAAAAAATGACGAAATGACAAAAACGAAAGGTTATAGCCCATGTTTTTTGAAATTTTGAAAAAAAAAGTTAGCCTCGTTTCTCATCATTTTGGACCATGGGCTATAGCCCATATCGTACGGCATACTATAGCGCGCCGTTTTTCATCATTTTTAAAGATTTGAAAAAAATTACGAAATGACAAAAACGAAAGGTTATAGCCCATGTTTTTTGAAATTTTGAAAAAAAAAGTTAGCCTCGTTTCTCATCATTTTGGACCATGGGCTATAGCCCATATCGTACGGCATACTATAGCGCGCCGTTTTTCATCATTTTTGAAGATTTTAAAAAAATGACAAAATGACAAAAACGAAAGGTTATAGCCCATGTTTTTTGAAATTTTGAAAAAAAAAGTTAGCCTCGTTTCTCATCATTTTGGACCATGGGCTATAGCCCATATCGTACGGCATACTATAGCGCGCCGTTTTTCATCATTTTTGTAGATTTGAAAAAAATGACGAAATGACAAAAACGAAAGGTTATAGCCCATGTTTTTTGAAATTTTGAAAAAAAAAGTTAGCCTCGTTTCTCATCATTTTGGACCATGGGCTATAGCCCATATCGTACGGCATTCTATAGCGCGCCGTTTTTCATCATTTTTGAAGATTTGAAAAAAATGACAAAATGACAAAAACGAAAGGTTATAGCCCATGTTTTTTGAAATTTTGAAAAAAAAAGTTAGCCTCGTTTCTCATCATTTTGGACCATGGGCTATAGCCCATATCGTACGGCATACTATAGCGCGCCGTTTTTCATCATTCTTGAAGATTTGAAAAAAATGACGAAATGACAAAAACGAAAGGTTATAGCCCATGTTTTTTGAAATTTTGAAAAAAAAAGTTAGCCTCGTTTCTCATCATTTTGGACCATGGGCTATAGCCCATATCGTACGGCATACTATAGCGCGCCGTTTTTCATCATTTTTAAAGATTTGAAAAAAATTACGAAATGACAAAAACGAAAGGTTATAGCCCATGTTTTTTGAAATTTTGAAAAAAAAAGTTAGCCTCGTTTCTCATCATTTTGGACCATGGGCTATAGCCCATATCGTACGGCATACTATAGCGCGCCGTTTTTCATCATTTTTGAAGATTTGAAAAAAATGACAAAATGACAAAAACGAAAGGTTATAGCCCATGTTTTTTGAAATTTTGAAAAAAAAAGTTAGCCTCGTTTCTCATCATTTTGGACCATGGGCTATAGCCCATATCGTACGGCATACTATAGCGCGCCGTTTTTCATCATTTTTGAAGATTTGAAAAAAATGACAAAATGACAAAAACGAAAGGTTATAGCCCATGTTTTTTGAAATTTTGGAAAAAAAAGTTAGCCTCGTTTCTCATCATTTTGGACCATGGGCTATAGCCCATATCGTACGGCATACTATAGCGCGCCGTTTTTCATCATTTTTGAAGATTTGAAAAAAATGACAAAATGACAAAAACGAAAGGTTATAGCCCATGTTTTTTGAAATTTTGAAAAAAAAAGTTAGCCTCGTTTCTCATCATTTTGGACCATGGGCTATAGCCCATATCGTACGGCATACTATAGCGCGCCGTTTTTCATCATTTTTGAAGATTTGAAAAAAATGACGAAATGACAAAAACGAAAGGTTATAGCCCATGTTTTTTGAAATTTTGGAAAAAAAAGTTAGCCTCGTTTCTCATCATTTTGGACCATGGGCTATAGCCCATATCGTACGGCATACTATAGCGCGCCGTTTTTCATCATTCTTGAAGATTTGAAAAAAATGACGAAATGACAAAAACGAAAGGTTATAGCCCATGTTTTTTGAAATTTTGAAAAAAAAAGTTAGCCTCGTTTCTCATCATTTTGGACCATGGGCTATAGCCCATATCGTACGGCATACTATAGCGCGCCGTTTTTCATCATTTTTAAAGATTTGAAAAAAATTACGAAATGACAAAAACGAAAGGTTATAGCCCATGTTTTTTGAAATTTTGAAAAAAAAAGTTAGCCTCGTTTCTCATCATTTTGGACCATGGGCTATAGCCCATATCGTACGGCATACTATAGCGCGCCGTTTTTCATCATTTTTGAAGATTTGAAAAAAATGACAAAATGACAAAAACGAAAGGTTATAGCCCATGTTTTTTGAAATTTTGAAAAAAAAAGTTAGCCTCGTTTCTCATCATTTTGGACCATGGGCTATAGCCCATATCGTACGGCATACTATAGCGCGCCGTTTTTCATCATTTTTGAAGATTTGAAAAAAATGACGAAATGACAAAAACGAAAGGTTATAGCCCATGTTTTTTGAAATTTTGGAAAAAAAAGTTAGCCTCGTTTCTCATCATTTTGGACCATGGGCTATAGCCCATATCGTACGGCATACTATAGCGCGCCGTTTTTCATCATTTTTGAAGATTTGAAAAAAATGACAAAATGACAAAAACGAAAGGTTATAGCCCATGTTTTTTGAAATTTTGAAAAAAAAAGTTAGCCTCGTTTCTCATCATTTTGGACCATGGGCTATAGCCCATATCGTACGGCATACTATAGCGCGCCGTTTTTCATCATTTTTGAAGATTTGAAAAAAATGACGAAATGACAAAAACGAAAGGTTATAGCCCATGTTTTTTGAAATTTTGGAAAAAACAGTTAGCCTCGTTTCTCATCATTTTGGACCATGGGCTATAGCCCATATCGTACGGCATACTATAGCGCGCCGTTTTTCATCATTTTTCAAGATTTGAAAAAAATGACGAAATGACAAAAACGAAAGGTTATAGCCCATGTTTTTTTAAATTTTGAAAAAAAAAGTTAGCCTCTTTTCTCATCATTTTGGACCATGGGGTATAGCCCATATCGTACGGCATACTATAGCGCGCCGTTTTTCATCATTTTTGAAGATTTGAAAAAAATGACGAAATGACAAAAACGAAAGGTTATAGCCCATGTTTTTTGAAATTTTGAAAAAAAAAGTTAGCCTCGTTTCTCATCATTTTGGACCATGGGCTATAGCAAATATCGTACGGCATACTATAGCGCGCCGTTTTTCATCATTTTTGAAGATTTGAAAAAAATGACAAAATGACAAAAACGAAAGGTTATAGCCCATGTTTTTTGAAATTTTGAAAAAAAAAGTTAGCCTCGTTTCTCATCATTTTGGACCATGGGCTATAGCCCATATCGTACGGCATACTATAGCGCGCCGTTTTTCATCATTTTTGAAGATTTGAAAAAAATGACGAAATGACAAAAACGAAAGGTTATAGCCCATGTTTTTTGAAATTTTGGAAAAAAAAGTTAGCCTCGTTTCTCAGCATTTTGGACCATGGGCTATAGCCCATATCGTACGGCATACTATAGCGCGCCGTTTTTCATCATTTTTCAAGATTTGAAAAAAATGACGAAATGACAAAAACGAAAGGTTATAGCCCATGTTTTTTGAAATTTTGGAAAAAAAAGTTAGCCTCGTTTCTCAGCATTTTGGACCATGGGCTATAGCCCATATCGTACGGCATACTATAGCGCGCCGTTTTTCATCATTTTTCAAGATTTGAAAAAAATGACGAAATGACAAAAACGAAAGGTTATAGCCCATGTTTTTTGAAATTTTGAAAATAAAAGTTAGCCTCTTTTCTCATCATTTTGGACCATGGGCTATAGCCCATATCGTACGGCATACTATAGCGCGCCGTTTTTCATCATTTTTGAAGATTTGAAAAAAATGACGAAATGACAAAAACGAAAGGTTATAGCCCATGTTTTTTGAAATTTTGAAAAAAAAAATTAGCCTCGTTTCTCATCATTTTGGACCATGGGCTATAGCCCATATCGTACGGCATACTATAGCGCGCCGTTTTTCATCATTTTTGAAGATTTGAAAAAAATGACGAAATGACAAAAACGATGGGTTATAGCCCATGTTTTTTGAAATTTTGAAAAAAAAAGTTAGCCTCGTTTCTCATCATTTTGGACCATGGGCTATAGCCCATATCGTACGGCATACTATAGCGCGCCGTTTTTCATCATTTTTGAAGATTTGAAAAAATGACAAAATGACAAAAACGAAAGGTTATAGCCCATGTTTTTTGAAATTTTAAAAAAAAAAGTTAGCCTCTTTTCTCATCATTTTGGACCATGGGCTATAGCCCATATCGTACGGCATACTATAGCGCGCCGTTTTTCATCATTTTTGAAGATTTGAAAAAAATGACAAAATGACAAAAACGATGGGTTATAGCCCATGTTTTTTGAAATTTTGAAAAAAAAAGTTAGCCTCGTTTCTCATCATTTTGGACCATGGGCTATAGCCCATATCGTACGGCATACTATAGCGCGCCGTTTTTCATCATTTTTGAAGATTTGAAAAAATGACAAAATGACAAAAACGAAAGGTTATAGCCCATGTTTTTTGAATTTTTTAAAAAAAAAGTTAGCCTCGTTTCTCATCATTTTGGACCATGGGCTATAGCCCATATCGTACGGCATACTATAGCGCGCCGTTTTTCATCATTTTTGAAGATTTGAAAAAAATGACGAAATGACAAAAACGAAAGGTTATAGCCCATGTTTTTTGAAATTTTGAAAAAAAAAGTTAGCCTCGTTTCTCATCATTTTGGACCATGGGCTATAGCCCATATCGTACGGCATACTATAGCGCGCCGTTTTTCGTCATTTTTAAAGATTTGAAAAAAATTACGAAATGACAAAAACGAAAGGTTATAGCCCATGTTTTTTGAAATTTTGAAAAAAAAAGTTAGCCTCGTTTCTCATCATTTTGGACCATGGGCTATAGCCCATATCGTATGGCATACTATAGCGCGCCGTTTTTCATAATTTTTGAAGATTTGAAAAAAATGACAAAATGACAAAAACGAAAGGTTATAGCCCATGTTTTTTGAAATTTTGAAAAAAAAAGTTAGCCTCGTTTCTCATCATTTTGGACCATGGGCTATAGCCCATATCGTACGGCATACTATAGCGCGCCGTTTTTCATCATTTTTGTAGATTTGAAAAAAATGACGAAATGACAAAAACGAAAGGTTATAGACCATGTTTTTTGAAATTTTGAAAAAAAAAGTTAGCCTCGTTTCTCATCATTTTGGACCATGGGCTATAGCCCATATCGTACGGCATTCTATAGCGCGCCGTTTTTCATCATTTTTGAAGATTTGAAAAAAATGACAAAATGACAAAAACGAAAGGTTATAGCCCATGTTTTTTGAAATTTTGAAAAAAAAAGTTAGCCTCGTTTCTCATCATTTTGGACCATGGGCTATAGCCCATATCGTACGGCATTCTATAGCGCGCCGTTTTTCATCATTTTTAAAGATTTGAAAAAATTACGAAATGACAAAAACGAAAGGTTATAGCCCATGTTTTTTGAAATTTTGAAAAAAAAAGTTAGCCTCGTTTCTCATCATTTTGGACCATGGGCTATAGCCCATATCGTACGGCATACTATAGCGCGCCGTTTTTCATCATTTTTGAAGATTTGAAAAAAATGACGAAATGACAAAAACGAAAGGTTATAGCCCATGTTTTTTGAAATTTTGAAAAAAAAAGTTAGCCTCGTTTCTCATCATTTTGGACCATGGGCTATAGCCCATATCGTACGGCATACTATAGCGCGCCGTTTTTCATCATTTTTGAAGATTTGAAAAAAATGACAAAATGACAAAAACGAAAGGTTATAGCCCATGTTTTTTGAAATTTTGAAAAAAAAAGTTAGCCTCGTTTCTCATCATTTTGGACCATGGGCTATAGCAAATATCGTACGGCATACTATAGCGCGCCGTTTTTCATCATTTTTGAAGATTTGAAAAAAATGACAAAATGACAAAAACGAAAGGTTATAGCCCATGTTTTTTGAAATTTTGAAAAAAAAAGTTAGCCTCGTTTCTCATCATTTTGGACCATGGGCTATAGCCCATATCGTACGGCATACTATAGCGCGCCGTTTTTCATCATTTTTGAAGATTTGAAAAAAATGACGAAATGACAAAAACGAAAGGTTATAGCCCATGTTTTTTGAAATTTTGGAAAAAAAAGTTAGCCTCGTTTCTCAGCATTTTGGACCATGGGCTATAGCCCATATCGTACGGCATACTATAGCGCGCCGTTTTTCATCATTTTTCAAGATTTGAAAAAAATGACGAAATGACAAAAACGAAAGGTTATAGCCCATGTTTTTTGAAATTTTGGAAAAAAAAGTTAGCCTCGTTTCTCAGCATTTTGGACCATGGGCTATAGCCCATATCGTACGGCATTCTATAGCGCGCCGTTTTTCATCATTTTTAAAGATTTGAAAAAATTACGAAATGACAAAAACGAAAGGTTATAGCCCATGTTTTTTGAAATTTTGAAAAAAAAAGTTAGCCTCGTTTCTCATCATTTTGGACCATGGGCTATAGCCCATATCGTACGGCATACTATAGCGCGCCGTTTTTCATCATTTTTGAAGATTTGAAAAAAATGACGAAATGACAAAAACGAAAGGTTATAGCCCATGTTTTTTGAAATTTTGAAAAAAAAAGTTAGCCTCGTTTCTCATCATTTTGGACCATGGGCTATAGCCCATATCGTACGGCATACTATAGCGCGCCGTTTTTCATCATTTTTGAAGATTTGAAAAAAATGACAAAATGACAAAAACGAAAGGTTATAGCCCATGTTTTTTGAAATTTTGAAAAAAAAAGTTAGCCTCGTTTCTCATCATTTTGGACCATGGGCTATAGCAAATATCGTACGGCATACTATAGCGCGCCGTTTTTCATCATTTTTGAAGATTTGAAAAAAATGACAAAATGACAAAAACGAAAGGTTATAGCCCATGTTTTTTGAAATTTTGAAAAAAAAAGTTAGCCTCGTTTCTCATCATTTTGGACCATGGGCTATAGCCCATATCGTACGGCATACTATAGCGCGCCGTTTTTCATCATTTTTGAAGATTTGAAAAAAATGACGAAATGACAAAAACGAAAGGTTATAGCCCATGTTTTTTGAAATTTTGGAAAAAAAAGTTAGCCTCGTTTCTCAGCATTTTGGACCATGGGCTATAGCCCATATCGTACGGCATACTATAGCGCGCCGTTTTTCATCATTTTTCAAGATTTGAAAAAAATGACGAAATGACAAAAACGAAAGGTTATAGCCCATGTTTTTTGAAATTTTGGAAAAAAAAGTTAGCCTCGTTTCTCAGCATTTTGGACCATGGGCTATAGCCCATATCGTACGGCATACTATAGCGCGCCGTTTTTCATCATTTTTCAAGATTTGAAAAAAATGACGAAATGACAAAAACGAAAGGTTATAGCCCATGTTTTTTGAAATTTTGAAAAAAAAAGTTAGCCTCTTTTCTCATCATTTTGGACCATGGGCTATAGCCCATATCGTACGGCATACTATAGCGCGCCGTTTTTCATCATTTTTGAAGATTTGAAAAAAATGACGAAATGACAAAAACGAAAGGTTATAGCCCATGTTTTTTGAAATTTTGAAAAAAAAAGTTAGCCTCGTTTCTCATCATTTTGGACCATGGGCTATAGCCCATATCGTACGGCATACTATAGCGCGCCGTTTTTCATCATTTTTGAAGATTTGAAAAAATGACAAAATGACAAAAACGAAAGGTTATAGCCCATGTTTTTTGAAATTTTGAAAAAAAAAGTTAGCCTCTTTTCTCATCATTTTGGACCATGGGCTATAGCCCATATCGTACGGCATACTATAGCGCGCCGTTTTTCATCATTTTTGAAGATTTGAAAAAAATGACAAAATGACAAAAACGATGGGTTATAGCCCATGTTTTTTGAAATTTTGAAAAAAAAAGTTAGCCTCGTTTCTCATCATTTTGGACCATGGGCTATAGCCCATATCGTACGGCATACTATAGCGCGCCGTTTTTCATCATTTTTGAAGATTTGAAAAAATGACAAAATGACAAAAACGAAAGGTTATAGCCCATGTTTTTTGAATTTTTTTAAAAAAAAGTTAGCCTCGTTTCTCATCATTTTGGACCATGGGCTATAGCCCATATCGTACGGCATACTATAGCGCGCCGTTTTTCATCATTTTTGAAGATTTGAAAAAAATGACGAAATGACAAAAACGAAAGGTTATAGCCCATGTTTTTTGAAATTTTGAAAAAAAAAGTTAGCCTCGTTTCTCATCATTTTGGACCATGGGCTATAGCCCATATCGTACGGCATACTATAGCGCGCCGTTTTTCGTCATTTTTAAAGATTTGAAAAAAATTACGAAATGACAAAAACGAAAGGTTATAGCCCATGTTTTTTGAAATTTTGAAAAAAAAAGTTAGCCTCGTTTCTCATCATTTTGGACCATGGGCTATAGCCCATATCGTATGGCATACTATAGCGCGCCGTTTTTCATAATTTTTGAAGATTTGAAAAAAATGACAAAATGACAAAAACGAAAGGTTATAGCCCATGTTTTTTGAAATTTTGAAAAAAAAAGTTAGCCTCGTTTCTCATCATTTTGGACCATGGGCTATAGCCCATATCGTACGGCATACTATAGCGCGCCGTTTTTCATCATTTTTGTAGATTTGAAAAAAATGACGAAATGACAAAAACGAAAGGTTATAGACCATGTTTTTTGAAATTTTGAAAAAAAAAGTTAGCCTCGTTTCTCATCATTTTGGACCATGGGCTATAGCCCATATCGTACGGCATTCTATAGCGCGCCGTTTTTCATCATTTTTGAAGATTTGAAAAAAATGACAAAATGACAAAAACGAAAGGTTATAGCCCATGTTTTTTGAAATTTTGAAAAAAAAAGTTAGTCTCGTTTCTCATCATTTTGGACCATGGGCTATAGCCCATATCGTACGGCATTCTATAGCGCGCCGTTTTTCATCATTTTTAAAGATTTGAAAAAATTACGAAATGACAAAAACGAAAGGTTATAGCCCATGTTTTTTGAAATTTTGAAAAAAAAAGTTAGCCTCGTTTCTCATCATTTTGGACCATGGGCTATAGCCCATATCGTACGGCATACTATAGCGCGCCGTTTTTCATCATTTTTGAAGATTTGAAAAAAATGACGAAATGACAAAAACGAAAGGTTATAGCCCATGTTTTTTGAAATTTTGAAAAAAAAAGTTAGCCTCGTTTCTCATCATTTTGGACCATGGGCTATAGCCCATATCGTACGGCATACTATAGCGCGCCGTTTTTCATCATTTTTGAAGATTTGAAAAAAATGACAAAATGACAAAAACGAAAGGTTATAGCCCATGTTTTTTGAAATTTTGAAAAAAAAAGTTAGCCTCGTTTCTCATCATTTTGGACCATGGGCTATAGCCCATATCGTACGGCATACTATAGCGCGCCGTTTTTCATCATTTTTGAAGATTTGAAAAAAATGACGAAATGACAAAAACGAAAGGTTATAGCCCATGTTTTTTGAAATTTTGAAAAAAAAAGTTAGCCTCGTTTCTCATCATTTTGGACCATGGGCTATAGCCCATATCGTACGGCATACTATAGCGCGCCGTTTTTCATCATTTTTGAAGATTTGAAAAAAATGACGAAATGACAAAAACGAAAGGTTATAGCCCATGTTTTTTGAAATTTTGAAAAAAAAAGTTAGCCTCGTTTCTCATCATTTTGGACCATGGGCTATAGCCCATATCGTACGGCATACTATAGCGCGCCGTTTTTCATCATTTTTAAAGATTTGAAAAAAATTACGAAATGACAAAAACGAAAGGTTATAGCCCATGTTTTTTGAAATTTTGAAAAAAAAAGTTAGCCTCGTTTCTCATCATTTTGGACCATGGGCTATAGCCCATATCGTACGGCATTCTATAGCGCGCCGTTTTTCATCATTTTTGAAGATTTGAAAAAAATGACAAAATGACAAAAACGAAAGGTTATAGCCCATGTTTTTTGAAATTTTGAAAAAAAAAGTTAGCCTCGTTTCTCATCATTTTGGACCATGGGCTATAGCCCATATCGTACGGCATTCTATAGCGCGCCGTTTTTCATCATTTTTAAAGATTTGAAAAAATTACGAAATGACAAAAACGAAAGGTTATAGCCCATGTTTTTTGAAATTTTGAAAAAAAAAGTTAGCCTCGTTTCTCATCATTTTGGACCATGGGCTATAGCCCATATCGTACGGCATACTATAGCGCGCCGTTTTTCATCATTTTTGAAGATTTGAAAAAAATGACGAAATGACAAAAACGAAAGGTTATAGCCCATGTTTTTTGAAATTTTGAAAAAAAAAGTTAGCCTCGTTTCTCATCATTTTGGACCATGGGCTATAGCCCATATCGTACGGCATACTATAGCGCGCCGTTTTTCATCATTTTTGAAGATTTGAAAAAAATGACAAAATGACAAAAACGAAAGGTTATAGCCCATGTTTTTTGAAATTTTGAAAAAAAAAGTTAGCCTCGTTTCTCATCATTTTGGACCATGGGCTATAGCCCATATCGTACGGCATACTATAGCGCGCCGTTTTTCATCATTTTTGAAGATTTGAAAAAAATGACGAAATGACAAAAAAGAAAGGTTATAGCCCATGTTTTTTGAAATTTTGAAAAAAAAAGTTAGCCTCGTTTCTCATCATTTTGGACCATGGGCTATAGCCCATATCGTACGGCATACTATAGCGCGCCGTTTTTCATCATTTTTGAAGATTTGAAAAAAATGACGAAATGACAAAAACGAAAGGTTATATCCCATGTTTTTTGAAATTTTGAAAAAAAAAGTTAGCCTCGTTTCTCATCATTTTGGACCATGGGCTATAGCCCATATCGTACGGCATACTATAGCGCGCCGTTTTTCATCATTTTTAAAGATTTGAAAAAAATTACGAAATGACAAAAACGAAAGGTTATAGCCCATGTTTTTTGAAATTTAAAAAAAAAAAGTTAGCCTCGTTTCTCATCATTTTGGACCATGGGCTATAGCCCATATCGTACGGCATACTATAGCGCGCCGTTTTTCATCATTTTTGAAGATTTTAAAAAAATGACAAAATGACAAAAACGAAAGGTTATAGCCCATGTTTTTTGAAATTTTGAAAAAAAAAGTTAGCCTCGTTTCTCATCATTTTGGACCATGGGCTATAGCCCATATCGTACGGCATACTATAGCGCGCCGTTTTTCATCATTTTTGTAGATTTGAAAAAAATGACGAAATGACAAAAACGAAAGGTTATAGCCCATGTTTTTTGAAATTTTGAAAAAAAAAGTTAGCCTCGTTTCTCATCATTTTGGACCATGGGCTATAGCCCATATCGTACGGCATTCTATAGCGCGCCATTTTTCATCATTTTTGAAGATTTGAAAAAAATGACAAAATTACAAAAACGAAAGGTTATAGCCCATGTTTTTTGAAATTTTGAAAAAAAAAGTTAGCCTCGTTTCTCATCATTTTGGACCATGGGCTATAGCCCATATCGTACGACATACTATAGCGCGCCGTTTTTCATCATTCTTGAAGATTTGAAAAAAATGACGAAATGACAAAAACGAAAGGTTATAGCCCATGTTTTTTGAAATTTTGAAAAAAAAAGTTAGCCTCGTTTCTCATCATTTTGGACCATGGGCTATAGCCCATATCGTACGGCATACTATAGCGCGCCGTTTTTCATCATTTTTAAAGATTTGAAAAAAATTACGAAATGACAAAAACGAAAGGTTATAGCCCATGTTTTTTGAAATTTTGAAAAAAAAAGTTAGCCTCGTTTCTCATCATTTTGGACCATGGGCTATAGCCCATATCGTACGGCATACTATAGCGCGCCGTTTTTCATCATTTTTGAAGATTTGAAAAAAATGACAAAATGACAAAAACGAAAGGTTATAGCCCATGTTTTTTGAAATTTTGAAAAAAAAAGTTAGCCTCGTTTCTCATCATTTTGGACCATGGGCTATAGCCCATATCGTACGGCATACTATAGCGCGCCGTTTTTCATCATTTTTGAAGATTTGAAAAAAATGACGAAATGACAAAAACGAAAGGTTATAGCCCATGTTTTTTGAAATTTTGGAAAAAAAAGTTAGCCTCGTTTCTCATCATTTTGGACCATGGGCTATAGCCCATATCGTACGGCATACTATAGCGCGCCGTTTTTCATCATTTTTCAAGATTTGAAAAAAATGACGAAATGACAAAAACGAAAGGTTATAGCCCATGTTTTTTGAAATTTTGAAAAAAAAAGTTAGCCTCTTTTCTCATCATTTTGGACCATGGGCTATAGCCCATATCGTACGGCATACTATAGCGCGCCGTTTTTCATCATTTTTGAAGATTTGAAAAAAATGACGAAATGACAAAAACGAAAGGTTATAGCCCATGTTTTTTGAAATTTTGAAAAAAAAAGTTAGCCTCGTTTCTCATCATTTTGGACCATGGGCTATAGCAAATATCGTACGGCATACTATAGCGCGCCGTTTTTCATCATTTTTGAAGATTTGAAAAAAATGACAAAATGACAAAAACGAAAGGTTATAGCCCATGTTTTTTGAAATTTTGAAAAAAAAAGTTAGCCTCGTTTCTCATCATTTTGGACCATGGGCTATAGCCCATATCGTACGGCATACTATAGCGCGCCGTTTTTCATCATTTTTGAAGATTTGAAAAAAATGACGAAATGACAAAAACGAAAGGTTATAGCCCATGTTTTTTGAAATTTTGGAAAAAAAAGTTAGCCTCGTTTCTCAGCATTTTGGACCATGGGCTATAGCCCATATCGTACGGCATACTATAGCGTGCCGTTTTTCATCATTTTTGTAGATTTGAAAAAAATTACGAAATGACAAAAACGAAAGGTTATAGCCCATGTTTTTTGAAATTTTGAAAAAAAAAGTTAGCCTCGTTTCTCATCATTTTGGACCATGGGCTATAGCCCATATCGTACGGCATTCTATAGCGCGCTGTTTTTCATCATTTTTGAAGATTTGAAAAAAATGACAAAATGACAAAAACGAAAGGTTATAGCCCATGTTTTTTGAAATTTTGAAAAAAAAAGTTAGCCTCGTTTCTCATCATTTTGGACCATGGGCTATAGCCCATATCGTACGGCATACTATAGCGCGCCGTTTTTCATCATTTTTGAAGATTTGAAAAAAATGACGAAATGACAAAAACGAAAGGTTATAGCCCATGTTTTTTTAAATTTTGAAAAAAAAAGTTAGCCTCGTTTCTCATCATTTTGGACCATGGGCTATAGCCCATATCGTACGGCATACTATAGCGCGCCGTTTTTCATCATTTTTGAAGATTTGAAAAAAATGACGAAATGACAAAAACGAAAGGTTATAGCCCATGTTTTTTTAAATTTTGAAAAAAAAAGTTAGCCTCGTTTCTCATCATTTTGGACCATGGGCTATAGCCCATATCGTACGGCATACTATAGCGCGCCGTTTTTCATCATTTTTAAAGATTTGAAAAAAATTACGAAATGACAAAAACGAAAGGTTATAGCCCATGTTTTTTGAAATTTTGAAAAAAAAAGTTAGCCTCGTTTCTCATCATTTTGGACCATGGGCTATAGCCCATATCGTACGGCATTCTATAGCGCGCCGTTTTTCATCATTTTTGAAGATTTGAAAAAAATGACAAAATGACAAAAACGAAAGGTTATAGCCCATGTTTTTTGAAATTTTGAAAAAAAAAGTTAGCCTCGTTTCTCATCATTTTGGACCATGGGCTATAGCCCATATCGTACGGCATACTATAGCGCGCCGTTTTTCATCATTCTTGAAGATTTGAAAAAAATGACGAAATGACAAAAACGAAAGGTTATAGCCCATGTTTTTTGAAATTTTGAAAAAAAAAGTTAGCCTCGTTTCTCATCATTTTGGACCATGGGCTATAGCCCATATCGTACGGCATACTATAGCGCGCCGTTTTTCATCATTTTTAAAGATTTGAAAAAAATTACGAAATGACAAAAACGAAAGGTTATAGCCCATGTTTTTTGAAATTTTGAAAAAAAAAGTTAGCCTCGTTTCTCATCATTTTGGACCATGGGCTATAGCCCATATCGTACGGCATACTATAGCGCGCCGTTTTTCATCATTTGAAAAAAATGACAAAATGACAAAAACGAAAGGTTATAGCCCATGTTTTTTGAAATTTTGAAAAAAAAAGTTAGCCTCGTTTCTCATCATTTTGGACCATGGGCTATAGCCCATATCGTACGGCATACTATAGCGCGCCGTTTTTCATCATTTTGAAGATTTGAAAAAAATGACGAAATGACAAAAACGAAAGGTTATAGCCCATGTTTTTTGAAATTTTGGAAAAAAAAGTTAGCCTCGTTTCTCATCATTTTGGACCATGGGCTATAGCCCATATCGTACGGCATACTATAGCGCGCCGTTTTTCATCATTTTTCAAGATTTGAAAAAAATGACGAAATGACAAAAACGAAAGGTTATAGCCCATGTTTTTTTAAATTTTGAAAAAAAAAGTTAGCCTCGTTTCTCATCATTTTGGACCATGGGCTATAGCCCATATCGTACGGCATACTATAGCGGGCCGTTTTTCATCATTTTTGAAGATTTGAAAAAAATGACAAAATGACAAAAACGATGGGTTATAGCCCATGTTTTTTGAAATTTTGAAAAAAAAAGTTAGCCTCGTTTCTCATCATTTTGGACCATGGGCTATAGCCCATATCGTACGGCATTCTATAGCGCGCCGTTTTTCATCATTTTTAAAGATTTGAAAAAATTACGAAATGACAAAAACGAAAGGTTATAGCCCATGTTTTTTTAAATTTTGAAAAAAAAAGTTAGCCTCGTTTCTCATCATTTTGGACCATGGGCTATAGCCCATATCGTACGGCATACTATAGCGGGCCGTTTTTCATCATTTTTGAAGATTTGAAAAAAATGACAAAATGACAAAAACGATGGGTTATAGCCCATGTTTTTTGAAATTTTGGAAAAAAAAGTTAGCCTCGTTTCTCATCATTTTGGACCATGGGCTATAGCCCATATCGTACGGCATACTATAGCGCGCCGTTTTTCATCATTTTTAAAGATTTGAAAAAAATTACGAAATGACAAAAACGATGGGTTATAGCCCATGTTTTTTGAAATTTTGAAAAAAAAAGTTAGCCTCGTTTCTCATCATTTTTGACCATGGGCTATAGCCCATATCGTACGGCATACTATAGCGCGCCGTTTTTCATCATTTTTGAAGATTTGAAAAAAATGACGAAATGACAAAAACGAAAGGTTATAGCCCATGTTTTTTGAAATTTTGAAAAAAAAAGTTAGCCTCGTTTCTCATCATTTTGGACCATGGGCTATAGCCCATATCGTACGGCATACTATAGCGCGCCGTTTTTCATCATTTTTGAAGATTTGAAAAAAATGACAAAATGACAAAAACGAAAGGTTATAGCCCATGTTTTTTGAAATTTTGAAAAAAAAAGTTAGCCTCGTTTCTCATCATTTTGGACCATGGGCTATAGCCCATATCGTACGGCATACTATAGCGCGCCGTTTTTCATCATTTTTGAAGATTTTAAAAAAATGACGAAATGACAAAAACGAAAGGTTATAGCCCATGTTTTTTGAAATTTTGAAAAAAAAAGTTAGCCTCGTTTCTCATCATTTTGGACCATGGGCTATAGCCCATATCGTATGGCATACTATAGCGCGCCGTTTTTCATCATTTTTAAAGATTTGAAAAAAATTACGAAATGACAAAAACGATGGGTTATAGCCCATGTTTTTTGAAATTTTGAAAAAAAAAGTTAGCCTCGTTTCTCATCATTTTTGACCATGGGCTATAGCCCATATCGTACGGCATACTATAGCGCGCCGTTTTTCATCATTTTTGAAGATTTGAAAAAAACGACGAAATGACAAAAACGAAAGGTTATAGCCCATGTTTTTTGAAATTTTGGAAAAAAAAGTTTGCCTCGTTTCTCATCATTTTGGACCATGGGCTATAGCCCATATCGTACGGCATACTATAGCGCGCCGTTTTTCATCATTTTTGAAGATTTGAAAAAAATGACAAAATGACAAAAACGAAAGGTTATAGCCCATGTTTTTTGAAATTTTGAAAAAAAATGTTAGCCTCGTTTCTCATCATTTTGGACCATGGGCTATAGCCCATATCGTACGGCATTCTATAGCGCGCCGTTTTTCATCATTTTTAAAGATTTGAAAAAATGACGAAATGACAAAAACGAAAGGTTATAGCCCATGTTTTTTGAAATTTTGAAAAAAAAAGTTAGCCTCGTTTCTCATCATTTTGGACCATGGGCTATAGCCCATATCGTACGGCATACTATAGCGCGCCGTTTTTCATCATTTTTGAAGATTTGAAAAAAATGACGAAATGACAAAAACGAAAGGTTATAGCCCATGTTTTTTGAAATTTTGAAAAAAAAAATTAGCCTCGTTTCTCATCATTTTGGACCATGGGCTATAGCCCATATCGTACGGCATACTATAGCGCGCCGTTTTTCATCATTTTTGAAGATTTGAAAAAAATGACGAAATGACAAAAACGATGGGTTATAGCCCATGTTTTTTGAAATTTTGAAAAAAAAAGTTAGCCTCGTTTCTCATCATTTTGGACCATGGGCTATAGCCCATATCGTACGGCATACTATAGCGCGCCGTTTTTCATCATTTTTGAAGATTTGAAAAAAATGACAAAAACGAAAGGTTATAGCCCATGTTTTTTGAAAATTTAAAATAAAAAGTTAGCCTCGTTTCTCATCATTTTGGACCATGGGCTATAGCCCATATCGTACGGCATACTATAGCGCGCCGTTTTTCATCATTTTTGAAGATTTGATAAAAATGACGAAATGACAAAAACGAAAGGTTATAGCCCATGTTTTTTGAAATTTTGAAAAAAAAAGTTAGCCTCGTTTCTCATCATTTTGGACCATGGGCTATAGCCCATATCGTACGGCATACTATAGCGCGCCGTTTTTCATCATTTTTAAAGTTTTGTAAAAAATTACGAAATGACAAAAACGATGGGTTATAGCCCATGTTTTTT
The DNA here is from genome assembly GCF_963924005.1 of Protomyctophum bolini. Lineage (NCBI taxonomy): Eukaryota > Metazoa > Chordata > Actinopteri > Myctophiformes > Myctophidae > Protomyctophum > Protomyctophum bolini. Next base: position 7,213,425 of record NC_137863.1, on the reverse strand, counting down.
GAAATTTTGAAAAAAAAAGTTAGCCTCGTTTCTCATCATTTTGGACCATGGGCTATAGCCCATATCGTACGGCATACTATAGCGCGCCGTTTTTCATCATTTTTGAAGATTTAAAAAAAATGACGAAATGACAAAAACGATGGGTTATAGCCCATGTTTTTTTAAATTTTGAAAAAAAAAGTTAGCCTCGTTTCTCATCATTTTGGACCATGGGCTATAGCCCATATCGTACGGCATACTATAGCGCGCCGTTTTTCATCATTTTTGAAGATTTGAAAAAATGACGAAATGACAAAAACTAAAGGTTATAGCCCATGTTTTTTGAAATTTTGAAAAAAAAAGTTAGCCTCGTTTCTCAGCATTTTGGACCATGGGCTATAGCCCATATCGTACGGCATACTATAGCGCGCCGTTTTTCATCATTTTTCAAGATTTGAAAAAAATGACGAAATGACAAAAACGAAAGGTTATAGCCCATGTTTTTTGAAATTTTGAAAAAAAAAGTTAGCCTCTTTTCTCATCATTTTGGACCATGGGCTATAGCCCATATCGTACGGCATACTATAGCGCGCCGTTTTTCATCATTTTTGAAGATTTGAAAAAAATGACGAAATGACAAAAACGAAAGGTTATAGCCCATGTTTTTTGAAATTTTGAAAAAAAAAGTTAGCCTCGTTTCTCATAATTTTGGACCATGGGCTATAGCCCATATCGTACGGCATACTATAGCGCGCCGTTTTTCATCATTTTTGAAGATTTGAAAAAATGACAAAATGACAAAAACGAAAGGTTATAGCCCATGTTTTTTGAAATTTTGAAAAAAAAAGTTAGCCTCTTTTCTCATCATTTTGGACCATGGGCTATAGCCCATATCGTACGGCATACTATAGCGCGCCGTTTTTCATCATTTTTGAAGATTTGAAAAAAATGACAAAATGACAAAAACGATGGGTTATAGCCCATGTTTTTTGAAATTTTGAAAAAAAAAGTTAGCCTCGTTTCTCATCATTTTGGACCATGGGCTATAGCCCATATCGTACGGCATACTATAGCGCGCCGTTTTTCATCATTTTTGAAGAATTGAAAAAATGACAAAATGACAAAAACGAAAGGTTATAGCCCATGTTTTTTGAATTTTTTTAAAAAAAAGTTAGCCTCGTTTCTCATCATTTTGGACCATGGGCTATAGCCCATATCGTACGGCATACTATAGCGCGCCGTTTTTCATCATTTTTGAAGATTTGAAAAAAATGACGAAATGACAAAAACGAAAGGTTATAGCCCATGTTTTTTGAAATTTTGAAAAAAAAAGTTAGCCTCGTTTCTCATCATTTTGGACCATGGGCTATAGCCCATATCGTACGGCATACTATAGCGCGCCGTTTTTCGTCATTTTTAAAGATTTGAAAAAAATTACGAAATGACAAAAACGAAAGGTTATAGCCCATGTTTTTTGAAATTTTGAAAAAAAAAGTTAGCCTCGTTTCTCATCATTTTGGACCATGGGCTATAGCCCATATCGTATGGCATACTATAGCGCGCCGTTTTTCATAATTTTTGAAGATTTGAAAAAAATGACAAAATGACAAAAACGAAAGGTTATAGCCCATGTTTTTTGAAATTTTGAAAAAAAAAGTTAGCCTCGTTTCTCATCATTTTGGACCATGGGCTATAGCCCATATCGTACGGCATACTATAGCGCGCCGTTTTTCATCATTTTTGTAGATTTGAAAAAAATGACGAAATGACAAAAACGAAAGGTTATAGACCATGTTTTTTGAAATTTTGAAAAAAAAAGTTAGCCTCGTTTCTCATCATTTTGGACCATGGGCTATAGCCCATATCGTACGGCATTCTATAGCGCGCCGTTTTTCATCATTTTTGAAGATTTGAAAAAAATGACAAAATGACAAAAACGAAAGGTTATAGCCCATGTTTTTTGAAATTTTGAAAAAAAAAGTTAGCCTCGTTTCTCATCATTTTGGACCATGGGCTATAGCCCATATCGTACGGCATTCTATAGCGCGCCGTTTTTCATCATTTTTAAAGATTTGAAAAAATTACGAAATGACAAAAACGAAAGGTTATAGCCCATGTTTTTTGAAATTTTGAAAAAAAAAGTTAGCCTCGTTTCTCATCATTTTGGACCATGGGCTATAGCCCATATCGTACGGCATACTATAGCGCGCCGTTTTTCATCATTTTTGAAGATTTGAAAAAAATGACGAAATGACAAAAACGAAAGGTTATAGCCCATGTTTTTTGAAATTTTGAAAAAAAAAGTTAGCCTCGTTTCTCATCATTTTGGACCATGGGCTATAGCCCATATCGTACGGCATACTATAGCGCGCCGTTTTTCATCATTTTTGAAGATTTGAAAAAAATGACAAAATGACAAAAACGAAAGGTTATAGCCCATGTTTTTTGAAATTTTGAAAAAAAAAGTTAGCCTCGTTTCTCATCATTTTGGACCATGGGCTATAGCCCATATCGTACGGCATACTATAGCGCGCCGTTTTTCATCATTTTTGAAGATTTGAAAAAAATGACGAAATGACAAAAACGAAAGGTTATAGCCCATGTTTTTTGAAATTTTGAAAAAAAAAGTTAGCCTCGTTTCTCATCATTTTGGACCATGGGCTATAGCCCATATCGTACGGCATACTATAGCGCGCCGTTTTTCATCATTTTTGAAGATTTGAAAAAAATGACGAAATGACAAAAACGAAAGGTTATAGCCCATGTTTTTTGAAATTTTGAAAAAAAAAGTTAGCCTCGTTTCTCATCATTTTGGACCATGGGCTATAGCCCATATCGTACGGCATACTATAGCGCGCCGTTTTTCATCATTTTTAAAGATTTGAAAAAAATTACGAAATGACAAAAACGAAAGGTTATAGCCCATGTTTTTTGAAATTTTGAAAAAAAAAGTTAGCCTCGTTTCTCATCATTTTGGACCATGGGCTATAGCCCATATCGTACGGCATTCTATAGCGCGCCGTTTTTCATCATTTTTGAAGATTTGAAAAAAATGACAAAATGACAAAAACGAAAGGTTATAGCCCATGTTTTTTGAAATTTTGAAAAAAAAAGTTAGCCTCGTTTCTCATCATTTTGGACCATGGGCTATAGCCCATATCGTACGGCATTCTATAGCGCGCCGTTTTTCATCATTTTTAAAGATTTGAAAAAATTACGAAATGACAAAAACGAAAGGTTATAGCCCATGTTTTTTGAAATTTTGAAAAAAAAAGTTAGCCTCGTTTCTCATCATTTTGGACCATGGGCTATAGCCCATATCGTACGGCATACTATAGCGCGCCGTTTTTCATCATTTTTGAAGATTTGAAAAAAATGACGAAATGACAAAAACGAAAGGTTATAGCCCATGTTTTTTGAAATTTTGAAAAAAAAAGTTAGCCTCGTTTCTCATCATTTTGGACCATGGGCTATAGCCCATATCGTACGGCATACTATAGCGCGCCGTTTTTCATCATTTTTGAAGATTTGAAAAAAATGACAAAATGACAAAAACGAAAGGTTATAGCCCATGTTTTTTGAAATTTTGAAAAAAAAAGTTAGCCTCGTTTCTCATCATTTTGGACCATGGGCTATAGCCCATATCGTACGGCATACTATAGCGCGCCGTTTTTCATCATTTTTGAAGATTTGAAAAAAATGACGAAATGACAAAAACGAAAGGTTATAGCCCATGTTTTTTGAAATTTTGAAAAAAAAAGTTAGCCTCGTTTCTCATCATTTTGGACCATGGGCTATAGCCCATATCGTACGGCATACTATAGCGCGCCGTTTTTCATCATTTTTGAAGATTTGAAAAAAATGACGAAATGACAAAAACGAAAGGTTATATCCCATGTTTTTTGAAATTTTGAAAAAAAAAGTTAGCCTCGTTTCTCATCATTTTGGACCATGGGCTATAGCCCATATCGTACGGCATACTATAGCGCGCCGTTTTTCATCATTTTTAAAGATTTGAAAAAAATTACGAAATGACAAAAACGAAAGGTTATAGCCCATGTTTTTTGAAATTTAAAAAAAAAAAGTTAGCCTCGTTTCTCATCATTTTGGACCATGGGCTATAGCCCATATCGTACGGCATACTATAGCGCGCCGTTTTTCATCATTTTTGAAGATTTGAAAAAAATGACAAAATGACAAAAACGAAAGGTTATAGCCCATGTTTTTTGAAATTTTGAAAAAAAAAGTTAGCCTCGTTTCTCATCATTTTGGACCATGGGCTATAGCCCATATCGTACGGCATACTATAGCGCGCCGTTTTTCATCATTTTTGTAGATTTGAAAAAAATGACGAAATGACAAAAACGAAAGGTTATAGCCCATGTTTTTTGAAATTTTGAAAAAAAAAGTTAGCCTCGTTTCTCATCATTTTGGACCATGGGCTATAGCCCATATCGTACGGCATTCTATAGCGCGCCATTTTTCATCATTTTTGAAGATTTGAAAAAAATGACAAAATGACAAAAACGAAAGGTTATAGCCCATGTTTTTTGAAATTTTGAAAAAAAAAGTTAGCCTCGTTTCTCATCATTTTGGACCATGGGCTATAGCCCATATCGTACGACATACTATAGCGCGCCGTTTTTCATCATTCTTGAAGATTTGAAAAAAATGACGAAATGACAAAAACGAAAGGTTATAGCCCATGTTTTTTGAAATTTTGAAAAAAAAAGTTAGCCTCGTTTCTCATCATTTTGGACCATGGGCTATAGCCCATATCGTACGGCATACTATAGCGCGCCGTTTTTCATCATTTTTAAAGATTTGAAAAAAATTACGAAATGACAAAAACGAAAGGTTATAGCCCATGTTTTTTGAAATTTTGAAAAAAAAAGTTAGCCTCGTTTCTCATCATTTTGGACCATGGGCTATAGCCCATATCGTACGGCATACTATAGCGCGCCGTTTTTCATCATTTTTGAAGATTTGAAAAAAATGACAAAATGACAAAAACGAAAGGTTATAGCCCATGTTTTTTGAAATTTTGAAAAAAAAAGTTAGCCTCGTTTCTCATCATTTTGGACCATGGGCTATAGCCCATATCGTACGGCATACTATAGCGCGCCGTTTTTCATCATTTTTGAAGATTTGAAAAAAATGACGAAATGACAAAAACGAAAGGTTATAGCCCATGTTTTTTGAAATTTTGGAAAAAAAAGTTAGCCTCGTTTCTCATCATTTTGGACCATGGGCTATAGCCCATATCGTACGGCATACTATAGCGCGCCGTTTTTCATCATTTTTCAAGATTTGAAAAAAATGACGAAATGACAAAAACGAAAGGTTATAGCCCATGTTTTTTGAAATTTTGAAAAAAAAAGTTAGCCTCTTTTCTCATCATTTTGGACCATGGGCTATAGCCCATATCGTACGGCATACTATAGCGCGCCGTTTTTCATCATTTTTGAAGATTTGAAAAAAATGACGAAATGACAAAAACGAAAGGTTATAGCCCATGTTTTTTGAAATTTTGAAAAAAAAAGTTAGCCTCGTTTCTCATCATTTTGGACCATGGGCTATAGCAAATATCGTACGGCATACTATAGCGCGCCGTTTTTCATCATTTTTGAAGATTTGAAAAAAATGACAAAATGACAAAAACGAAAGGTTATAGCCCATGTTTTTTGAAATTTTGAAAAAAAAAGTTAGCCTCGTTTCTCATCATTTTGGACCATGGGCTATAGCCCATATCGTACGGCATACTATAGCGCGCCGTTTTTCATCATTTTTGAAGATTTGAAAAAAATGACGAAATGACAAAAACGAAAGGTTATAGCCCATGTTTTTTGAAATTTTGGAAAAAAAAGTTAGCCTCGTTTCTCAGCATTTTGGACCATGGGCTATAGCCCATATCGTACGGCATACTATAGCGCGCCGTTTTTCATCATTTTTGTAGATTTGAAAAAAATTACGAAATGACAAAAACGAAAGGTTATAGCCCATGTTTTTTGAAATTTTGAAAAAAAAAGTTAGCCTCGTTTCTCATCATTTTGGACCATGGGCTATAGCCCATATCGTACGGCATTCTATAGCGCGCTGTTTTTCATCATTTTTGAAGATTTGAAAAAAATGACAAAATGACAAAAACGAAAGGTTATAGCCCATGTTTTTTGAAATTTTGAAAAAAAAAGTTAGCCTCGTTTCTCATCATTTTGGACCATGGGCTATAGCCCATATCGTACGGCATACTATAGCGCGCCGTTTTTCATCATTTTTGAAGATTTGAAAAAAATGACGAAATGACAAAAACGAAAGGTTATAGCCCATGTTTTTTTAAATTTTGAAAAAAAAAGTTAGCCTCGTTTCTCATCATTTTGGACCATGGGCTATAGCCCATATCGTACGGCATACTATAGCGCGCCGTTTTTCATCATTTTTGAAGATTTGAAAAAAATGACGAAATGACAAAAACGAAAGGTTATAGCCCATGTTTTTTTAAATTTTGAAAAAAAAAGTTAGCCTCGTTTCTCATCATTTTGGACCATGGGCTATAGCCCATATCGTACGGCATACTATAGCGCGCCGTTTTTCATCATTTTTAAAGATTTGAAAAAAATTACGAAATGACAAAAACGAAAGGTTATAGCCCATGTTTTTTGAAATTTTGAAAAAAAAAGTTAGCCTCGTTTCTCATCATTTTGGACCATGGGCTATAGCCCATATCGTACGGCATTCTATAGCGCGCCGTTTTTCATCATTTTTGAAGATTTGAAAAAAATGACAAAATGACAAAAACGAAAGGTTATAGCCCATGTTTTTTGAAATTTTGAAAAAAAAAGTTAGCCTCGTTTCTCATCATTTTGGACCATGGGCTATAGCCCATATCGTACGGCATACTATAGCGCGCCGTTTTTCATCATTCTTGAAGATTTGAAAAAAATGACGAAATGACAAAAACGAAAGGTTATAGCCCATGTTTTTTGAAATTTTGAAAAAAAAAGTTAGCCTCGTTTCTCATCATTTTGGACCATGGGCTATAGCCCATATCGTACGGCATACTATAGCGCGCCGTTTTTCATCATTTTTAAAGATTTGAAAAAAATTACGAAATGACAAAAACGAAAGGTTATAGCCCATGTTTTTTGAAATTTTGAAAAAAAAAGTTAGCCTCGTTTCTCATCATTTTGGACCATGGGCTATAGCCCATATCGTACGGCATACTATAGCGCGCCGTTTTTCATCATTTGAAAAAAATGACAAAATGACAAAAACGAAAGGTTATAGCCCATGTTTTTTGAAATTTTGAAAAAAAAAGTTAGCCTCGTTTCTCATCATTTTGGACCATGGGCTATAGCCCATATCGTACGGCATACTATAGCGCGCCGTTTTTCATCATTTTGAAGATTTGAAAAAAATGACGAAATGACAAAAACGAAAGGTTATAGCCCATGTTTTTTGAAATTTTGGAAAAAAAAGTTAGCCTCGTTTCTCATCATTTTGGACCATGGGCTATAGCCCATATCGTACGGCATACTATAGCGCGCCGTTTTTCATCATTTTTCAAGATTTGAAAAAAATGACGAAATGACAAAAACGAAAGGTTATAGCCCATGTTTTTTGAAATTTTGAAAAAAAAAGTTAGCCTCTTTTCTCATCATTTTGGACCATGGGCTATAGCCCATATCGTACGGCATACTATAGCGCGCCGTTTTTCATCATTTTTGAAGATTTGAAAAAAATGACGAAATGACAAAAACGAAAGGTTATAGCCCATGTTTTTTGAAATTTTGAAAAAAAAAGTTAGCCTCGTTTCTCATCATTTTGGACCATGGGCTATAGCAAATATCGTACGGCATACTATAGCGCGCCGTTTTTCATCATTTTTGAAGATTTGAAAAAAATGACAAAATGACAAAAACGAAAGGTTATAGCCCATGTTTTTTGAAATTTTGAAAAAAAAAGTTAGCCTCGTTTCTCATCATTTTGGACCATGGGCTATAGCCCATATCGTACGGCATACTATAGCGCGCCGTTTTTCATCATTTTTGAAGATTTGAAAAAAATGACGAAATGACAAAAACGAAAGGTTATAGCCCATGTTTTTTGAAATTTTGGAAAAAAAAGTTAGCCTCGTTTCTCAGCATTTTGGACCATGGGCTATAGCCCATATCGTACGGCATACTATAGCGCGCCGTTTTTCATCATTTTTGAAGATTTGAAAAAAATGACGAAATGACAAAAACGAAAGGTTATAGCCCATGTTTTTTGAAATTTTGAAAAAAAAAATTAGCCTCGTTTCTCATCATTTTGGACCATGGGCTATAGCCCATATCGTACGGCATACTATAGCGCGCCGTTTTTCATCATTTTTGAAGATTTGAAAAAAATGACGAAATGACAAAAACGAAAGGTTATAGCCCATGTTTTTTGAAATTTTGAAAAAAAAAGTTAGCCTCGTTTCTCATCATTTTGGACCATGGGCTATAGCCCATATCGTACGGCATACTATAGCGCGCCGTTTTTCATCATTTTTAAAGATTTGAAAAAAATTACGAAATGACAAAAACGAAAGGTTATAGCCCATGTTTTTTGAAATTTTGAAAAAAAAAGTTAGCCTCGTTTCTCATCATTTTTGACCATGGGCTATAGCCCATATCGTACGGCATACTATAGCGCGCCGTTTTTCATCATTTTTGAAGATTTGAAAAAAATGACGAAATGACAAAAACGAAAGGTTATAGCCCATGTTTTTTGAAATTTTGAAAAAAAAAGTTAGCCTCGTTTCTCATCATTTTTGACCATGGGCTATAGCCCATATCGTACGGCATACTATAGCGCGCCGTTTTTCATCATTTTTGAAGATTTGAAAAAAATGACGAAATGACAAAAACGAAAGGTTATAGCCCATGTTTTTTGAAATTTTGAAAAAAAAAATTAGCCTCGTTTCTCATCATTTTGGACCATGGGCTATAGCCCATATCGTACGGCATACTATAGCGCGCCGTTTTTCATCATTTTTGAAGATTTGAAAAAAATGACGAAATGACAAAAACGATGGGTTATAGCCCATGTTTTTTGAAATTTTGAAAAAAAAAGTTAGCCTCGTTTCTCATCATTTTGGACCATGGGCTATAGCCCATATCGTACGGCATACTATAGCGCGCCGTTTTTCATCATTTTTGAAGATTTGAAAAAATGACAAAATGACAAAAACGAAAGGTTATAGCCCATGTTTTTTGAAATTTTGAAAAAAAAAGTTAGCCTCGTTTCTCATCATTTTGGACCATGGGCTATAGCCCATATCGTACGGCATACTATAGCACGCCGTTTTTCATCATTTTTGAAGATTTGAAAAAAATGACGAAATGACAAAAACGAAAGGTTATAGCCCATGTTTTTTGAAATTTTGAAAAAAAAAGTTAGCCTCGTTTCTCATCATTTTGGACCATGGGCTATAGCCCATATCGTACGGCATACTATAGCGCGCCGTTTTTCATCATTTTTAAAGATTTGAAAAAAATTACGAAATGACAAAAACGAAAGGTTATAGCCCATGTTTTTTGAAATTTTGAAAAAAAAAGTTAGCCTCGTTTCTCATCATTTTGGACCATGGGCTATAGCCCATATCGTACGGCATACTATAGCGCGCCGTTTTTCATCATTTTTGAAGATTTGAAAAAAATGACAAAATGACAAAAACGAAAGGTTATAGCCCATGTTTTTTGAAATTTTGAAAAAAAAAGTTAGCCTCGTTTCTCATCATTTTTGACCATGGGCTATAGCCCATATCGTACGGCATACTATAGCGCGCCGTTTTTCATCATTTTTGAAGATTTGAAAAAAATGACGAAATGACAAAAACGAAAGGTTATAGCCCATGTTTTTTGAAATTTTGAAAAAAAAAGTTAGCCTCGTTTCTCATCATTTTGGACCATGGGCTATAGCCCATATCGTACGGCATACTATAGCGCGCCGTTTTTCATCATTTTTGAAGATTTGAAAAAAATGACAAAATGACAAAAACGAAAGGTTATAGCCCATGTTTTTTGAAATTTTGAAAAAAAAAGTTAGCCTCGTTTCTCATCATTTTGGACCATGGGCTATAGCCCATATCGTACGGCATACTATAGCGCGCCGTTTTTCATCATTTTTGAAGATTTGAAAAAAATGACAAAATGACAAAAACGAAAGGTTATAGCCCATGTTTTTTGAAATTTTGAAAAAAAAAGTTAGCCTCGTTTCTCATCATTTTGGACCATGGGCTATAGCCCATATCGTACGGCATACTATAGCGCGCCGTTTTTCATCATTTTTGAAGATTTGAAAAAAATGACAAAATGACAAAAACGAAAGGTTATAGCCCATGTTTTTTGAAATTTTGAAAAAAAAAGTTAGCCTCGTTTCTCATCATTTTGGACCATGGGCTATAGCCCATATCGTACGGCATACTATAGCGCGCCGTTTTTCATCATTTTTGAAGATTTGAAAAAAATGACGAAATGACAAAAACGAAAGGTTATAGCCCATGTTTTTTGAAATTTTGAAAAAAAAAGTTAGCCTCGTTTCTCATCATTTTTGACCATGGGCTATAGCCCATATCGTACGGCATACTATAGCGCGCCGTTTTTCATCATTTTTGAAGATTTGAAAAAAATGACGAAATGACAAAAACGAAAGGTTATAGCCCATGTTTTTTGAAATTTTGAAAAAAAAAGTTAGCCTCGTTTCTCATCATTTTGGACCATGGGCTATAGCCCATATCGTACGGCATACTATAGCGCGCCGTTTTTCATCATTTTTGAAGATTTGAAAAAAATGACAAAATGACAAAAACGAAAGGTTATAGCCCATGTTTTTTGAAATTTTGAAAAAAAAAGTTAGCCTCGTTTCTCATCATTTTGGACCATGGGCTATAGCCCATATCGTACGGCATACTATAGCGCGCCGTTTTTCATCATTTTTGAAGATTTGAAAAAAATGACGAAATGACAAAAACGATGGGTTATAGCTCATGTTTTTTGAAATTTTGGAAAAAAAAGTTAGCCTCGTTTCTCATCATTTTGGACCATGGGCTATAGCCCATATCGTACGGCATACTATAGCGCGCCGTTTTTCATCATTTTTGAAGATTTGAAAAAAATGACAAAATGACAAAAACGAAAGGTTATAGCCCATGTTTTTTGAAATTTTGAAAAAAAAAGTTAGCCTCGTTTGTCATCATTTTGGACCATGGGCTATAGCCCATATCGTACGGCATACTATAGCGCGCCGTTTTTCATCATTTTTGAAGATTTGAAAAAAATGACGAAATGACAAAAACGAAAGGTTATAGCCCATGTTTTTTGAAATTTTGAAAAAAAAAGTTAGCCTCGTTTCTCATCATTTTTGACCATGGGCTATAGCCCATATCGTACGGCATACTATAGCGCGCCGTTTTTCATCATTTTTGAAGATTTGAAAAAAATGACGAAATGACAAAAACGAAAGGTTATAGCCCATGTTTTTTGAAATTTTGAAAAAAAAAGTTAGCCTCGTTTCTCATCATTTTGGACCATGGGCTATAGCCCATATCGTACGGCATACTATAGCGCGCCGTTTTTCATCATTTTTGAAGATTTGAAAAAAATGACAAAATGACAAAAACGAAAGGTTATAGCCCATGTTTTTTGAAATTTTGAAAAAAAAAGTTAGCCTCGTTTCTCATCATTTTGGACCATGGGCTATAGCCCATATCGTACGGCATACTATAGCGCGCCGTTTTTCATCATTTTTGAAGATTTGAAAAAAATGACAAAATGACAAAAACGAAAGGTTATAGCCCATGTTTTTTGAAATTTTGAAAAAAAAAGTTAGCCTCGTTTCTCATCATTTTGGACCATGGGCTATAGCCCATATCGTACGGCATACTATAGCGCGCCGTTTTTCATCATTTTTGAAGATTTGAAAAAAATGACGAAATGACAAAAACGAAAGGTTATAGCCCATGTTTTTTGAAATTTTGAAAAAAAAAGTTAGCCTCGTTTCTCATCATTTTTGACCATGGGCTATAGCCCATATCGTACGGCATACTATAGCGCGCCGTTTTTCATCATTTTTGAAGATTTGAAAAAAATGACGAAATGACAAAAACGAAAGGTTATAGCCCATGTTTTTTGAAATTTTGAAAAAAAAAGTTAGCCTCGTTTCTCATCATTTTGGACCATGGGCTATAGCCCATATCGTACGGCATACTATAGCGCGCCGTTTTTCATCATTTTTGAAGATTTGAAAAAAATGACAAAATGACAAAAACGAAAGGTTATAGCCCATGTTTTTTGAAATTTTGAAAAAAAAAGTTAGCCTCGTTTCTCATCATTTTGGACCATGGGCTATAGCCCATATCGTACGGCATACTATAGCGCGCCGTTTTTCATCATTTTTGAAGATTTGAAAAAAATGACGAAATGACAAAAACGATGGGTTATAGCTCATGTTTTTTGAAATTTTGGAAAAAAAAGTTAGCCTCGTTTCTCATCATTTTGGACCATGGGCTATAGCCCATATCGTACGGCATACTATAGCGCGCCGTTTTTCATCATTTTTGAAGATTTGAAAAAAATGACAAAATGACAAAAACGAAAGGTTATAGCCCATGTTTTTTGAAATTTTGAAAAAAAAAGTTAGCCTCGTTTGTCATCATTTTGGACCATGGGCTATAGCCCATATCGTACGGCATACTATAGCGCGCCGTTTTTCATCATTTTTGAAGATTTGAAAAAAATGACGAAATGACAAAAACGAAAGGTTATAGCCCATGTTTTTTGAAATTTTGAAAAAAAAAGTTAGCCTCGTTTCTCATCATTTTGGACCATGGGCTATAGCCCATATCGTACGGCATACTATAGCGCGCCGTTTTTCATCATTTTTGAAGATTTGAAAAAAATGACAAAATGACAAAAACGAAAGGTTATAGCCCATGTTTTTTGAAATTTTGAAAAAAAAAGTTAGCCTCGTTTCTCATCATTTTGGACCATGGGCTATAGCCCATATCGTACGGCATACTATAGCGCGCCGTTTTTCATCATTTTTGAAGATTTGAAAAAAATGACAAAATGACAAAAACGAAAGGTTATAGCCCATGTTTTTTGAAATTTTGAAAAAAAAAGTTAGCCTCGTTTCTCATCATTTTGGACCATGGGCTATAGCCCATATCGTACGGCATACTATAGCGCGCCGTTTTTCATCATTTTTGAAGATTTGAAAAAAATGACGAAATGACAAAAACGAAAGGTTATAGCCCATGTTTTTTGAAATTTTGAAAAAAAAAGTTAGCCTCGTTTCTCATCATTTTGGACCATGGGCTATAGCCCATATCGTACGGCATACTATAGCGCGCCGTTTTTCATCATTTTTAAAGATTTGAAAAAAATGACAAAATGACAAAAACGAAAGGTTATAGCCCATGTTTTTTGAAATTTTGAAAAAAAAAGTTAGCCTCGTTTCTCATCATTTTGGACCATGGGCTATAGCCCATATCGTACGGCATACTATAGCGCGCCGTTTTTCATCATTTTTGAAGATTTGAAAAAAATGACGAAATGACAAAAACGATGGGTTATAGCCCATGTTTTTTGAAAATTTGAAAAATAAAGTTAGCCTCGTTTCTCATCATTTTGGACCATGGGCTATAGCCCATATCGTACGGCATACTATAGCGCGCCGTTTTTCATCATTTTTGAAGATTTAAAAAAAATGACAAAATGACAAAAACGAAAGGTTATAGCCCATGTTTTTTGAAATTTAGAAAAAAAAAGTTAGCCTCGTTTCTCATCATTTTGGACCATGGGCTATAGCCCATATCGTACGGCATACTATAGCGCGCCGTTTTTCATCATTTTTGAAGATTTGAAAAAAATGACAAAATGACAAAAACGAAAGGTTATAGCCCATGTTTTTTGAAATTTTGAAAAAAAAAGTTAGCCTCGTTTCTCATCATTTTGGACCATGGGCTATAGCCCATATCGTACGGCATACTATAGCGCGCCGTTTTTCATCATTTTTGAAGATTTGAAAAAAATGACGAAATGACAAAAACGAAAGGTTATAGCCCATGTTTTTTGAAATTTTGAAAAAAAAAGTTAGCCTCGTTTCTCATCATTTTGGACCATGGGCTATAGCCCATATCGTACGGCATACTATAGCGCGCCGTTTTTCATCATTTTTGTAGATTTGAAAAAAATGACGAAATGACAAAAACGAAAGGTTATAGCCCATGTTTTTTGAAATTTTGAAAAAAAAAGTTAGCCTCGTTTCTCATCATTTTTGACCATGGGCTATAGCCCATATCGTACGGCATACTATAGCGCGCCGTTTTTCATCATTTTTGAAGATTTGAAAAAAATGACAAAATGACAAAAACGAAAGGTTATAGCCCATGTTTTTTGAAATTTTGAAAAAAAAAGTTAGCCTCGTTTCTCATCATTTTGGACCATGGGCTATAGCCCATATCGTACGGCATACTATAGCGCGCCGTTTTTCATCATTTTTGAAGATTTGAAAAAAATGACAAAATGACAAAAACGAAAGGTTATAGCCCATGTTTTTTGAAATTTTGAAAAAAAAAGTTAGCCTCGTTTCTCATCATTTTGGACCATGGGCTATAGCCCATATCGTACGGCATACTATAGCGCGCCGTTTTTCATCATTTTTGTAGATTTGAAAAAAATGACGAAATGACAAAAACGAAAGGTTATAGCCCATGTTTTTTGAAATTTTGAAAAAAAAAGTTAGCCTCGTTTCTCATCATTTTGGACCATGGGCTATAGCCCATATCGTACGGCATACTATAGCGCGCCGTTTTTCATCATTTTTGTAGATTTGAAAAAAATGACGAAATGACAAAAACGAAAGGTTATAGCCCATGTTTTTTGAAATTTTGAAAAAAAAAGTTAGCCTCGTTTCTCATCATTTTGGACCATGGGCTATAGCCCATATCGTACGGCATTCTATAGCGCGCCGTTTTTCATCATTTTTAAAGATTTGAAAAAATTCCGAAATGACAAAAACGAAAGGTTATAGCCCATGTTTTTTGAAATTTTGAAAAAAAAAGTTAGCCTCGTTTCTCATCATTTTGGACCATGGGCTATAGCCCATATCGTACGGCATACTATAGCGCGCCATTTTTCATCATTTTTGAAGATTTGAAAAAAATGACGAAATGACAAAAACGAAAGGTTATAGCCCATGTTTTTTGAAATTTTGAAAAAAAAAGTTAGCCTCGTTTCTCATCATTTTGGACCATGGGCTATAGCCCATATCGTACGGCATACTATAGCGCGCCGTTTTTCATCATTTTTCAAGATTTGAAAAAAATGACGAAATGACAAAAACGAAAGGTTATAGCCCATGTTTTTTGAAATTTTGAAAAAAAAGGTTAGCCTCTTTTCTCATCATTTTGGACCATGGGCTATAGCCCAAATCGTACGGCATACTATAGCGCGCCGTTTTTCATCATTTTTGAAGATTTGAAAAAAATGACGAAATGACAAAAACGAAAGGTTATAGCCCATGTTTTTTGAAATTTTGAAAAAAAAAATTAGCCTCGTTTCTCATCATTTTGGACCATGGGCTATAGCCCATATCGTACGGCATACTATAGCGCGCCGTTTTTCATCATTTTTGAAGATTTGAAAAAAATGACGAAATGACAAAAACGATGGGTTATAGCCCATGTTTTTTGAAATTTTGAAAAAAAAAGTTAGCCTCGTTTCTCATCATTTTGGACCATGGGCTATAGCCCATATCGTACGGCATACTATAGCGCGCCGTTTTTCATCATTTTTGAAGATTTGAAAAAATGACAAAATGACAAAAACGAAAGGTTATAGCCCATGTTTTTTGAAATTTTGAAAAAAAAAGTTAGCCTCGTTTCTCATCATTTTGGACCATGGGCTATAGCCCATATCGTACGGCATACTATAGCGCACCGTTTTTCATCATTTTTGAAGATTTGAAAAAAATGAGGAAATGACAAAAACGAAAGGTTATAGCCCATGTTTTTTGAAATTTTGAAAAAAAAAGTTAGCCTCGTTTCTCATCATTTTGGACCATGGGCTATAGCCTATATCGTACGGCATACTATAGCGCGCCGTTTTTCATCATTTTTAAAGATTTGAAAAAAATTACGAAATGACAAAAACGAAAGGTTATAGCCCATATTTTTTGAAATTTTGAAAAAAAAAGTTAGCCTCGTTTCTCATCATTTTGGACCATGGGCTATAGCCCATATCGTACGGCATACTATAGCGCGCCGTTTTTCATCATTTTTGAAGATTTGAAAAAAATGACAAAATGACAAAAACGAAAGGTTATAGCCCATGTTTTTTGAAATTTTGAAAAAAAAAGTTAGCCTCGTTTCTCATCATTTTGGACCATGGGCTATAGCCCATATCGTACGGCATACTATAGCGCGCCGTTTTTCATCATTTTTGTAGATTTGAAAAAAATGACGAAATGACAAAAACGAAAGGTTATAGCCCATGTTTTTTTAAATTTTGAAAAAAAAAGTTAGCCTCGTTTCTCATCATTTTGGACCATGGGCTATAGCCCATATCGTACGGCATTCTATAGCGCGCCGTTTTTCATCATTTTTGAAGATTTGAAAAAAATGACAAAATGACAAAAACGAAAGGTTATAGCCCATGTTTTTTGAAATTTTGAAAAAAAAAGTTAGCCTCGTTTCTCATCATTTTGGACCATGGGCTATAGCCCATATCGTACGGCATTCTATAGCGCGCCGTTTTTCATCATTTTTAAAGATTTGAAAAAATTACGAAATGACAAAAACGAAAGGTTATAGCCCATGTTTTTTGAAATTTTGATAAAAAAAGTTAGCCTCGTTTCTCATCATTTTGGACCATGGGCTATAGCCCATATCGTACGGCATACTATAGCGCGCCATTTTTCATCATTTTTGAAGATTTGAAAAAAATGACGAAATGACAAAAACGAAAGGTTATAGCCCATGTTTTTTGAAATTTTGAAAAAAAAAGTTAGCCTCGTTTCTCATCATTTTGGACCATGGGCTATAGCCCATATCGTACGGCATACTATAGCGCGCCGTTTTTCATCATTTTTAAAGATTTGAAAAAATTACGAAATGACAAAAACGAAAGGTTATAGCCCATGTTTTTTGAAATTTTGAAAAAAAAAGTTAGCCTCGTTTCTCATCATTTTGGATCATGGGCTATAGCCCATATCGTACGGCATACTATAGCGCGCCGTTTTTCATCATTTTTGAAGATTTGAAAAAAATGACAAAATGACAAAAACGAAAGGTTATAGCCCATGTTTTTTGAAATTTTGAAAAAAAAAGTTAGCCTCGTTTCTCATCATTTTGGACCATGGGCTATAGCCCATATCGTACGGCATACTATAGCGCGCCGTTTTTCATCATTTTTGAAGATTTGAAAAAAATGACGAAATGACAAAAACGAAAGGTTATAGCCCATGTTTTTTGAAATTTTGGAAAAAAAAGTTAGCCTCGTTTCTCATCATTTTGGACCATGGGCTATAGCCCATATCGTACGGCATACTATAGCGCGCCGTTTTTCATCATTTTTCAAGATTTGAAAAAAATGACGAAATGACAAAAACGAAAGGTTATAGCCCATGTTTTTTGAAATTTTGAAAAAAAAAGTTAGCCTCTTTTCTCATCATTTTGGACCATGGGCTATAGCCCATATCGTACGGCATACTATAGCGCGCCGTTTTTCATCATTTTTGAAGATTTGAAAAAAATGACGAAATGACAAAAACGAAAGGTTATAGCCCATGTTTTTTGAAATTTTGAAAAAAAAAGTTAGCCTCGTTTCTCATCATTTTGGACCATGGGCTATAGCCCATATCGTACGGCATACTATAGCGCGCCGTTTTTCATCATTTTTGAAGATTTGAAAAAAATGACACAATGACAAAAACGAAAGGTTATAGCCCATGTTTTTTGAAATTTTGAAAAAAAAAGTTAGCCTTGTTTCTCATCATTTTGGACCATGGGCTATAGCCCATATCGTACGGCATACTTTAGCGCGCCGTTTTTCATCATTTTTGAAGATTTGAAAAAAATGTCGAAATGACAAAAACGAAAGGTTATAGCCCATGTTTTTTGAAATTTTGGAAAAAGAAGTTAGCCTCGTTTCTCATCATTTTGGACCATGGGCTATAGCCCATATCGTACGGCATACTATAGCGCGCCGTTTTTCATCATTTTTCAAGATTTGAAAAAAATGACGAAATGACAAAAACGAAAGGTTATAGCCCATGTTTTTTGAAATTTTGAAAAAAAAAGTTAGCCTCTTTTCTCATCATTTTGGACCATGGGCTATAGCCCATATCGTACGGCATACTATAGCGCGCCGTTTTTCATCATTTTTGAAGATTTGAAAAAAATGACGAAATGACAAAAACAAAAGGTTATAGCCCATGTTTTTTGAAATTTTGGAAAAAAAAGTTAGCCTCGTTTCTCATCATTTTGGACCATGGGCTATAGCCCATATCGTACGGCATACTATAGCGCGCCGTTTTTCATCATTTTTCAAGATTTGAAAAAAATGACGAAATGACAAAAACGAAAGGTTATAGCCCATGTTTTTTGAAATTTTGAAAAAAAAAGTTAGCCTCTTTTCTCATCATTTTGGACCATGGGCTATAGCCCATATCGTACGGCATACTATAGCGCGCCGTTTTTCATCATTTTTGAAGATTTGAAAAAAATGACGAAATGACAAAAACGAAAGGTTATAGCCCATGTTTTTTGAAATTTTGAAAAAAAAAGTTAGCCTTGTTTCTCATCATTTTGGACCATGGGCTATAGCCCATATCGTACGGCATACTATAGCGCGCCGTTTTTCATCATTTTTGAAGATTTGAAAAAAATGACGAAATGACAAAAACGAAAGGTTATAGCCCATGTTTTTTGAAATTTTGGAAAAAGAAGTTAGCCTCGTTTCTCATCATTTTGGACCATGGGCTATAGCCCATATCGTACGGCATACTATAGCGCGCCGTTTTTCATCATTTTTCAAGATTTGAAAAAAATGACGAAATGACAAAAACGAAAGGTTATAGCCCATGTTTTTTGAAATTTTGAAAAAAAAAGTTAGCCTCTTTTCTCATCATTTTGGACCATGGGCTATAGCCCATATCGTACGGCATACTATAGCGCGCCGTTTTTCATCATTTTTGAAGATTTGAAAAAAATGACGAAATGACAAAAACAAAAGGTTATAGCCCATGTTTTTTGAAATTTTGAAAAAAAAAATTAGCCTCGTTTCTCATCATTTTGGACCATGGGCTATAGCCCATATCGTACGGCATACTATAGCGCGCCGTTTTTCATCATTTTTGAAGATTTGAAAAAAATGACGAAATGACAAAAACGATGGGTTATAGCCCATGTTTTTTGAAATTTTGAAAAAAAAAGTTAGCCTCGTTTCTCATCATTTTGGACCATGGGCTATAGCCCATATCGTACGGCATACTATAGCGCGCCGTTTTTCATCATTTTTGAAGATTTGAAAAAATGACAAAATGACAAAAACGAAAGGTTATAGCCCATGTTTTTTGAAATTTTGAAAAAAAAAGTTAGCCTCGTTTCTCATCATTTTGGACCATGGGCTATAGCCCATATCGTACGGCATACTATAGCGCGCCGTTTTTCATCATTTTTGAAGATTTGAAAAAAATGACGAAATGACAAAAACGATGGGTTATAGCCCATGTTTTTTGAAATTTTGAAAAAAAAAGTTAGCCTCGTTTCTCATCATTTTGGACCATGGGCTATAGCCCATATCGTACGGCATACTATAGCGCGCCGTTTTTCATCATTTTTAAAGATTTGAAAAAAATTACGAAATGACAAAAACGAAAGGTTATAGCCCATGTTTTTTGAAATTTTGAAAAAAAAAGTTAGCCTCGTTTCTCATCATTTTGGACCATGGGCTATAGCCCATATCGTACGGCATACTATAGCGCGCCGTTTTTCATCATTTTTAAAGATTTGAAAAAATTACGAAATGACAAAAACGAAAGGTTATAGCCCATGTTTTTTGAAATTTTGAAAAAAAAAGTTAGCCTCGTTTCTCATCATTTTGGATCATGGGCTATAGCCCATATCGTACGGCATACTATAGCGCGCCGTTTTTCATCATTTTTGAAGATTTGAAAAAAATGACAAAATGACAAAAACGAAAGGTTATAGCCCATGTTTTTTGAAATTTTGAAAAAAAAAGTTAGCCTCGTTTCTCATCATTTTGGACCATGGGCTATAGCCCATATCGTACGGCATACTATAGCGCGCCGTTTTTCATCATTTTTGAAGATTTGAAAAAAATGACGAAATGACAAAAACGAAAGGTTATAGCCCATGTTTTTTGAAATTTTGGAAAAAAAAGTTAGCCTCGTTTCTCATCATTTTGGACCATGGGCTATAGCCCATATCGTACGGCATACTATAGCGCGCCGTTTTTCATCATTTTTCAAGATTTGAAAAAAATGACGAAATGACAAAAACGAAAGGTTATAGCCCATGTTTTTTGAAATTTTGAAAAAAAAAGTTAGCCTCTTTTCTCATCATTTTGGACCATGGGCTATAGCCCATATCGTACGGCATACTATAGCGCGCCGTTTTTCATCATTTTTGAAGATTTGAAAAAAATGACGAAATGACAAAAACGAAAGGTTATAGCCCATGTTTTTTGAAATTTTGAAAAAAAAAGTTAGCCTCGTTTCTCATCATTTTGGACCATGGGCTATAGCCCATATCGTACGGCATACTATAGCGCGCCGTTTTTCATCATTTTTGAAGATTTGAAAAAAATGACACAATGACAAAAACGAAAGGTTATAGCCCATGTTTTTTGAAATTTTGAAAAAAAAAGTTAGCCTTGTTTCTCATCATTTTGGACCATGGGCTATAGCCCATATCGTACGGCATACTTTAGCGCGCCGTTTTTCATCATTTTTGAAGATTTGAAAAAAATGTCGAAATGACAAAAACGAAAGGTTATAGCCCATGTTTTTTGAAATTTTGGAAAAAGAAGTTAGCCTCGTTTCTCATCATTTTGGACCATGGGCTATAGCCCATATCGTACGGCATACTATAGCGCGCCGTTTTTCATCATTTTTCAAGATTTGAAAAAAATGACGAAATGACAAAAACGAAAGGTTATAGCCCATGTTTTTTGAAATTTTGAAAAAAAAAGTTAGCCTCTTTTCTCATCATTTTGGACCATGGGCTATAGCCCATATCGTACGGCATACTATAGCGCGCCGTTTTTCATCATTTTTGAAGATTTGAAAAAAATGACGAAATGACAAAAACAAAAGGTTATAGCCCATGTTTTTTGAAATTTTGGAAAAAAAAGTTAGCCTCGTTTCTCATCATTTTGGACCATGGGCTATAGCCCATATCGTACGGCATACTATAGCGCGCCGTTTTTCATCATTTTTCAAGATTTGAAAAAAATGACGAAATGACAAAAACGAAAGGTTATAGCCCATGTTTTTTGAAATTTTGAAAAAAAAAGTTAGCCTCTTTTCTCATCATTTTGGACCATGGGCTATAGCCCATATCGTACGGCATACTATAGCGCGCCGTTTTTCATCATTTTTGAAGATTTGAAAAAAATGACGAAATGACAAAAACGAAAGGTTATAGCCCATGTTTTTTGAAATTTTGAAAAAAAAAGTTAGCCTTGTTTCTCATCATTTTGGACCATGGGCTATAGCCCATATCGTACGGCATACTATAGCGCGCCGTTTTTCATCATTTTTGAAGATTTGAAAAAAATGACGAAATGACAAAAACGAAAGGTTATAGCCCATGTTTTTTGAAATTTTGGAAAAAGAAGTTAGCCTCGTTTCTCATCATTTTGGACCATGGGCTATAGCCCATATCGTACGGCATACTATAGCGCGCCGTTTTTCATCATTTTTCAAGATTTGAAAAAAATGACGAAATGACAAAAACGAAAGGTTATAGCCCATGTTTTTTGAAATTTTGAAAAAAAAAAGTTAGCCTCTTTTCTCATCATTTTGGACCATGGGCTATAGCCCATATCGTACGGCATACTATAGCGCGCCGTTTTTCATCATTTTTGAAGATTTGAAAAAAATGACGAAATGACAAAAACAAAAGGTTATAGCCCATGTTTTTTGAAATTTTGAAAAAAAAAATTAGCCTCGTTTCTCATCATTTTGGACCATGGGCTATAGCCCATATCGTACGGCATACTATAGCGCGCCGTTTTTCATCATTTTTGAAGATTTGAAAAAAATGACGAAATGACAAAAACGATGGGTTATAGCCCATGTTTTTTGAAATTTTGAAAAAAAAAGTTAGCCTCGTTTCTCATCATTTTGGACCATGGGCTATAGCCCATATCGTACGGCATACTATAGCGCGCCGTTTTTCATCATTTTTGAAGATTTGAAAAAATGACAAAATGACAAAAACGAAAGGTTATAGCCCATGTTTTTTGAAATTTTGAAAAAAAAAGTTAGCCTCGTTTCTCATCATTTTGGACCATGGGCTATAGCCCATATCGTACGGCATACTATAGCGCGCCGTTTTTCATCATTTTTGAAGATTTGAAAAAAATGACGAAATGACAAAAACGATGGGTTATAGCCCATGTTTTTTGAAATTTTGAAAAAAAAAGTTAGCCTCGTTTCTCATCATTTTGGACCATGGGCTATAGCCCATATCGTACGGCATACTATAGCGCGCCGTTTTTCATCATTTTTAAAGATTTGAAAAAAATTACGAAATGACAAAAACGAAAGGTTATAGCCCATGTTTTTTGAAATTTTGAAAAAAAAAGTTAGCCTCGTTTCTCATCATTTTGGACCATGGGCTATAGCCCATATCGTACGGCATACTATAGCGCGCCGTTTTTCATCATTTTTAAAGATTTGAAAAAATTACGAAATGACAAAAACGAAAGGTTATAGCCCATGTTTTTTGAAATTTTGAAAAAAAAAGTTAGCCTCGTTTCTCATCATTTTGGATCATGGGCTATAGCCCATATCGTACGGCATACTATAGCGCGCCGTTTTTCATCATTTTTGAAGATTTGAAAAAAATGACAAAATGACAAAAACGAAAGGTTATAGCCCATGTTTTTTGAAATTTTGAAAAAAAAAGTTAGCCTCGTTTCTCATCATTTTGGACCATGGGCTATAGCCCATATCGTACGGCATACTATAGCGCGCCGTTTTTCATCATTTTTGAAGATTTGAAAAAAATGACGAAATGACAAAAACGAAAGGTTATAGCCCATGTTTTTTGAAATTTTGGAAAAAAAAGTTAGCCTCGTTTCTCATCATTTTGGACCATGGGCTATAGCCCATATCGTACGGCATACTATAGCGCGCCGTTTTTCATCATTTTTCAAGATTTGAAAAAAATGACGAAATGACAAAAACGAAAGGTTATAGCCCATGTTTTTTGAAATTTTGAAAAAAAAAGTTAGCCTCTTTTCTCATCATTTTGGACCATGGGCTATAGCCCATATCGTACGGCATACTATAGCGCGCCATTTTTCATCATTTTTGAAGATTTGAAAAAAATGACGAAATGACAAAAACGAAAGGTTATAGCCCATGTTTTTTGAAATTTTGAAAAAAAAAGTTAGCCTCGTTTCTCATCATTTTGGACCATGGGCTATAGCCCATATCGTACGGCATACTATAGCGCGCCGTTTTTCATCATTTTTGAAGATTTGAAAAAAATGACAAAATGACAAAAACGAAAGGTTATAGCCCATGTTTTTTGAAATTTTGAAAAAAAAAGTTAGCCTTGTTTCTCATCATTTTGGACCATGGGCTATAGCCCATATCGTACGGCATACTATAGCGCGCCGTTTTTCATCATTTTTGAAGATTTGAAAAAAATGACGAAATGACAAAAACGAAAGGTTATAGCCCATGTTTTTTGAAATTTTGGAAAAAGAAGTTAGCCTCGTTTCTCTTCATTTTGGACCATGGGCTATAGCCCATATCGTACGGCATACTATAGCGCGCCGTTTTTCATCATTTTTCAAGATTTGAAAAAAATGACGAAATGACAAAAACGAAAGGTTATAGCCCATGTTTTTTGAAATTTTGAAAAAAAAAGTTAGCCTCTTTTCTCATCATTTTGGACCATGGGCTATAGCCCATATCGTACGGCATACTATAGCGCGCCGTTTTTCATCATTTTTGAAGATTTGAAAAAAATGACGAAATGACAAAAACAAAAGGTTATAGCCCATGTTTTTTGAAATTTTGAAAAAAAAAAATAGCCTCGTTTCTCATCATTTTGGACCATGGGCTATAGCCCATATCGTACGGCATACTATAGCGCGCCGTTTTTCATCATTTTTGAAGATTTGAAAAAAATGACGAAATGACAAAAACGATGGGTTATAGCCCATGTTTTTTGAAATTTTGAAAAAAAAAGTTAGCCTCGTTTCTCATCATTTTGGACCATGGGCTATAGCCCATATCGTACGGCATACTATAGCGCGCCGTTTTTCATCATTTTTGAAGATTTGAAAAAAATGACAAAATGACAAAAACGAAAGGTTATAGCCCATGTTTTTTGAAATTTTGAAAAAAAAAGTTAGCCTCGTTTCTCATCATTTTGGACCATGGGCTATAGCCCATATCGTACGGCATACTATAGCGCGCCGTTTTTCATCATTTTTGAAGATTTGAAAAAAATGACGAAATGACAAAAACGAAAGGTTATAGCCCATGTTTTTTGAAATTTTTGAAAAACGGCGCGCTATAGTATGCCGTACGATATGGGCTATAGCCCATGGTCCAAAATGATGAGAAAGATGAGAAACGAGAACGTTTTTCCGCAATTTTCCGCAATTTCGCAATTTTTTTAAAAAAAATGAAAAAACATGGGCTATAACCCATCCTTTTTTTTCTAACACTCCGCAATTTGCTAATGTTTCCCATCCTTTCCGGTAAATACAACACATTGAGCAGGGCACTGCAGGGAGTTGAACCCCGTTCCGGTAAACCAGAAGTCCGACACCAGTGCCTTAGTTTTTGTGTTGTTCATTTACAGGTCCAGGTGTGCATACGCATGTGCGCCTGTGCGTGTGTAGGTGCACGCTTCAATATAACCCATCGTTTTTTTCATTTTTTCAATATTGTCAAATCATCAAAAATGATGAAAAACGGCGCGCTATAGTATGCCGTACGATATAGGCTATAGCCCATGGTCCAAAATGATGAGAAACGAGGATAATTTTTTTTTTTTAATTTCAAAAAACATGGGCTATAACCCATCGTTTTTTTCATTTCGTCATTTTTTTCAAATCCTCAAAAATGATGAAAAACGGCGCGCTATAGTATGCCGTACGATATGGGCTATAGCCCATGGTCCAAAATGATGAGAAACGAGGCTAACTTTTTTTTTCAAAATTTCAAAAAACATGGGCTATAACCCATCGTTTTTGTCATTTTGTCATTTTTTTCAAATCCTCAAAAATGATGAAAAACGGCGCGCTATAGTATGCCGTACGATATGGGCTATAGCCCATGGTCCAAAATGATGAGAAACGAGGCTAACTTTTTTTTTCAAAATTTCAAAAACATGGGCTATAACCCATCGTTTTTGTCATTTTGTCATTTTTTTCAAATCCTCAAAAATGATGAAAAACGGCGCGCTATAGTATTCCGTACGATATGGGCTATAGCCCATGGTCCAAAATGATGAGAAACGAGGCTAACTTTTTTTTTCAAAGTTTCAAAAAACATGGGCTATAACCCATCGTTTTTGTCATTTTGTCATTTTTTTCAAATCCTCAAAAATGATGAAAAACGGCGCGCTATAGTATGCCGTACGATATGGGCTATAGCCCATGGTCCAAAATGATGAGAAACGAGGCTAACTTTTTTTTTCAAAATTTCAAAAACATGGGCTATAACCCATCGTTTTTGTCATTTTGTCATTTTTTTCAAATCCTCAAAAATGATGAAAAACGGCGCGCTATAGTATGCCGTACGATATGGGCTATAGTCATTTCGTAAATTTTTTCAAATCCTCAAAAATGATGAAAAACGGTGCGCTATAGTATGCCGTACGATATGGGCTATAGCCCATGGTCCAAAATGATGAGAAATGAGGCTAACTATTTTTTTCAAAATTTCAAAAAACATGGGCTATAACCCATCGTTTTTGTCATTTCGTCATTTTTTTCAAATCCTCAAAAATGATGAAAAACGGCGCGCTATAGTATGCCGTACGATATGGGCTATAGCCCATGGTCCAAAATGATGAGAAACGAGGCTAACTTTTTTTTTCAAAATTTCAAAAAACATGGGCTATAACCCATCGTTTTTGTCATTTCGTAATTTTTTTCAAATCCTCAAAAATGATGAAAAACGGCGCGCTATAGTATGCCGTACGATATGGGCTAAAGCCCATGGTCCAAAATGATGAGAAATGAGGCTAACTATTTTTTTCAAAATTTCAAAAAACATGGGCTATAACCCATCGTTTTTGTCATTTCGTCATTATTTTCAAATCCTCAAAAATGATGAAAAACGGCGCGCTATAGTATGCCGTACGATATGGGCTATAGCCCATGGTCCAAAATGATGAGAAACGAGGCTAACTTTTTATTTCAAAATTTCAAAAAACACCTATAACCCATCGTTTTTTTCATTTCGTCATTTTTTTCAAATCCTCAAAAATGATGAAAAACGGCGCGCTATAGTATGCCGTACGATATGGGCTATAGCCCATGGTCCAAAATGATGAGAAACGAGGCTAACTTTTTTTTTCAAAATTTCAAAAAACATGGGCTATAACCCATCGTTTTTGTCATTTTGTCATTTTTTTCAAATCCTCAAAAATGATGAAAAACGGCGCGCTATAGTATGCCGTACGATATGGGCTATAGCCCATGGTCCAAAATGATGAGAAACGAGGCTAACTTTTTTTTTCAAAATTTCAAAAACATGGGCTATAACCCATCGTTTTTGTCATTTTGTCATTTTTTTCAAATCCTCAAAAATGATGAAAAACGGCGCGCTATAGTATTCCGTACGATATGGGCTATAGCCCATGGTCCAAAATGATGAGAAACGAGGCTAACTTTTTTTTTCAAAGTTTCAAAAAACATGGGCTATAACCCATCGTTTTTGTCATTTTGTCATTTTTTTCAAATCCTCAAAAATGATGAAAAACGGCGCGCTATAGTATGCCGTACGATATGGGCTATAGCCCATGGTCCAAAATGATGAGAAACGAGGCTAACTTTTTTTTTCAAAATTTCAAAAACATGGGCTATAACCCATCGTTTTTGTCATTTTGTCATTTTTTTCAAATCCTCAAAAATGATGAAAAACGGCGCGCTATAGTATGCCGTACGATATGGGCTATAGTCATTTCGTAAATTTTTTCAAATCCTCAAAAATGATGAAAAACGGTGCGCTATAGTATGCCGTACGATATGGGCTATAGCCCATGGTCCAAAATGATGAGAAATGAGGCTAACTATTTTTTTCAAAATTTCAAAAAACATGGGCTATAACCCATCGTTTTTGTCATTTCGTCATTTTTTTCAAATCCTCAAAAATGATGAAAAACGGCGCGCTATAGTATGCCGTACGATATGGGCTATAGCCCATGGTCCAAAATGATGAGAAACGAGGCTAACTTTTTTTTTCAAAATTTCAAAAAACATGGGCTATAACCCATCGTTTTTGTCATTTCGTAATTTTTTTCAAATCCTCAAAAATGATGAAAAACGGCGCGCTATAGTATGCCGTACGATATGGGCTAAAGCCCATGGTCCAAAATGATGAGAAATGAGGCTAACTATTTTTTTCAAAATTTCAAAAAACATGGGCTATAACCCATCGTTTTTGTCATTTCGTCATTATTTTCAAATCCTCAAAAATGATGAAAAACGGCGCGCTATAGTATGCCGTACGATATGGGCTATAGCCCATGGTCCAAAATGATGAGAAACGAGGCTAACTTTTTATTTCAAAATTTCAAAAAACACCTATAACCCATCGTTTTTGTCATTTCGTAATTTTTTTCAAATCCTCAAAAATGATGAAAAACGGCGCGCTATAGTATGCCGTACGATATGGGCTATAGCCCATGGTCCAAAATGATGAGAAATGAGGCTAACTATTTTTTTCAAAATTTCAAAAAACATGGGCTATAACCCATCGTTTTTGTCATTTTGTCATTTTTTTCAAATCCTCAAAAATGATGAAAAACGGCACGCTATAGTATGCCGTACGATATGGGCTATAGCCCATGGTCCAAAATGATGAGAAACGAGGCTAACTTTTATTTTCAAAATTTCAAAAACATGTGCTATAACCCATCGTTTTTGTCATTTCGTCATTTTTTTCAAATCCTCAAAAATGATGAAAAACGGCGCGCTATAGTATGCCGTACGATATGGGCTATAGCCCATGGTCCAAAATGATGAGAAACGAGGCTAACTCTTTTTTTCAAAATTTCAAAAAACATGGGCTATAACCCATCGTTTTTGTCATTTCGTAATTTTTTTCAAATCCTCAAAAATGATGAAAAACGGCGCGCTATAGTATGCCGTACGATATGGGCTATAGCCCATGGTCCAAAATGATGAGAAACGAGGCTAACTTTCTTTTTCAAAATTTCAAAAAACATGGGCTATAACCCATCGTTTTTGTCATTTTGTCATTTTTTTCAAATCCTCAAAAATGATGAAAAACGGCGCGCTATAGTATGCCGTACGATATGGGCTATAGCCCATGGTCCAAAATGATGAGAAACGAGGCTAACTTTTTTTTTCAAAATTTCAAAAACATGGGCTATAACCCATCGTTTTTGTCATTTTGTAATTTTTTTCAAATCCTCAAAAATGATGAAAAACGGCGCGCTATAGTATGCCGTACGATATGGGCTATAGCCCATGGTCCAAAATGATGAGAAACGAGGCTAACTTTTTTTTTCAAAATTTCAAAAAACATGGGCTATAACCCATCGTTTTTGTCATTTTGTCATTTTTTTCAAATCCTCAAAAATGATGAAAAACGGCGCGCTATAGTATGCCGTACGATATGGGCTATAGCCCATGGTCCAAAATGATGAGAAACGAGGCTAACTTTTTTTTCCAAAATTTCAAAAACATGGGCTATAACCCATCGTTTTTGTCATTTTTTTCAAATCCTCAAAAATGATGAAAAACGGCGCGCTATAGTATGCCGTACGATATGGGCTATAGCCCATGGTCCAAAATGATGAGAAACGAGGCTAACTTTTATTTTCAAAATTTCAAAAACATGTGCTATAACCCATCGTTTTTGTCATTTCGTCATTTTTTTCAAATCCTCAAAAATGATGAAAAACGGCGCGCTATAGTATGCCGTACGATATGGGCTATAGCCCATGGTCCAAAATGATGAGAAACGAGGCTAACTTTTTTTTTCAAAATTTCAAAAAACATGGGCTATAACCCATCGTTTTTGTCATTTCGTAATTTTTTTCAAATCCTCAAAAATGATGAAAAACGGCGCGCTATAGTATGCCGTACGATATGGGCTATAGCCCATGGTCCAAAATGATGAGAAACGAGGCTAACTTTCTTTTTCAAAATTTCAAAAAACATGGGCTATAACCCATCGTTTTTGTCATTTTGTCATTTTTTTCAAATCCTCAAAAATGATGAAAAACGGCGCGCTATAGTATGCCGTACGATATGGGCTATAGCCCATGGTCCAAAATGATGAGAAACGAGGCTAACTTTTTTTTTCAAAATTTCAAAAACATGGGCTAAACCCATCGTTTTTGTCATTTTGTCATTTTTTTCAAATCCTCAAAAATGATGAAAAACGGCGCGCTATAGTATGCCGTACGATATGGGCTATAGCCCATGGTCCAAAATGATGAGAAACGAGGCTAACTTTTTTTTTCAAAATTTCAAAAAACATGGGCTATAACCCATCGTTTTTGTCATTTTGTCATTTTTTTCAAATCCTCAAAAATGATGAAAAACGGCACGCTATAGTATGCCGTACGATATGGGCTATAGCCCATGGTCCAAAATGATGAGGCTTTCTAGGTGTAAGTATGTAGGACTAGTAGCAGACTGCAGTAAATATATAACCAAATGTATATATTTCTCATATTTGGTTTCGGACGGCATATGCCTATAACATGTCGTTTTTCGTGATTTTAGAGGATTTGAAAAAAGATGAAAATCATGAAAAAACACTGTAGTCCATGGTTTCAGAAGGCATACTATAGTATGTAATATTTTCATGATTTTGGGACACTATGTCAGAGCCAGGACTTGAACCTGCAGCCTCCTGATTCCCAGGCAGGCTCTGTACCCAGTGAGCCACTGTGCATGGCATGCTGTTCTTAAAAGGCTCATAAACATTCAAAGTCTAGTGATTAACAACAGCAAAAGAAACAGACAAATCTCCTGTTCTTTTATTTTTGTTACTCAAACTAAGGGAACAGCAGACTGCATTGTGGCAGCCTTATAGTATGTAGTTTGGCTTTGCTGGAATGACCAGCAAAGCCAAACTACAACAGCAGATGGCGACTTACCTCTGTCTCTCAGTTATACTTGTCTCATTGCAGCCTGGAATTCACTACTGAGAAAGGGACAACGGTGCAGCTGAACTGTTACACCAGCAGCTTAGGAGTAGGCTACAGTTACATAGGCCTTTTTGAAAATTATATTTATCCTACATTAACATTATACAGTTATATTCTAATGTTGTAGGTAGGTCTACGTCATGTAGGTCTACTCTACATGTTTGTCCCTCCACTTTTTTGAGCAGCGCAGTTCAAATCATGATTCAAAATTAAAATGCTGGCTAGTATCAATGCGTTCCCAACATCACGTCCGCATTTCTGTAATTCACTTAAATGTGGACGTGATGATTTTGAACAGACTAAGCCAAGTAGGGTGACCAGATGTCCCCCTTTGCCTAGCCTGGCTAGCCCTGGATCGCTACCATTAACAAAATATGTCCTGCGGCGATTCAGGAAATTCAGGATGAATAATGAAGTGAAACGAAATGAAAATTCAGACTGTGTGTCACTGTCTGTCAGGCTTGGACAGTCCCTCATTTCCAAGACTTCAGGCGTTCCAGACCCTCTTCCATATTTTGACTGGCACTGTCTGGCAGGCAGTAGCCTACGCCGCATCAGTGTTCAAATGCCCTAATAAATCTACTAGTTGGCTTTCTGTTTTAAAGCTCTCTCATTGTCTCTTTTCCTGCGAGATGTAGATGTGTTTTTATTAAGCCTGTTAAAATATCCCCCTATAGCCTACAGTAGCCTACCAAGTCGGTCATGGAATGATTGGCATCCCATGACCAAAATTAGCATTTTAAAACAATGCGAGATGCCAGAGGGGTTTATAACAAAAACAAAATGATACGCAATATTATTAGGCATATGGTTGAATATGACATCAATATGTAGGCCCTAATAACTTAATTATTTCTAAATTCTAACCCGTCCTGTCCTGGGGTTTAACAAAATTATACGCAATATATTAGGCCTATGGTTGAGTGAACACTTTGGAATTTGGATCTGAACGGTCACCCTAGGCGCCTAAACTAAAGCCAAGGCATACATACACCCAGCCTACGCACACGCGCGCACACGCACGCGCGCGCACACACACACACACACACACACACGCGCGCGCGCGCACAATATGAAGACTTTTGAAGAGCCAAAGTATTAGCTTTTTCCTAGAAATCACTTCTGAAAACCTTTCTTCCCTTCTAGTCTTCTGTGCTTTTTAGCCGTTCTGGCCAAAATTGGTCAAGACTCAATTGGGGGCGGGTGTATAGGATGCTGAGAACGCTGCTGATTGGTGTGTCAGTGATGCGCGCAGTGGGACGGGAACTTCGAGGAACCCCTCTCTGCTCTTACAGTAAGATGACTGGACCATAAGAGGGAGGACAGGCAAGGCAAGCATCTCAAATAAAGGCAGGACGAAGGACTGCTACTCACAGGACATTGCCCAGCTGAGTTCAACAAGTCAACAGCCCGACGTCTGCTTATTGGAGTGCGTCCCGCGGTCAGAGTAAGTGTGCCTTTTTACAATTAGAAGTGGCTACTGTGTACACTCCGTTTTACTGTGCACTGCAGTGCACTTCTTGGAAAGTAAAACTATATATGCTGCATAATAGTTTAAACAGAGACATATTCTAGCAGCTAGAATGTTTCAAATTATGATTTTGAAATGATTTTCTACATTTAATAATAACTAGATTTACATACCGCCCTGGCCCAGCCGGTGGCCATCATTAATACAATGTTCTACAGGCTACCAACGTGTTACATTGCATTTAGGCTACTGCACACAACTGCAGGTAATCTTTATTCTTAACCATTTATCAGACGTTCTGTATCTCCTCTGAATTCTTCAGAGCGCTGCGTGACCAACATTAATTGCAACATGTAGGCCTATTACCTCATCTGAGAGGAAGCCTCGCTGGGTTGGAGGGATGTGGAACAATAATATAACTGTATGATGTGAAATGACGGGCCTTAATTAATTAATAACGTAAATCACGGGCTATATATCCAGAGGAGATTGTTGTGATATGGACTGTCCATGAATTCAACTTCACACTTAAAATTGTTGAGTTTTTTTGTTTCTCTGCTGTTACTAGAGATCATATGTAATACCATATTTCATTGAGTAGCACAGCTGTACATTCTCCATTCAGAGAAAGGAAACATGTCAGACATTTCAATGGAGCAAGAGTTCGATTGAACATAGCCTACTTCACTTGTTGATCATTTATTTAATCCAGGAGATTTCTATATGCTTCAAATCTGTCACCTCAGCAGTTTGTTTGGCCGTCACCATGACGAAACCCTGCTGCTCCCCCCAAACATCTGCTTAGTTTAATACATAGCCTACACCCCCTCCCCTCACCTCCCCCATATTCACATCTTCCTTTCATTGCGTTCCTTCCCTCCAGGAGTGTTCCCTTCTTTTGGTTCCCCAACTCCTTTGACACTTTCATGGTCTGCCATGAAATATCTAGGCAGACTGGAGCCCACCACATTCCCTCTGAATCTGCGGCGCACAGCCTGCGGATGAACAGCACAGATAGCAGCTCAGCCTGCAGGAGCAGTGGACCTGCATGCATGAGCCTACAGTTACTCTTATTATAGGCTGTCAGAGATACAGTAAAGAATAAATGCCACAGTAAAGCCCCCTTAACCAACCCTCAGCATGACCAGAGTACAGACTCCCAATCTCCCATCCCTCTGCGTCTGTCTGTCTTTAACAGTGAAAACTACTTTTTGTTGCTCTTGGCTCCATGTAGGACAAATTCTGTTCATTAGTTTGTGGTTCTTGAGGTGGGAGGCAGGGGATGTTCTTTGGATGGCCAAACTACACAGTTGCTGGGCTGAAAAAGTGACTTTGTATTGAAAATTCTCCTATGCTTAAATTGCGGACTAAACTACCCAATGACCACAAACTGCTGTATGTCTGCATATTGCCTAATAATATCTGAAAATATTTCACTTTCAAAGCCTATTTAATACAGATTTCATATATGAATCTGGATAGGGAAGGGCGGGGAAGGCCATGGGAGCCAGAAGGTTCCCAGTTCGATCCCTGGCTGGCTCCTCCAAGCTTTGTGTCGAAGTGTCCTTGTCTGAGCAAGACATTAAAACTCCTGCTCCCTATGAACTGCCTTGCGTGGTTGCCTCCAGCCTCCAGTGAATGGGTGAATGTAATGCACATTGTAAACGTATAGGGAGTGGCTTATTGTCGGTATCAGCCTGTAACACACAGGAGTCTGTCCCCGTTACAATGTGCTAGACCCCTGGGAGATGGATTGCTGAGGTGGAGCACCACACCTATACTATCAGGTCCCAGTACTTCCCGCACATCTGGCCACACCCAAGCTACACCCAAGCCTTGCCACTCATATGCTGAGTTGGCGGTGCCCGGGATCGAATCCATGAACTTGTGGTCCCAAAAGCGAGAGCTCTACCGACTGAGCTACTCAGACACATTGTACACAACATTGTAAAGCTTTTCGTTAAACAAGGTGCAATAGAATTTATGCAGACCATATCATGTACTAATCTCCCTACCCTCTTGGTCTTTATCTCTCTATAGGAAACTGTGTCTGTTAAATCCTGTGCCATCATGCTGTACCCGACCGTTATCCAGTGTCTCTTGTCCACCTTGCTGTCCATGTGGGGTCTGTGCCATGGCCAGTCAGACTCCAGCACGCCTGTAATCCAGCTACGGTTGGCGGGGGAGAAGCGCAAACACTACGAGGGTCGTTTGGAGTTGTACTATAATGGCGAGTGGGGGACGGTGTGTGACGACGACTTTTCACTCTACGCTGCCCAAGTGGCATGCAGGGAGCTGGGCTTTCTGGATGCAGCGTCATGGTCGCCTTCAGCCAAATATGGAAAAGGAGCAGGTAAGAGAACCATGCAGAATGCGTTATATGAATGCCACTCTATAGTCAGTTTCAGGTAGTAAGCAATATCACTCCTGTCCCGAACAGTCTAACCTTTTGACAACTTTGTTTGTTTACGAGATCTTTTTTAGCAATTAATGATCTTAATGGATGGATGGAATGGAAAATGATGAGGATGTTGTCTTGTTTCAAATGCTTCACTTGTGTGAAGTGAGGGGTGAACACTGTGGCTGCCACATGACGTCATGAGTGGAGTCCTGTTTAAAGACAAACATTAAAAGTCCATAGACTTGGCTGCTACATGATGTAATTTCTGAAAGCCAGTAAAGTGAGCACCCGCTATCAAGTACATGACATCATAGTAATCTATTTTTCCGCTGACTTGAATTGAGGCATGGCACAGGGGTGGAATAGACATAAACACACAAAGCCAAGTTGAAATCTATCCATCTAATCAAACATTGTTACCTTCTTAATATGTCATATTTTCAAGTAAAACGAAAAACAGAACAAACTGAACCAAATGACATGTATTAACCATTCCACCCATATATACGATTATGACAATACCAAATAAATAAAATATGACAATATATATACAAAAATGCTGCAAATCATTTTCCTCAAAAGATGACATGGGTCATTACTGTGACGACATGAAACCTTTTAAAAAGGGATCTAGTTTATTCCGATTGTCAGCTCAAAGACCTGGGGCTTGTATGGGTCTGTATGCATTACACGGTCTCCAGTCTAAAAACTGTTGATCTCAGCCAGCTAGCCTGCAGCCAGGCAGTCCACCACACACATTCAACAGCAGTATATCTCCTCAGACAGTTTCATATGTTCCATGGAAATCCTTGAATTCAGCACACGTTTACCCAGTGCGATTGCTAATCCCCTCAAGCACTGGTGGTTTCCACATTAAAGAACAACTGAGACACACCAATCTGTGCAGTTGAGCACGAGGGGGACGGACTGGAAAAAAGGGGTGTAAGCCAGACACGTGTAGACATCGTCTCCCCTCTTTTTGTCTTATATGAATTCCTTCATAACTGTAAAGTGACAATTTAGTTACCAAACTATCTAAATATGATAGTTGCTGGTGGTGGAAGGGTAAAAGAATGAGTCAGATGAAAGTTGTCATTCATTTATTATCTCTCATTAAAGACACATGTTTTCCTACTGAGTTAACCACAGCGAAGCATCCCACATGTCTGTGGGATGCTTAGCTGTTTGTTTCCGTACGGATGAGAACAGTCTCTAACCATCTGAGACATCACATCCATGATGTAATGCATGGGGAACAGCCAACATCCCAGTAAACATGGGATTATTATACACTGCAATAATGCATGGCATGTATTATTACTGTATATAATATGAAATAATAACTCATGTTGACCAAAATGCTTTTCAAAACAATAGATATAAACAACAATACAAGTTAACTCAGAGGCATCTGTTATATATAAGAAGGAAAATACATTGCATGGATGCACCTGGGACATATTTCCTCAGTAATGTATCCTGAGGTCATCAGGGTTTCGGGTCTCGTGAACATCATACCCCTCACTCAGGTGACCCAGCCGGGCTGATCAAGTCCCGACTTACGTCCCAGTAGCTACCCTCGATCAGACCCTCTAGAGAAAGACCAGTAGCTACCCTCGATCAGACCCACTAGAGAAAGACCAGTAGCTACCCTCGATCAGACCCACTAGAGAAAGACCAGTAGCTACCCTCGATCAGACCCACTAGAGAAAGACCAGAGCCACACAATGCTCCGCTCCTGAACTACTCTGTCGGGACTGGTAGGGAGACCAGTCTGGCGCATGGAAGGCTCTGTGGGTTGACTCCTGTCCAGGCCCCTCCTACGTCTCACCAGGTCCTGTTATTGCGACCGAAGGTCGCAGTTAACTATGGAATTGTGCGCTTTTCGTCACTCATAAATCCCCATACATGGGGCGTTTTTCGTCAAAATCGCCATACATGAGGAAAGCCCCTATATAATGTGCCCAGGTCTCGTGACATAACTATGACATCATCATCCCCATACATGGGGAAAGCCCCCATATATTGTGCCCAGGTCTTGTGACATCACTATGACATCAGGGATATTAATATTACTAAGCCAATATACGGAAATGTCCCCATATATGGTCTCAAACCTCAAACCCTTAGATCTCCATATGGACCTGTTCTGACATTCCATATGTTGATCCTTCCCCATCTGATTGATACCTGTCCATTTAAGCTCTAGACGGGCCTGCCCCAAAGTCATTAGTGCAGCTGCGCCCGGCAGCCGGCGAAAACTAGAGTTCTCAACAGGCCCAAAGCTTTACATTTTACCCCCCATGCCAAAGCACCAGCGCTCAACCCAGCAGTCTGCTGTCACCCAGGCGGATATGTTGATCTGACTCCCCATTCCAAAGCGCCAGCACTAACCCAGCAGTCTGCTGTCACTCAGGCGGATGCGTGCACGCGACCTCAGGCGTCTTACTGGTAAAATAAATATAGTCTTGAGCCTGGACATAGAGGGATAAGATCTGATAGGGAGGGGAATTCTGTGGCACAGTTGCACAGTAGGCTATAGGCTGCAGCAGCAAAGGCTGAACTCAGGCACCCCTGCGAGCCTGAGTTTAGTTCTTGGGACAGCTACAGTAGTACCCTCATGTCAACTGACCTGAGGGACCTGGAGGTTGTAGGAGAGGTTAAAAGGTCAGCAAACTATACCAAACACAAAAAGCAAATAAACCAGAATAGAAGTTCCACCTAGACCAAAATACATACTCATCATACAAGCAAACATTTGTATGTGGGGAACAAACATTTGTATGTGGGGAAGATGGTAGAGCATGGTGACCTGTCTCTGAACTGGCTTCCCCAGTCTCTGAACTGGCTTGTCCAAACAAAGGCCATTATTGGACTCGGCTTCCAATAGCTTCCACTTTTGCATTTTTCTATGTATGGCAAATTGTACAGTAAAGTAGCCTTACTTGAGCCTGCGTGACAATAGGGATCGAGCAGAAAATCTCCATTTTGTTCTTGAGTACATTTTAGTTTGGGCTTGTGGGAGACCCAGATTTACAGAAATGTTGCACATGGTTGGAAACCATTTTTTATTCGAGTCCAAGTCCTTGTTGCTGACGCTGATGCATGCTGATAACTGCGGTTTGAACAAGAGGGTTTTCCATTTCCTGCAATCATGAATTCAGCCTTGACGAATGAAAAGAACCATTGTAATTTAAGGCATATAAACACACTAGCTGAAGTGTTTTCTACATTTGAATGGGTCAAAACAGTAGTTCTTCCCACGGTTCTCATGTATGATCCCAGTTTGAAAAGGTCTTGGGTCAGAGGCTACTCAGTTTTAGACTACAACCGATATTGAAATAATGTTTACAGGAAGAGTCGTGATTCTGTAACTGTAACTTCACGAATATTCAACCATAATATGGTTTGGTCAAATGAGGTTTTGGTGTTTCTTATAAACTCATGACCATGTTATTTATTTATTAAACAATGATCTATTTTATTCAGATCTCCCAGCTTAACCCTAGTTGAGTAGCATTAAGCTCTGTCCAGTGTGGTGAGATTCTGAGCCATGGCTACGTGGTAGTCTTATAAATCCCTGTAAATACTCGCTGCTCTTTTCACTGGCTTGCGAAATTACGTTCCCATAGGCCTTGCAAATGATAGCTTTAACAGAGCAATTCAGTTTTTATCATACCTGGCAATGTTTGATATTTGTTTGGACATAGCTGTACAATAAAATGTTCACTGGCACTCAGAAACTCTGTTATGTTTCAGTGCCAGAGCCGTTATGTGAATCTTCCAAATCAGTGGTTCCCAAACTTTTTCATGTCAAGGACCCCCAAAATGACCCTCATTAGCCTGCGGACCCCCATTAGAAAAGATATGCCAGGGACCCCCATAAGAGAAGACTTTTACAGCTCTAGCAGTGACTTTCAACTATTTTCATTTCAAGGACCCCCCAGTTTGATATGCAACAGGCTACGGACTCCCATTTATTCATTATTATTGTTTAATGGCATTTATCTCTGAGACCTCAATTTATATTGTAAAATCAATGTTAATTTGACTCTGAGAGTGTACAAACCATATGGACCCATTAGGGTCCATTTGGTTCCATTTGTACACTCTGAGTTACAGACCCATAAGGGTCCATTTGGTTCCAAACTATCATTTAGCTGGGGACCCCCTGGAACTCCCTCAAGGACCCCTAGGGGTCCCCGGACCCCACTTTGGGAACCAACGTTCCAAATGAAGCTATCATCATGGCTTGAGGCTTGCTGCCTACATGTGTAACGAAGTGTACTCTATGAGATGAAGTCACGTTGTCGGTATGAGCAGGTTGTTCTCAAACAACAACATGTTCAGACCGTCTGCACCGCGGAGAAGTCCATTTGGTGGTTTCCATGCTCACAGTTATGAGGTCTCCCCCTCATGGCTGACTCATTACAGCCAGCTGGGCTGCACATGATGTACTGAACGAGTGAACACCTTCAGGTTAGGGGTGAAAGAACGTTGACAGGATGTGGTGAAGTCTCCATGTGAGTTGGTCTCCTGTCTCTAGGATCACGGCTTCAATAGAAATACTCAAATAGATGTCAATGGGGTGTGACACAGGACTTGTGTTTTAGTATGAGGTATTCTAACATAACGTAGTATTTTGTGTTGGCATATGTTTGCGATCTTTGATCCTGTGTGGCCATGCATAGCTCAGTGGAAAGTTGTTCCAATACTTCCAGGGTATAGTAGGGGATGCTTGAAAGAAAATGATTAATTGCCATTAATTAGGCAATTAGTCAATTAATTGGTCCGCCTGGTCAATTTAGAAAAAACAAATGCACATCTCTGGTATGTTTAAAGTGGTCTTTGTGCATTACTACAAAAATATTACAGAGTAGCTGAAATAAATTAAAAGTGTGCTATGGAATATACAATGTCATAGAATATCTTATAGCTAAAACTAAACTTAAATGGCCAAAATGTTTTATCCAAATGGAACCCAGTCAATGCTGTGTAGTGGTCTCCTCTTACCTTTACACTGTTCCGCAAAGTCCGTCCTCAATCGAAAATCCAAACTCCAAAAATAGAAAGAAGGTCTCTAAATCCAATGGTAGAATCCAATATTCAGGAAAGTATTCCAGAAAGGAAATATGGCAAGATTTGGGAAATATTCCTCTTGCTTCTCCAGTAGCCTGTCTGTCTCTCTGACAGAGTCAAACTCTCCAGGTGGCCCAAACATTGTGATTGCCCATCACTCCATCAGCCAGGTGAGCTGTGGGCGGGGTCTCTCGATCAGGGCTTGTTGCCAATAGCAACACATGCATCTCACTGGCTTCTAGTAGCATATAGTCCAGCAGGTAAATAGGAACATTTCGTAGAGCAGCGGATTGGTAGAAAATAACAAAATACATGCAAATGGAGCATAGCAAACCAAAAATACATAGAAACAATCTGGTTTGTTTTTCCCACCTCAATACCATGATATCCTGAAAAACGGCATGTATAATTCATTCATGTCTTTACTTCTTTCTGTCCCTTCCAGGTCGTATCTGGCTGGACAATCTCCACTGCAGGGGCACAGAGAAGAGTCTGGCAGAGTGTGAGTCCAATGGCCTTGGTGTGAGTGACTGCAAACACTCTGAAGACGTCGGGGTGGTGTGCAACCAGAAACGCATTCCTGGTTACAAATTCATCAGAACCATGGACAACAGTGTGGAGGTAATATCTCATGGAGTAATTAATTAATTAATTAATTAAAGTAATTAATTAAGTAAGATTCAGTAATTAATTAATATATGTACACGTGTGTACTGTATACACTGTTTGGGTTGCATGCGTGACTGTACATATGACTGTACATATGCAATATGTACAAGCATAAACACATATTGATGCACACCAACTGAACAGATGTTCAATTTAACAAAAGAGGTAAACAAAGAAGAACAGGCCTAAGATTCTTGTTAGCACTGCAGTGTCTTTTCTGGTCTTTTTTTTTTAAGATTTTCGTTTTTGGGCTTTTATGCCTTTATTTCTAGGACAGTATAGACTGACAGGAAATGGAGGGAGAGAGAGAGATGGGGAGTGACACGCAGCAAAGGTCGTCGGGATCGGGATTCGAAACCGCGACACGCTGTCAGGTGCCCAGACCGCTATTCCCCAGTAGTGGCCCAGCTAGGCTACGCTTTTGTGGTCTTTGACGTGCATTAGAAGCTTATGCCCTTCATTGACATCAATGGAGAGTTATTTGCTGCTTGTCAGTCTCATTACGCTCTGGAAAGCGGTGAGCAGATCGTATCTCCACTGCCTGCAGCCCTGCTCAAAGTACATTTTGACCCCTCCAGTTGTTGACCTTTTTAATCAAGATAGTGCATAGTTGCATTTGCGAACACAAAGACAGAGTAAAATGTGTTACATATTCCCTGAGAGAGAGAGAGAGAGAGAGAGAGAGAGAGAGAGAGAGGTAATTAGGATCCAAAATGCAGAACTCACAGACACAAGGAATACACTTAAAGTCTTTACTTGGCAAAAGTAGAAATCAGGTACACCTTACAAGGCAAGAATAAATGAATACACAAGGCAGAGCAAACTGATAAACCAACAACCACATGAGAGCATCAAGGGCTATATAACTATATAGACTAGGTTCATTAGGGAGCAGGTGAGGTGAGACACACAGGTGGGCCCAGGTAGTCATCAGGGCAGTGGATAAGTGGGTGTGGCACAGACTGTGGCCAGGGCTGTGACAGAGAGAGAGAGAGAGAGAGAGAGAGGGGAAGAATGTAAGAGAAAAAAGTGAAAAAAGAGAGAATGAGAGAGTGATATTTTAAAGAGCGAGAGGAAGGGAGGGGAGAGGTTTCTTAATAACAGACACACTCTGAGTTTACTATAAACAAAGATGGCTGGTATAATTAAGCAATATTACACCCTCGAGTGTAATATTGCAATTCTACCACAGTTACCCTTAAAACTAAGAAAATCGCTGAAAGAATTTTTTTTTTTAATGACAGATGTAGTCACTACGACCACAAATGTCCCGAGTTTGCTAGCGCTCTGGGAGAACAGAGCAGCTAAATTCTTTGTTTTGATTAGGTGGTGAACAGTGCTGGTTTAACCCACGGCTAGAAGGCTGTTTCAACCAATCAGATTGCTTCCTCGAAACGACCTGTGGTAGAATGTCACTTAAATACCTACAAATATTTATTTGTAGAAGCAAGGAGCAAGTCCTTCCAACTGTATGTCCTAGGAGGACAGGAGAGAACTAGATGTTTGTGTGGTGTGACTAGCTGCCTGGAAACCATGAATAAGAACATATTTATTGAAAAATACATCCCTCCATTTGTTATGAATCATCTTCCTAAAATGATGAATCATGTCCTGAAATCAAAACCAATGTAAGACTGGTGCTTACAGTAAATATCCAATAGTCCTGACTCATTATTTAAGGTGTATTTCAGTCAGACAAGGCCGAGTCTATTTTGCTGTCTAGACTCTAGGTTTGTCACTTCCTGCAAGTACAAACCATATAAAGCTTGGACAATGAGATCAGAGAGTGGCTCTAGTAAGATTGTTCCCAGGTGAAATCTAGAATCAGCATCAACAGGTGGATGTTGGGGTGGAGGACTAGAGGTGCAGGTGATGA
Organism: Protomyctophum bolini; assembly: GCF_963924005.1. NCBI lineage: Eukaryota > Metazoa > Chordata > Actinopteri > Myctophiformes > Myctophidae > Protomyctophum > Protomyctophum bolini. The sequence continues at coordinate 7,171,295 of NC_137863.1, read as the reverse complement.
AAGGCAAGAATGGTGAGCAGCAGAAATAACTGTAGCAGTATAATCGTTGCAATCTGAGCAATGGAGCAGCAGCATAGTTGGAGTGGGATAGTGAGCAAATGCATTTAACAACTTAAATGGATGCTTTGTTAAAGAGGGTGTGTGTTGAAGTGAGAATGTATCACGTGTCTCAAGTCAACTCAAGTTGACTTCCAGGACTACAGTAAGTTCCAGTGAATATTACTGGATATGTACGATATGTTATCTCAGATAAGGACCTAATGGCCGTTACACCAGACTTGCATGTCTCATAGACTCCTCAGGGTTAGGGTAAAGAATTTTAAGAGCACATGGTGAAAAGATTAGGGGGCACTTCCCATTACAGAACGCTGTCAAGACACGGTGATGTCATAGCAGGGTACGGATCTCCTAGGTGGGCAGAGTCTCAATGTTTCCATGCAGTGGTCATATTTGTCCACAGGAACCCAGTGAAATGATAGAAGAGTCAGCGGGAATGACCTCGCCGCCAAATGGACCATAATGACTTTGCCAGGTCTCTGCTAGTCTATCCTCACTCACACTAGACCCCCACTCTGCTGTCTGGGAAATCTACACGCACGCACGCACGCACGCACGCACGCACGCACGCACGCACGCACGCACGCACGCAGCCACACAGACACACACACACACACACACACACACACACACACACACACACACAGCTCAGTACAAGCGCACAGAATACAAACAAAAACATGTCCTCAGACCCCACTGAAAGGAACGGAACAAATGATGTAACTGTGGCATGCTCTCTCTTCAGACACACACGCACACATACACACACACACACACACACACACACACACACACACAAAGAGAGAGCGAGAGAGGGGGAATACCATCCTGTCTGGGTGACTTTGCCGGATGGAAAGTGTGCGTGGGTGTGCAGACATGAGGGGAGAAAGGGAGGAGGGAATTCCTTCTGACCTGTATGCCAGTAAGAGATAATCGAAAACCACTGCCTCTGACCGATAGAACCAACCAGATAATAAAACCATATCCGTGAGGATATTGCCCCCAAATATTTGGCAAAAAACTGCAATTTTAATTGAAACAGCCGTTAAGCAGTGCTTAAACGAGCATGATGGAACACCTAATCAAAACATGCTCTCGGGGGCAGACGTACTAACAGTCTGACATACGTGGCCGGCTGGACCAAAGATATGCACCTGATACTGATCTCCCAGAGAAGGTGTCTAGGCTAGCGATTTTCTTTTTTTTATATATTTATTTGGGGGGCTTTTTTGCCTTCATTGATAGATATACAGTAGCTTGATAGGAAACAGGGAGAGAGATGGCGGGAAGACACACAGCAAAGTTCGTCGGGATCGGGACTCGAACCCACGATACACTGTCATGCTGGATTACCAGCCACGGTGCCTGTACCGCTAAGCTGGCCCAGGCCAGGCTAGAGATTTTCTAGACATCCGTCATTAAATTATGTTTTGTTTTATCGAATATCTTAGTTATAATGAAATTGAGTTGATGTGGGGTTTTTTTTAAGGGTGACTGTTGTATAGTCACAATATTACACTCGAGGGTGTGCATTACCGTCATTAATGGGACTTCTGCACTGCCTACGGAACTCGCCGATATTAGAAATGTTACATTGCTGAAAGTATACATACTGTAACTAATCTGATTACTCGACCACTGCAATGAATGGATCCAACACATGTTCCGTCTGCATTATTAAATTCATTCATGTAATTGTTTGACTGCTGTAGTTGTTTGTCCATGCTGGGCTGTAGTTGGTTGTGTCTGTGTGTGTGATGGCCAGCACAGTGTCTGTGTTTTTCTTGGACTATTATGAGGCTAGGGAAAGGAAGGAGAAACAGGAAAAATCCCTCTAAGTCTCTTTGCAGTAAATTGAAATGCACACTTTGCCGAACAAAAATTCACAACAAGTTCCAACCTTATGTTTTTGAAGTGGCCAGTCTATAATGTATTTTTGTAAGCAGTGTGGCCTCTTGTTGACTATTTGTCCTGTTGACTTTAGCGTCTCCTCCAGGGTGTTATTGGAGTTCAGACCCCCACCCTGTAAATATTTCCTTGGACCACCGTTGGCCTTTGAAGTTGCAGTGGAGAGGAATGGTGAAAGATCCTTGATGTGACGTCAGCAATGAACACTAGCCCCGCCTGCATGCATGTGTTCCTGCATTCTGTTTATTCACACCATGAATTGGCATTCTGTGCAGCTGGTCTGGGACGGTTACACCCATAACCATGTCAAAATATTACAAACAGTTCCAACTAATAAGAGACAAGCATTTGGTATTTCCGCTTTCTCCTAAATTATTTTTAACCCATTCTGACCTGAGATCAGATTCATACGAGGTTTCCACTGGACACACACTGGTCTGATTAACCCATTCTGACCTGAGAGCAGATTCTAAAAAATGTCAGTCGTTCTTCGATTTTTCAAAAATAGCAGACCTACAAGCTCGTAGTGCGCCACTCGGTGGCGCGCTATGAGCTTGTAGATCTGCTATTTTTCAATAGCTAAAGCATAACATGATGCTTAACACCAATCCCGTTCAGAATGGGTTAATTTAGCTAAATAGCTAAGCTGTTGAAGCATGTTGCTCTTGTGGGGGCCGAGCAGGAGAATATTACGAGAACATGTGAACATGAGGTCATATTAGAACTCGAAACTGTAATTATTATTAAATTCAGCTTTGGTCACAAAATGTAATGGTAGGCCATATTGAAAACAGTTGCTGGATGCTCATGCGAGTTGATAATCTCAGAGTGGAAAGAGTCGAAACTGTATCAAATTCCTGTTAAAAAATGCAATTATCCTGGGAACAGAACCACATTAAGCCATGATACTGTACTGTACTGTATCTGCATGGCTTCTTCTATCTCACTCGTGATTTACTGAAGAGCCTATCATTCCTCTGGCTTAACTCTAGAAACCAGATTCTGACAGATTCTGACACGTCTGTTAACCTCTAACCTTCCTACGTCTTTTTCCAGTAAGTGATATCCATCTTTAGTCTCAATCTCCTGTGAGCTCGTCTAGAGACATGTGCTATGTCTTTGTCTTGTGTCATTCTTCAGTGAGACCAGGAGATGTGTGCTACTGTATAGTATGTCTTTTGACATTCTGTGTCGCAAACCAGTTGTCCAATCCACTCTTTAACTGAACACTTTTCAGCAAGTGTCAAACTGTGTCATTCTAATTAATGTTCAGATTCCATTGATTATTTGAGCACAGCAAATCTGGAATGTATTTGGATAGAGTATACAGTGTCTGCAGAGTATACGAGTGCTAAAATCCTCTGTGTTATTTATCCATTTGTTTGTACAATGTTAGAGTTAAATGAACACAGAGGATTTTATGTTCCTGTTGCAGCCACAGTTGCTTATATCGTCTCTCTTGGACCGTAGCTAACACAATGAATAAACAAATGAAGTCATTGACGAACAGGGGGTATAGGGCCCAGCCAGGGGCGGGTATGTTTCTTTGCAGAAGCAAACACTGAGATGCCAGAGCGCTTTGTTTATTATTTGTCATCTGTTCAGGGATGACTCGGCTCACTCACACAAATGTCAGGTCGCCCGGTGTTGATGGGAATGGCATGCCACACGTGTTATCAATCTCAATGAACTCATGTTCTGGCTCCTGAAGCCTGATTTATACTCTGCAATACAACTGTGTCGTGCGCCAAACATATCCGATTTAAAAAGCTTGTAGATCTGCTATTTATAGTGAGCGACAAAGACGCTGACATCAAGTATAAATTAAGCATAATTGTTGAACTGGAAGGAACAGACATTAGTTCCAAGTGGTGTTTGTTAGAGGCTGACAGTTGTCATTTGATGTGAATTATAGGATTATGGCTAAGTGAGATGGAAATCATAGCAGATTTCCTCTTCTTGTCCTAGTTTTTGATTGATTGAACACTTGCAAACAATGCAAACAGCAACAGAGTATGCAACTATACAGTCAAACACTTGGTCTAAGAGGATAGCATCAAAGAAGTCCTTGCGGTCTTGTTTTCATTCGGATTCCTAAGTCAGTTGGCATGACATAATGATTTAATAATATGAACTCTAAAGGTTTTGAGCATGCGGGTGCCGGAGGGCTTGTCTAATCTTGTCTTGTTTCTGAAGACTATATTGTTTATACAGCGTGCAGAATATGAAGACAAATGGAAAAGGTGACCAAGTTCAGGTCATTGATGCTGCATGCCAGAAGCTAATGTACAGTTACTGCCATAGACAGAGGACAGGTCTAGGCGAGTTGCTCAGCGCTGAGGTCTTCCACCTGAGGTGATGATGTCAAAGGAACGATGGGATGTGAGATACTTTTACAGCATTTAAGGAGGATAAATTACTAGCACCAGCAGCAGAAGCAGCTGGATGTGCCCCTCGGTCCCTTTTATAATGACCAAGTGTCGCTTCCTGCAAAAAAAACGCTTGTCTGAAATCAACACAACGACGTCTGCAACCAGTTGTAATAACAAAATGCAACGAGTAAGAGCTGTTTTGACTCTCCACACAGCTAAACAGGACATAAAGGCTGCATTTCTCCACCAGGGCTAAATGGTGTCCGTTTTCAAACATGTCAGTTCTTTCGCATGCTCTGCTGTTTTTAACAAAGGGAAACCCGAGCCAAGTTTGGTTTTCAGGAGGTTAGCAAGAGGCTTGTGAGGAGGCAAGTGATCGAGAGGAGGATAGGTCGATGCATGTCAGACTGTACAGCTGGGGTTGTTCTCCCTCTCAGACAAGCAGAGAATGGCTCCAGAAGAATCCTGAAAAGCACAGTACCAAGTTCCAAGCACATGTTCAACAGCTGGGTCCCACCGTGTTCTCAGCTCTCCTGCACAAGGCCCAAGAACATCTAGCACGTTTATAGCTGGCATTGTAAATGGATTACTCTACTTGAGGGCTAATGCATACAGTATAGATACAAGATTTGTGTTTGTGGATGCGAGCATGCATGTGTGTATGTGAGTGCGTGGCCTGTGTGTGCACGTGTGAGTGCGGACATGTGTTTGTGTGCATCTGTGCGTGCATGCATGTGTTTGTGTGAGTGTGTTAAAGAGCTGTTGGCTTCCTCTTCTCTTCTTTATCATGAGCTACACTGCAATGGATATAACACACATCAGCCCTCTCTCTCTCTCATTCTCTGTCTGTATGCCTAGTTATCTCTCCCTCGTCTGTCTGTCTGTCTGTCTGTCTGTCCATCTGACTGTTTCTCCCACGCGCACACACGCATGCGCACGCACGCACTCGCGCACACACACACACACACACACACACACACACACACACACACACACACACACACACACACACACACACACCTATACAAACACTTGTCTGCTGCTTAAAGTGGGGGCTATGGGGACAGCTGTGAAAGTCATTTGAAGGACCCGTGGTTCTTTCCCTGCTTCTGTACTTCCCGCCCATATGGCGTGGCTACCATCGACTTCCCTCATTTCTTACTACAGGACAGGAGGAGGGCTGCACGCACGTGTAGCAGAACGTGAAGCGGCCGGTTGAAAGACAAATGCAGTGGCTTTGGCATTAGTCAGACCCTGGCCTGGCTAGACCGTATCACACACCTCTCTATTGAGACGAAGCACAGTCAAGAAAACAGTTGTTTCCAGAAGGAAATAGTTCAGTAATTGGTTGCTTGACTCTCACTTTTTAAGGGACTTACTACTGGATAAATACATTACGGTACATTTTTGTAGGGTTTTTCCTTTTGGCAAGTGAGATACATATTTGGGCTTCTATTCAAAGGAACATTTGTATTATGTGAAAGAGGCCCCAGCATGCAGTATATCAGTAAGGAATGCTATCATAGAACTCTTACGAGTGGACAGGGCACTAAGAGGAGGGATTACATGAATGTACAGATTCACATCAATCTTACAGATGGAAACGTTGCATAACATCGTCTGAGCTACACCAATCTTCTTTGAATTTTGGGGGCCAGAGAGTTCGACTGGGACATCTCTGTTCGGTTCCATTATCTTAAAGATATTATTTTGGCTTTTTCTGCCTTTATTGTACACTACAGTACACAGTATACAGTATAGAGAATAGTAAATAGTTATAGAGAGACGGGGAGTGATACGCAGCAACGGTCGTTGGGATCGGGACTCGAACCCACGACACTGTCAGGCTGCATTGGAGCCTAAAGTCTAAGTGCCTGGACAGCTAGGCCTAAATGCATCTATCTTACATGCTGTATGATACAATACAATCCTCAGGAGTTCATTTAAGAATGGTGAGAGTTAAATCAACACATAGACTACACATTGTTTAGTCTAAACTCTAAAGTATGTCTCAACCAGCATGACTCATCTCTGATAAGTTATACTTATCGAAATGATATAGAAGTGGTCATTGCTGTGACTTCTTTGCATTGTGGTTTGGAATATCTTGCATTTCTTTCCAAAAAAGGGGTTGGTTATTGAAATGGGTAAACGGGACTATGCTGATGTTATGTCTGCGTGTCTGGGTTCTGTGGGGGAAATGTTTCAACACATCCCATCTGAGGGTCTGCTGCCACTCTATAGACATCCGTTAGCTGGTTTCCTCTTGGAACTTCCAGGCCAAATCAAACGCTTGTAACGCCACTTCAGTTTCACCTCAAAGCCCTCTGTCTGGCCAACGCACGCAAGCATGCACGCACACACGCATGCACGCATGCACGCACGCATGCACACACAATCTTTACCTTCTTACTTTTCAATTTTACATATTGTCATTGCTTTTTTTTAATCTCATTACAACCTGGTTTACATCAGGCTTTGTCTTCATTTACAGTTATAAAGTAATGTTCTTCATTGTTAATTTATTCTGTTAATTTGATTAGCCCAAGATAATTATACGTGCCAATTAACACATTCACTTTTTTAGTACATCTCGTTGATGTGTATAATTAACCCTCAGAACCTTTTCAAAGGCCCACGGTCATGAAGAGCACCTTGTCCTCTATACTCAAGTGCACCACCATCACACTGATGGAAAACATTCTGTCATACCATGACCAACAGGATTCATTTAATGAAAGAGCAGTTTCACCACCCTCCCCCCCACACACACCCCCTCCACCCTCCCATGGCAGTCACGGTGGTCAGCAGGAAGACTGGGGTCAGTGTTGACACATGCAGTCTGACTCGCTCACGTTTTCTCTGCCGTCACATTCTCTAGTGTTGAGTGTGCCTGAGGCCCTGAACATTCCCGCAGGCTGACGGCATCTCAGGAAACCACCGTCATTAGAATGGCTCGGTATAATATCTGGGATATATATGAGTCTTGGCTTTCTTGAGTGGTACAGTATAAGGCTGGCTGTTTTGCGAAAGTGCTGAGATCAGCCTTTTTCACTGCACAAAGTTGTTCAAACTTTTGCATGCCAAGGACCCCCAAATTGACATTTATTAAGCCACCCATTTGAAAAATATATGCCAGGGACCCCCCATTAGAGAATAATTGTATGGCTCTATAGCAGTGATTCTCAACCATTTTCATTTCAAGGACCCCCAGTTTGACATGCATTAGTCTACCCTACGGACCCCCATTTAATGGCATTTTCTTTCTCTGAGACCCAAATTTATATTCTAAAATCAATGTTAATTTAACTCTGAGATTGTAGCTACAGTGGAACCGTTCCAAACGTTCATTTAGCTGTGGACCCCCTGGAACTCTCTCAAGGACCCCATGGCGGTCCCTATAGACACCAGTGGTTCCCCAGTTTGGGAACCACTGGTTCAAAGCATTGGCTCTCATTGGTCCTTCCAATGACGGCCGATGCCCAGCCCAGAGCAGTCCATTGGCTCTATGGAATGAACAATGGCAGTTCTTGGGGAGATGCTTGTCACATAAAACATTAGTGGTCAAAGGTTACCATGCCTCCTCTCTGGGGGTTTCAGGACAGATGGGGTTTACTGTACGTGACCCTAGATTGACCAGTTGTCTTTACAGCCCTTTATACAGCAGGTTGTGTGGACCTCCCGCTGACACACTTCCACAAATAGAACCCTAACCGCTTACTATAGCTTTTGTCTTTGCTTGTTGTAAACAGTACCATTAGCCATTTGTGGACAATTCGAATTTTATGGATTGTACATATATTGTTTTCAAATCAATCTTTTAATTCCCCCTAACGCAGGGGGTTAATGGTTCATGGTGTTGTTTAAGCAAGTGTCCCTAGATTCCTTTCATGCTTTACATAAGCCCCCCCTTTTCATTTCCAAATAAGTACAGTATTATGCAATATGCATCCTACATTATATCCTTCTTTGCCAGTTTTACTAAAAGAGTGTCCTCTAACTGAACACAGGGCGGTTCCCAAACATGTTCAGCTCTAGACCCAAAAGATACATTTGGCGTCTCCCCGTCCGGGAACTCAGACTTAATAATACATTATGAATGAACCCTCTGGCCTATTTTAAAATACAGAATGACTATCCTTTTTTTCTTCAGGGCTGACATGGCCGACTCTCACTAAAGCCCTATTCCAACAATTTCACAAAAAAGAAAAATATATAATATCTTGTTGTAACTGAGCTTGCAAAGCTGCTACTTTCACTATTTTTGAAATTCTTTGAATATTTGAGATTTTATTTATATGTTTCTATTGTCTTGTAAAGATTTATTTTGTTAAATGAAATTCTGTAAGTGAAGACAGTGTGCGGGACTTTTTTCCTACTCTTCCAGTTCATTTCTCACACGCACTCACACTATATATTTTACAAAGTTAGTGAAGATTTCGGAAACGAGTCACGACCCATGCAAATGGATCTGTGACCCAAAATGGATCCTGACTCCTTGTTTAGGAAACACTGCTCAGTAGCAGTGCTGACATATTTTGTGAAAGAAATACACAACCAGGTCTAGGAAAACAAGTCCAAAAGAAGCGACTAGGCCTGTAGGTCACATGAGCACTTTAAACCGCAACGTTTCGTGAGCTTGTAGAATCGGCCATTTGGAAATAGACGATGTACACAAAGCTAGTACTGGCACAAAACATTTTCAGGTGGTGGTTATGGACAAATACATTATTTTGTGGGTTAAATAGTAATAAAAAAAAATGGAAGCATGCCCGCCCCAAATATGCAACTACACTTTAGAAAAGAACGCAACCCGCAACCACCAATGTTTACGCGCAAATTTACAGGAAAAGAAGCCCAAAGTGACTTATAATAAGCACACACGGCAACACTGCATATAAGGATTTCAGAGAAAGCCTGTGTTGCCAGTAGTGAATGATGGATGTTCTCAACCAAGCCCCTGTTGGGCCTCACTTCCCTGGATAAAACTCTGAGCTGAGGGCGACAGAAATGGAAGAGAATTCCAGACATTCAATCTGACCTACAAGATCCCACGGCAATACAGTTTGAAAGCATAGAATATGTTTTGATATATGTTATTATATAGATCGATCTGCACAATTTGCCATACATCATGAGATGTTTTTAGCCAATATCTATACCTTCACACACATACAGACTGCCATTGATGTGTTATTAAATTGTAAACTTTATCTCATTCCTTATTAGTATCTCTTTTTTTTTTCTTCTTCTTTGTAACTTTTTCATATCCAGTATTATTGTTGTTAATGTTTTAGCACTGTCTTGTGGACCTTGCCACACTAGCAGTTTGCTGCTTGTGCTGTAGTTGTTGTTTTTACTGGTTGTTCCAGAGGTGGAAAGGGCAGCGGTGATACAGTATATCATGGTGATCAGGTTCACCTGTGCTGCTGTACAGTAACTTGTGTGTGAGCACGTCCTTAACCTCAAGGACCTAAAGAAGAACAAAATCCCTTTCAGACATGTTCTGAGTTTGCTGTGACCTGTTTAGTGTAGCCCACCAACAGTGCCGTGTTCTCAGTATTCTAAAAGAAAAGAAAAGACTCCTATTACACTATTATGTACTCCCACACACGTCAATGCAATGCACATGACTTTCACTATTTCTACTGTCATTTAAAGAGACAGCAAAAATCCAAGATCGATGGACGACGAATGTCGTGGCGTTTCATTTATTCTATAGTAAAATAACACCGAAAAGGGCAAAGCCTTCACTTCAAGTGATGTACGGCAAGTTCCAGCAGAATTAATGGAACTAAAGTCATGTTGAAATCCAGGCGCATGCTGATAAAAACCATCTCCCGTGATCTATTCCACAGAGTATGAATGTCCAGGTGGAGGAGGTGAGAATCAGAGCCACCTACTCTCAGAGGAAAAGAGTTCCTATCACTGAGGGCTTCGTCGAGGTGAAAGACGGAGGAAAGTGGAGACAAATCTGTGATCAGGACTGGAGCTCCATGAACAGCCGGGTCATCTGTGGCATGTATGGATTCCCTGGGGAGAAGAGATTCAATAATCGTGGCTACAAGTGAGTATTTTTGTATTATTATTGATTAACTATAAGCTCAAAGGGCTTTTCACACTATATTGTTCACTATTGTCTTCATTGTGGTTGTGGTGTGGACTCTGCTATCCAATTGAGTTATTATTTTCAAAACTAGTTATAGTTTATAATGGTTGGTGTGAACTGCGCTCAACACAGTGTGAACTGCACTCAATGCAAAACGCTGTTTTGCATTCTACGTTTGTACCTATTTAGGAGTAATTCTATATTCAGGCATAATATATACTTTTAAATTGAAGCCATGCGTGACAAAAACATTTATGTTGATGTCAAATAAGAATGCTTGACATATTGGTGTAACACAAACACTCAAACATCTGTCTAGTTCAAGAGGATCGGTTTATCGGGCCAGCCTGATGCAAGTAGCTGAATTACATAACAGGGTTTGTTTGTCGTAGCTGTAACCCATCCTACATCCATCTTCAACTTGTCTCTGAGACTAAACAGTCTTAGGTCATACACAGTCATAGAGATTCTTGAACTAAGTCCAGCCATTGCTGTAGGGATGTCGCAGAGAGTGAGCGATGCAGTATGGCAAACAAGATGTCAGACAGCAGTTCTTGGCTTTATCTGTTGTTATGTCCCTAAGAAAATTAAGTACCGGTACCCTGTGTTACACTTCTTCTCAGCTGTCATAATATTATGCACCATCACAAAAGACAGTTTTCCAACTAAACCTAGCAGTGTATAAAAATATAATTGTATATGATTTGTTTTCATCAACTTGCATGCAGGGAGTGGAAACAGTTGCATAATGACTACATAACCACACAAGCAATTCTCAACTATTCTCTGACAGAAGTCTTTGGTAGAAAAGAGGACTTCCAGAAAAATATGTTTGTAGTAGTTGGTTTGTCTTTTCAGTTTTCAAATAGAGAATTTATTGTCCAAGTACTACAGATTTCCCTGTCCATATCTGATATTTTAAATTCTTGATTGTAAAGACAAGGACAAACTTTTACCTGAATCCTATTGTTCTCTTGTGAGGACATCTGACATAACCCTTCTCAATGCGTTCTGTTTGTTGAGCGCTCGCTACCAAGGCTCTGCTCTGGTAATTCTCCACTTGCCAATGTAAAACATATCGGAACACGCCTGTTTTTTCTCCCAGCACACCGTCAACACAGAGCACTTTGGGAAGTGTTATTTAGAAAGATTAATGTTTGATATCTACCTGCTATCTTAGTAATTTTGTAGCATTTACTGTACTAGTGTTCTTGGCACACTGTTTAGTTAACTGTACCCTGTTGTTGGTTCACTAGATCAGGGGTTCTCCACCTTTTTGGCTGGGGACCCCCGGTTCCGGAAATGCTTTGGCCATGTCTCGTTAGTACAGTGGTCTAAAAGGTTCTCCGAATATCTTTGCATAATTAGTAGATGAGTCATAATGGTCATATAAACATGTGCTTTATGTTGGACCTGGAAACATGTATTAAAAATGTATTAAAATGCTTTATTTTCGAGCCTCAAGCTATACAGGGCAGGTCTGTTAATCTAATATGATGTATCTTGCCTAATCAAGATTGAGCAACTGCATACAATTTGATCGTTAAGTATTTGTTGGACTGTAGAGGTTAGGTTAGAGATCATTTTTAGACAAGCTGCTATTCTTGTTCTCACAAGCTGCTCTGCCACTGGCTAATTTGCTGTTAGACCTACATCCCATAGCCTGGAGGGATGTTTGCTCACGCATGCGTGTTTTGAGCTTGTGAGCTTGTAGATCGGCTATTGTTGGTGTGCAATACAACACCAGAACTTAACAGTAGGTTGTAAATGTAGCCCATGCTGTTTTAATTACTTGGTCTGCTTCATTCAAGGGGCAGGGATCCGGAAAGGCCCTGATTTAGTTATTGAACTGTACTCAATGACCTTTCCTTAGTTGATGACTTCCATTTAATTGTGAGCCAAGGTATTCCAAGGTATTCCCTCAACAATGCTGCCATTGTGCTTCACAGTACCAGATGGGAAGTTCTAACATCAAATATCCCTGCTCCCCTATCCAAGTTCAAACAGAACAACTCTGTGCCTTGATAACATAATTAAATAGGTGAAATATCCACTCCTCATATTATTGCCTGGAATTCCAGGATGATCTTGGCAGAAAAAAAGTAACCAGTATGCATTCTTAATTGCATTGTTCCTGAGCCTGAACATGGATCAACAGAAGACATGTATCCCTGGTTTAGCATGGTTAGAATTTCCACAGAACATACAGTAGTAAATAACTTGGTCTGTCTCTCTCTCTCTCTCTCTCTCTCTCTCTCTCTCTCTCTCAGGCTGCTAGCCAAGCGTCGTAAGAAGAACTACTGGGGTTTCTCTGTCAACTGTACAGGCAACGAGGCCGACCTGTCCGACTGCAAGCTGGGCAGAGAGATAGAGCTGAAGGGCAACAGCACCTGTGAGCAAGGCATGCCAGTGGTGGTGAGCTGTGTTCCAGGACGGGCCTTTGCTCCCAGTGTTAGCACTGGCTTCAGGAAGGCGTACAGGGTCGAGGTAAGATACTATGTGTACACATGTTTTGCTAACGCTGCTTGCCTGGTGGCGACTCCCATATTTAACCCATTCTGACCTGGGATCAGATTCTAAAAATGTCTGTTTGAAAATGACAGTTTTCTGGAAAAGCTATGTTTCCATGTCAGTCGTTCTTCGATTTTTCAAAAATAGCAGACCTACAAGCTCGTAGCGCGCCACTCGGTGGCGCGCTATGAGCTTGTAGATCTGCTATTTTTAAATAGATAAAGCATAACGTAATGCTAACACCAAAAGAGGTTCCCGCCTAAAATGGGATAATATATATATATATATATATACAGTATATAGTCAATCAGTGGCCTCAAGATTTGGGATATTATTATTTTTTTACATTTAGACCAGTAGGAAGTTGTCAATCAGTGGCCTCAAGAATTGGGATCGGACAGAAAAATCTGGCATCGGTCAGGCTTTTAGTAGTAGAAGTCTACTACACACAGTAACATCCTTAGTGCTAATTTAACAAATGGTGTTATCGTAACAACTGGGGCCCAGGTGTCACTTTCTACACTCCGGGTCCACTTTGTTCCATTTGGATACTCTCGGAATGTGTGATTAGTGTACAGCAAATGTACTCGCAGGCAGTAACCACTAATCATGTAAGTAAGCCAGTGTGCGACAATTAACTGATTAAAGCAAGAGCTAGAATGGCTTTTTCAGCATGAAGAATAAGCCAGTGTACACTTACTACAGTATGAACATCTTACAGAATAATGCAACACACACTGTAACCTAGTACAAGGACAATAGAGCCTCGTATGTTTGTATAACAAATACATTTTGTATTTGAAATAACATTTACATAATGTATTCTTCAAGGACAAACCAATCTGCAAGAGGTATTGTCTTCTACCGGGAGAGAAAGTAAAAGTTAAATAATAAAACAAATCATGAATGAATAATACATTCCTGACATCTGAGTGGTAATATTGAGTTGAATTGTGAATTGATGGCACCAGATGGCTGGAACGAGTCTTGGCATTTGAGGCTAGACTCGACAGCTGTTATTATTTGCGAACTGGTTCAGTCTGTTTCTCACTTCTAGTGTAAAGCTGCATTTATTTATTTTAGAATCACAGACTTAAACAACCAACTGTAGTAGACCACATTCACATGGTGGCCATTTTGTTGTTAAGTCATCCTCGGTTTTGGGGGGACCCAACCCTACCCTACCCTATTATATAATGTTACCCTATTATAATATTTACAAAGTGTTAATGAGGTTGCTTAAAGTCAAACATCTGGGGAAAGTTTAATGTGTGAGCACTAAACATCAGAGACATCCAGCTGTTAATTTACACATTCTCTGTATTCTGTCTTTGTGTAAAACCTCATTGAAGATATCCAGTGGAGGAAAAAATACTCAACCCCAATACTTTAAAGAGTTAAAGTATAGAGTAGCCATGCCCATATATGGGCATGTTACGTTTGTGACGTCCCCACAAGGCAATTTTATTTATTCAAATAGGGCTAAAGAAGTGGTTAATTCACAATGTACCTTTTCCCTTCCTAGAGTCAAAAGTAAAAATCGGCCTTTGAAATGTAGTTTAGTGAAAGTAATAAGTATCCAAAAATACAAATACTCAACTAAGTACAGTTACTATAATGACTTATTTAACGAGAGTAGGCCTACTCAAGTAAATATACTCCATTACTGTCCATCACTGAAGATATCAAAGGGGTGCAGTAGTTCAGACTAGTCATTGGTCCGACAAACGACAACTAATGTTTTCCCTAATCATCTTCTGTTTTTCGTTGTATTGGTACCATATAGCAACCCCTGGTACGTCTAAGAGGCGGAGCTATGATAGGAGAGGGGCGCGTGGAGGTGCTGAAGAACGGAGAGTGGGGAACCGTGTGCGACGACAACTGGAACAACCGCGCCGCCACCGTAGTGTGTCGAGAGCTGGGATTTGGCAGTGCCAAGGAGGCTCTGACTGGCGCCGGACTGGGTCAAGGTACACCATCCATTAAACGAAATCTTTTTTTCACCTTCCCCAATTTTTGGCATGTCTTTATACGTTTAAAGAAAAAAACATTGTGAATAGCCGATCAATGAGCTTGCAACACGTCGCGATATGATGCATGTTAGAGACCACAGAAGTGAACCTTTCAAGCCTGTTTTCTCAACTCGCTGTTTTCTGCAAGACATTACTCTATAAGCCATATCTCCAAAAATGGTGGGTCAAACTGAACAACCAATTATGTCAATTTGAAGCTATGATTCCCTGCTTTCATATGACATGAAAAAAACGAAAGTTCAAAAAAATTGGCAGTCCCTCAGTCAAATTTAGTCACATATGTTGATACTAGCTTTTGAATGACACTCCACATTCAAAGCAGTGTATCAGTACATCATTCAACACCACTTGAAAGAAGCTTGGTAGAAACCATTGCCATCTGTGAAAATGAAATGTAAGGGTTGAAATGGAGGCATGCGTACAGTCTCCTGCTGCTTATCTAAACCATTGACCAGCGTCTGCGCTATAGCCTATGGGAACCCTATATGGATCAGCACTTGTGCTCCGTGCTAGTTTAACCCATTCTGACCTGAGATCAGATTCATACGAGGTTTCCACTGGACACACACTGGTCTGAATAACCCATTCTGACCCGAGATCAGATTAAAAAAATGTCAGTCGTTCTGTCGATTTTTCAAAAATAGCAGACCTACAAGCTCGTATCGCGCCACTCGGTGGCGCGATATGAGCTTGTAGATCTGCTATTTTTCAATAGCTAAAGCATAACATGATGCCAACACCAAAATGGGTGCCCGGTCAGAATGGGTTAATCGCTCCAGACCAAAATCAGCACATAATGGCTCAGTGGTTGCTCTGCCTGGTTTGGTTTGTTTTATATGGCATTCAAATTCAAACAATAAAACTTACACATAAATAATGAAATACTGTAGAAGCAATAGCCTAAGAAAAGAATGCCTGAATAAAGCATTATTTCTTATTGCATTTAATTTCTTATTAAGCTACAAGAATGTGTAGAGTACAAGAATTTCACGGCATGCCACCAGCTGTGTTGCATGTGCATATCATAAAACTCACTGAACCTTATTATTCCCTTTCTTATTTGGAGTTCATAAAAAGGCTAAGAATGTACAAGAAGAAACTTGCACATCAGAAATGTAAACAGAATGAAATACTAGGATTAATATTACATGTATTAGTATTCCATGTGTGGGGACTCGGGAGACATTTGTTAAGCTTGGTTTTTAAAGTGAATTTGGTCTCTTACATTTACATTACTCTCTGTGGTACTGTATGTACGTACTGTCTCTCTCATTATGCTCAGCAGAAAAGAACATGCTGTACTCTCCGTAGAATAATACTTTGCAGTATATGCTTTGATGTGAAAATCTATTCCAGTAAAAAGTTATTTCCATGATCTGACCTCTGGTTCCAAGCCCTGCCCGCACAAACTGCACTTTGTGACTGAATGAACATGTTTGTTGTCAGAAGTCATACCTTAAAGGCACAAAGCAGACAACTGTCAATAATAAGTAATGATATACCGGTAGTTGGGATGGATTCCAGGATTAGAAGGGAACTCTTTCTGTTCTTCTCTTCAAATAGTTACGATTATATTGCGCTACACTTCATATGCACTTGAAAAAACACATTTAATTTTGGTTAATGACTATATGGATTTTGGGCCAACCTTTTACTTGTAGGCCTATTAAGTATATCTCTTTTTTTTTAAATCAGTTTGGACACATTTGACACACACTTGGCCTATAGTTGTTGATAGATTGATAGAAGTTTCACTAGAAAACTTGGATTATATCATAATTATATTTCATGCAGGGAGGTTGAAGGCACATGGAATGCCTGTCTCATTCAAGCCAGATTTGGACTCTGTGATTCATAGGGGACCCTGTTGTGTCAGTTATGTATTTTATCCATTGGCTGTCAGCCTTTCTAAATAGCATCGCTGTCAGGTGGAAACCCTGTATATCCATATGTTTAGTTTACATTTCAGGAAATGGTTAAAAAGAAAGAAAAATAAAGAAACCTGTGGATTGAATGTAGTAGTTATTATTTATAAAACCCACACACCTAACCACCAATGAAAAGGCATTGTGTCAGGCTATAGTATGAAGAAGTAGAGGGCATTCGTTTACGAAAAACATCAAATTTGAGGAGAATGGAGATACAAGGTTTCTGCCTGACAGTGATGATAGTCGCTATAGTTCCAGTGCTAACATCACTAGCCCATTCTGACCTGAGATCAGATTCATACGAGGTTTCCACTGGACACACACTGGTCTGATTGACCCATTCTGACCTGAGATCAGATTCTAAAAATGTCAGTCGTTCTTCGATTTTTCAAAAATAGCAGACCTACAAGCTCGTAGCGCGCCACTCGGTGGCGCGCTATGAGCTTGTAGATCTGCTATTTTTCAATAGCTAAAGCATAACATGATGCTAACACCGAAATGGGTTCCCGTTCAGAATGGGCTAGAGAAACAAACCAGCAGGGATGCAGCAGTCAGACTTGTTATTGTGGAAAAGGTGAAAAAAGCAGGGGGGAAAAAAAGAAGAAAAACTGTTCCCTAGTCTCTCGTTTAAAATTTGACAGAGATGGCTGCTTATTTGCTTACATGGTGCTGGGAACAGGAAATCTTACATCTCTCGTTGGACCATGACTTGGTCCTCCAACAAAATACACACAGACACACACACACACACTCACAAGTGTATGAATTTACAAAGATATTATATAATTCCAGATTATTTATTTTTAAGCTCTAAAACATGGCTTCATGAGCATATATGAGCTGATATCCATATATGTTTTTTGTTTGGATATAGTAATATTAATGGCCACCATTCTGTGTAAAAAATAAAACAGTGGCAGCTGTGTTTAACAAAACTGTGACGATCTAAGAGTTATGAACACGGTCTCCCCAGTGGCATGAACCGCTGACCAACAAGGAAATAAGATCCAAGGCACTCCATCACTCAATCTTCAAGTGAAAAAAAACCCAAACACAAAATACACGCACGCATGCCACATGAATGCACGCACGCAGATATATATAATAGCAAGGCAACTAGGTGTTGGTCATTTCAGTAGCCTATCATGGTCAGTATACTGGTGTCTGAAGTATAGGTGTAGAGGCAGCTCTGTGTACTAAAATCAGATTTTTGTCTTTGTTGGTCTGCAGTTTACGCCACTGGGTCGACAAATCATGTCGACCTGTTCCACCAAAGAGCACCTAGAGCCATTCAATCCGTGCAGCACTTCCTTTCCTTTGTTTCAAAGAGTTATGTTTGTTTGACCACAGGGACCGGGCCTGTCCACATGAATGAGGTGCAGTGCTCAGGGTTTGAGAAGTCCCTGACTGAGTGCTACTTCAACCGTGAAGCACTGGGCTGCAGCCACGAGGAAGATGCTGCAGTCAGGTGTAACATTCCAGCCATGGGCTTCCACAAAAGAGTGAGTTTTTCAACAGCAGAGGATTCAAAAATAACTATAGAGGGTATGCGCGTGACATCATCGTACCTGGAAGTTATGCGGGAACGCCCACTGAGTGGCAAAAAACTACTTTCTGGACTTGACAGCCCATTCATCCAAACAGAAAAGTCCTGTCTGATTGCATTAAACAATGTAAATTAAACAACTCACCAACATTGCAGCTGTACGAAAAGCTTGAATTATCCTCTTTCTATCTGCAAAGTTTTGGTTTCATAAAAATCCACCATAGAAACGTTAAGAGCTACTTTATGTCAAGAAATGCCCTGCATTTGATTGTTTTTCCAAGTGTCAGAGTTTGGAAGTGCTTGTTTTCAATAACACAACATGTTGCTGCCTCCTGTGTCATGTGACATTTAGAAACAGGTGGTATGCAGGACGGTTGAGTGATTTCCAACGAGCGCTTCCAAACTCCAACACTCAATGCTGCTCAATGTTTTGCCACTCAGTCTAGATGAGGGGGAGGGGGGCGTGTCCTGATGGGAAAATCATGCATGTGCATACTCTCTATTAACAAATTTCAACAGGCTGCCGAACTGGTTCTCAAATGTTTTTAATTTGAAGGACTAGCTTAACTTTACACTCTTTGAGAACCACTGCATTAATCTAATAAAAGTGGGACTTCAGATTATACTGATTAGTATTTCCAGTGCTCTTGTATTGTGTGTTGTTCTCATTCTAACCATGACTGGGGCATCCGTCTTTCTCTCTCTGCTTTTAGTTGCGCATCGGTGGTGGTCGTAATCCCTTTGAGGGCCGCGTGGAGGTACTGGCAGAGAGGAACGGCTCTCTGGTGTGGGGCACGGTGTGCAGTGACAGCTGGGGTACCATGGAGGCCATGGTGGTGTGCAGACAACTGGGCCTTGGTTTTGCCAGCAATGCTTTCCAGGTAACAAGTCTTGAACTATTGTTGTCCGTCAGTCTGGGCCTATTTCAGCCAGCATTTTTGTCACTTAAACCCTATATTCTATGTTTTTCCATAGGAGTATAGCCTACTCTTAGCTAGTCTCGGTCCCAGCCTTTACTCATCTGCGAAGAGAAAAGCCTGGTCACAATATAAGGCAAGAGAGTGCATAGGTGGAAATGTTGGGACGGAACATCCGTCAGATGTATTCCCCCTGGATACAATATCTTTCGACCAATCACAACACCTTTGTGTTTAAAAGAGGAAATTACGCATTATAACCACCATTAATTTGTGCGTCTTTAGAGTACATTTTGCTTATGGGGATGAGATGCCGTGTACTGTAAACTGTGGGAAAGAAATCTTACAGTCCGAACTTGCTCATCATTGCTGGCTCCGACTTGTTACAGTAGAAATCAAAGAAGTTTATCTCTTTCCTAAAGGTAGACGGCCAGGTTTTGTATGATTGACGACTACTTTGAAGTAAGGCTATTCTGAAGATGAAATGCACATGAGTTTTAAAATATTGAATGAACTGGTGAAATGGAAAGACACCAACATGCATGCACAAACATATCTCAGTTCCAGAAAGGAGGAAATGGGTTTGATTATGCTATTAAATCATTCCTATCCTCTCTCAACCCTCCTTTTCATCGCACTTCAAAGTTAAACCAAGCAGATGCAATTCGTCCCACCTGTGGTCCCGCCCCCTCCTGGTCTTAGTGAAATATTTACCAGCTCAGTGGCCTTGTGGTTAGAGTGTCCGGCCTGAGACTGGAAGGTCGTGGGTCGGTGTTCGATTCCCCGGATGGGTCATACCAAAGACAATAAAAATGACACCCAACAATGCTCCCTGCTTGGCACTCAGCATCAAGGGTTGGATTGGGGGTATGTTGTCCCTGCGATATAATTACTGGCATGGTCATGTCCAGGGGGTGTCCGGTGTACATCATGGCCGGGGGATTACTACAGAAACAGAAGTTAGGTTCCTGCCCAATGAGCCACGTGGCTCAAAAAGGCTTGCTTTACTTCAGTAAAAGGAACATCTCAGTTGCAGTTTAGTTACTGGACATATAGTGTGTTTTTTTTTCTCCAAACACTGGATATTTTTCTCGTCTTTAGGGAACTCAGCATAAAATAACCGCTGCTATGTGGTAGGAGCCTGCTGATTGGTCGGTCAGAGACCCAATCAGAAGGCTGACAATGGGTCAACCACAGGTGAAATGCATTTTTAGTCACACTAGTCTAGCAGCTGGGCTCTAAAGATGGCCGTCAGTCTGTCAGTCCATACACTGTCGATCTACCGCTTTGGTCTCAAATGACATATGGCGACAACTTGGCTGGACCGCAATGGGATCTGCTGCGTACCATGAACCATCATGCTCTGCAGAGTATGACCAGTGCCACTCATTTTGGTGACCTCCCTGGACTTTCTTCCAAGGGCGGCGCCCTTAGGTTGAAATATCCACTTCACAAAAGATATTTTAAAATCGAATGGATTAAACTTGCTCTCAGGATGAACCCTAACCATTTGAGTGACCTTGTTTCATCTAGTGCCAATCTCAGGCCAAAATTACATCTTTGTCCACAAGAGATCTTATAATCAAGATAGATTGCAGGATAAAGCGCTCGGGTGGCGCAGTTGTAAAAGTCCTATTTTAGCCTACTTCACAGAGAGAGGAAAAATGGCTGGTAGGATTACAAGTAATTATACAGTATATGGATGTCAGGCCCTGTCACATCAGGCTCATCTCACAGCACTGAATGGCAGGGCTGTTGTTATGGCCCTGTCACGTCACCATGGTAACCCGTTATGTTACCATGGTAACACGAGACCACTATGGTAACCATGGTGACATACTTGTGTGTGTGTATACACACAGAGTGTATGTACTGCACTGCGCACGTGTGTACATGTGAACAAAGTTGGTCATGTGAGTGAGCTGTGGATGCCATTAACTCTCACTCTAACAAGCTTGATCTTTATTGAATCCCAAGGGGGGAAAGTAAAAGTCAGTGTTAAAAACATCAGAAACACAGCTAGCTACTGAACATAATGTGGCCTGGGTCATGGCTGTAAATGCTATGACACAAGTGAACAGCAGGCGTGTCGGCGGGGGGCTATGGGGGACACCATGACTTTGTTTGAAGTTTAGAGGACCCTCTAACAGCTCAGCCTCTGGCCGATATTACGAGGCACGGAGTCAACGTCATGGATGGTTCTGCTTACGTTTTAGGGGTTTCCTTCATGTCATATGGTGAGAAGTTAGATTAGAACCCCCCTTTAAGTGGTCATTACAGTCTTCTTTGTTGGGGGTCTGAAGTCAGGTTGGTAGGATAAGTTTCCTGTTTATCGCTGTTTTGGCCGCTGGTGATATAAGTCTGGAAAGTATGTCTGAATCATGGAAGAAGTGCTTTGATAATGGGAGGGAGTTTTATGAGTGGAACTTGGACTGGCAGTGTTAGGATCTGTTTAGCTGAATAAGTATGATTGGGGTTATTATGTGTGATGCACTTAAGGAAGATTATCGTGTCACGTTTTCATTTGTTTCAGCATGTTCTAATCTACAGTAAATGCCCACTGTCTAAGATGTCCAAATGTTAATTTTACTACTAAATTGTTGTAATTGCCCAACAACATTGACTAATTTTCTTTAATTTGGCACCCTATGCCATTTCCTATGCCAAGTGAAATAGTCAGGTAGATGTTGGCACAAACAACGTGGTGCCATTATGTAAGAGTTGTCATATGAACTGTATTCTAAGAATAATGGCTGGTTGTTATCATAGTACAACTTGGAGTCATTACACATAGCTCCCTGATGGTCTGTGACGGGCTCTAGCCTCTCTTTCCTGTCTGACGTGTACAGTAAGTACTCCTGCAGGCAAACTTAACCTCCAGATGGAAAACGTGACATCAAAACTTAAACCGTACAACTGTATATCTCAGTCTAAACCGTCATGAAAACCCACCAACAAGCACTCTCCCCGCCATGCACACACACACACACACACACACACACACACACACACACACACACACTTCAAGCCTTTTCTTTCCTGTGCTCAGTTTAACTTGAGGTCAGCCTTGGAAGATCCTGGAAAATATACTGTAACCCCTTCATTGGGGTTTCCCTGTGGTCTCAAATATATTATAAATCAGTTGAGTCAGGATAATGAGAGCCAAAGTGCATTGCTCTTTGTCTCTCTCTTCCTTCTCTCTATCCCTGCCTTTTCTCCTGGTTCGTACCTAACCTAACATCACTGAAAGGGGTTCTTAAAGTAATAAGAACAAGATAATATTAATCTGCCAAATAATTGAAATGCTTGAACAAATGGCATGTCAGACACACAACAGCAAACACTGATGTTTTAAAGGGGTTTTGGTGGCCAAATAATTATTAAATATTATATATTACCATATATTGAACTTTGGATTAGATATTTTTGTATTCTTTGACCAATGATTGTTGTGTATATTTATAATGATCTCATATCTTGTATTATACATTTAGTTGTGTATGTGTATACGCTTTGGTCTGATAGCCCCCTCTTCTGTTCACCTGCGGCATTGCTACTTGTCTGACACCTTTGAGTGTATGTATTTATCCATGTGTGAGAAATATTGCCATTGTCTAGTGTATACATAGTAGTTGCACCTTCTATGCATGATCCTGAAGAAGACAGCATGGTCATTAACCCATTCTGAACGGGCACCCATTTTGGTGTTTTAAGCTTTGTTATGCTTTAGCTATTGAAAAATAGCAGATCTGCTACGAGCTTGTAGGTCTGCTATTTTTGAAAAATCGAAGAACGACTGACATTTTTAGAATCTGATCTCAGGTCAGAATGGGTTGATCAGACCAGTGTGTGTCCAGTGAAAAAACCTCGTATGAATCTGATCTCAGGTCAGAATGGGTTAATAGGTCATTTATAGTTTACCAGGCTACCAAACACCATGAAAAACACTCCCTTATGATCAATTCTGACTTTCAATTCATTTAATATTGCCAATTAATCATACATTTTATGAACAATTATGCAATGATTAGTCAATCATTGCATCATAAAATCTATTTTAATGTGTATGTGTCAAAATACGTATTTGTATCTCAAAAACATTTCTCAGACTGTTTAAAAGGCATGTCCCAGATATATGCCTTTAAAATAAGATTTGTAAAAGATTTTTTTTTTAAATCTCATCTTGCCATCCCCATTTTGTCACTGACCTATATATTGCATGTGTTCCGTTTTTTCCGAATAGGAAACATGGTACTGGGCAGGAGACGTGACAGCTGATGCAGTGGTGATGAGTGGGGTGAGGTGTTCAGGAACTGAGCTGACCCTGGACCAGTGTCTCCACCATGGGAAGCATCTGGACTGTCCCCGAGGAGGAGGACGCCATGCTGCTGGTGTCTCCTGCACTCAGGGTAAGTTTACTGAAATATAAGCTCTAAAAATGGTTTGATGACTACATTAAAATGTGATATGCTGGATCAGTCTTTTTCCCCATGTCTGTTTTAGACTTTTTGTGGCATCGTTTTAAATGTAGCCTACATGTGTAACATAAAGTGAAGCTCATTGCTGCATTTACAAAATGTGCTATAGGGTATGCTATAAGGTTTGACTAATTGATTGCTGTACCAACAGTGTGTTTTGCACCTTTTTAATTATGTAAAATACACAGTAAAATGATTAGTTGAACTCATGAGTATTACAATTTAAATCTCATCTCATCTAGATGAGAGGCTTCAGCCAATTTTGAGATCTTATCTTTCAGAGCTGTATTCTACTAACTGCAACATAGGTCCTCTCAGTTAGACTAACATTGAGTATTTTGCAGCATGGTAGTTAATCCATTCTGGGCGGGAACCCCTTTTGGTGTTAGCATTATGTTATGCTTTAGCTATTGAAAAATAGCAGATCTACAAGCTCATAGCGCGCCACCGAGTGGTGCGCTACGAGTTTGTAGGTCTGCTATTTTTGAAAAATCGAAGAACGACTGCCATAGAAACATAGCTTTTTCAGAAAACTGTCAGGACGTAGAAGACATTTTTAGAATCTGATCTCAGGTCTTAATACTGACTCACTCTCCTCCCTCCCAGCGGCCCCAGACCTGGTCCTGAATGCCCAGGTGGTGGAGCAGACGACCTACCTGGAGGACAGGCCCATGTACGCCCTGCAGTGTGCCCATGAGGAGAACTGCCTGTCCTCCAGCGCCGTCAAGGCCGACTCTACCTCCTACCGACGACTACTGCGCTTCTCCTCGCAGATCCACAACAACGGCCTGTCAGACTTCAGGCCGCGGGCATCACACCAGTCCTGGGTCTGGCATGAATGCCACAGGTTAGTCTGACCTCCATTCATTCAGCATGCCACAAATAGGCTCTTGGCCTGACAGTAGGATGGCATGTTCGAGTCCCCGTTCATGACGACCTTTGCTGCATGTCTCTCCCCATCTCTTTCCTGTCCATCTTCACTTCAACTATCAATAAAGGCAGAAAAAGCCAAAAACGAATCTTAAAAACAAAAAGGATCTCGGTTAAAAACTTCCATTATACGCCATAGCATTTTTTACAGTGTGGCTGAAAGCCAAGCAGAGTATTGACAGGTCTAGACTGTCCAACTGCTAAAAGAAAATATCCTGTGGGCCAAACCGGACCCCTTCCTGGGCCGATAGTTTGACACCCCTGCATTATACCCACTACAATAAACTACACTTCTCTACTGATTGACAGTATCAGTAAAATATTTAAGCACTTTTTCCATTGGGTCAAAGGAGACAATTTTCTGGTACAATGTCTCATCTAGTTTTCTTTGTCATACAAAAAATGTGTTGACACAAATCATGCTCAATTTGTGGTTTATACTCCCCCTTGTGGTCAAAATCTGGTGTGCAGATACATGGTATAATGTGTTTGAATTTGTATAAGTGAGCAGCAACCTTCAAAATGTTCATTGTAAAAAGGTTGAGTTGAAATGTTGACCTCTCACTGCCTCCAGTGTAGACACTGTTACTAATTTGTGGATATATCTGATGAGTTAAAATATGCTTAAAGTATAATATGACTGTTGCAGTAGGGCTCACAATGCTTCTGTACCGATATAAAATATAATTTGTAATATTTTGTCATATTCAGGCATTTCCACAGTATGGAGGTATTCACCCACTATGACTTGATGAGTCTGAATGGTACCAAAGTGGCAGAGGGACACAAAGCCAGCTTCTGTTTGGAAGACACTCAATGTGATGAGGGTAAATACAAACATAGTTAATCCATTCATATACCCTGGTTCTTTACTTAATACTGAATTGTTATTGGATTATAGGCCTACTGTCTGTCAGCACCGTAAAGTTAGAATAAGATATAATACAGCTAAATAGTTTAGGTTATGGACAATGTAGGTTACATACAGTAGGTTGTAAAAACTAAAGTTGGATTTGATGATTGATTTGTTGTGTGTAGGTATTCAGAAGAGGTACGAATGTGCGAACTTTGGGGCTCAGGGCATCACAGTTGGATGCTGGGATACCTATAGACATGACATAGACTGTCAGTGGATCGACGTGACAGACGTCTCGCCTGGGGACTACATCTTACAGGTAACCAACTGCCTCTACTTATGTTTTTTCGCAATTATGACATACTGTAATAAATTATGCATCTCCATCTTTGTTGGCACATTAACTTGTATTATTGTGAAAGAACACTTAATGGTACACACTTTTTTGTTGTTGTTTTTAGTCAGTCCTTTCTACTGCACTACCATTTACTACAACTACTGTATTCTCTTCCAGATTGTAATTAATCCAAACTTTGAGGTAGCTGAATCGGATTACAGCAACAACATTATGAAGTGCCGCAGCCGATACGATGGACATCGGATATGGACATACAACTGTCATATAGGTAAGACCCTTGGATCCCTTAACCCATTCTGACCGGGAACCCGTTTTGGTGTTAGCATCATGTTATGCTTTAGCTATTGAAAAATAGCAGATCTACAAGCTCATAGCGCGCCACCGAGTGGCGCGCTACGAGCTTGTAGGTCTGCTATTTTTTGAAAGATCGAAGAGCGACTGACATTTTTAGAATCTGATCTCAGGTCAGAATGGGTTCATCAGACCAGTGTGTGTCCAGTGGAAACCTCGTATGAATCTGATCTCAGGTCAGAATGGGTTAAGATAAGGAACTCATACTGTACATCGAAGCCTAAATTAGTGCTCTGCTATCATGCATCCCAACATGGTTATAATTTTAAGAATGTAGTTCTTCAAGCCAAAATATGTACTTTTGTTTAAGAATTTATTTTCAATGCCAGAAAAGCTAAGAAAACAAAAACAAAACCACCCTTATTACGAAAACTCAAATAAAGCTTTAAGAAGATTATTTACAAGATTAAATACAACATTCACACAGGATTAAAAATAATCCTTTAACACTAAATTAAGCTGTAAATGGCTCTTCTTGACTGATGAGGAATATCATCAAAGTATTAAGGTGGTTGCACGCCGGCCGCGTTTTTCGGAAAACCGATGGAGAAACGCTGCTAAAAAATCCGAATTGGCATCCGATCCGCGCCCGGTGTGTGGAGACCTTTACTGTTGCTATACTAAGCAAGACCTGTAGCGCCCTCTTTAGGTTCCCTTTCAAACAATACAAAATAAATACAAATAAATGGTTTGTCAAAACAATCCGTATAAAAGGCCACTTAATAAATAACAAAAATACGAAATTCTTGGCATCCTGTAAAATAAAAACTGTTCTTTTAAATTAAATACTGAATGGAAAAAAAAAAAAAAATGAACTCAGTCAACATAAATGGGACATCCATTATAGCAGGGGTCTTCAGTTACTACAGGGGGGGCCAGCAATTATTTGTGAGAAAGGATATTACTTTTAACCCTAGCATAGCATACTTATTATGAAGAGAACTTTAGCTGAAATTAGTAGATCTACACGGTCATATCGGTTTTGTGTAACCGAAAAATACATATCAACATGAATCAAACATCTTAACCCATTTAGACCTGAGGTGGATTCTAAAAACGCCTTCTAAAACCTAAAACTCTTATTTAAAAAAAATACAAAACTATGCTGCTAATGGTATAACAACAACGTACGTATAGGCACACACCAGGTCTAAATGGGGTAATAATAGAAAATATACTGTCAAACACAAGTGTATTATGATGAAGCGATCTGTGAAATCTAATCTGCTTCATGTCACAGCTAAGGGGCTCTTTATACCAAGTACTACTAGTAATACTTTATATATTTTAAAGTATTGTGAAATATAAATGTCCCTTTTGAGAGCTTCATAAAATCTAAACCTTATATATTTAAAGCGTACTTCAAATAAAACAGGTGGAAGGGGGAAAAAAAACACCCTCCCTGTCACAAGTTCTGCATTCACAACTATATTTGACATCGACTTCTGCACACAAACTGTTCTTAACCCATTCTGACCGGGCACCCATTTTGGTGTTATAGCATCATGTTATGCTTTAGCCATTGAAAAATAGCAGATCTACAAGCTCATAGCGCGCCACCGAGTGGCGCGCTACGAGCTTGTAGGTCTGCTATTTTTGAAAAATCGAAGAGCGACTGACATTTTTTTAGAATCTGATCTCAGGTCAGAATGGGTTGATCAGACCAGTGTGTGTCCAGTGGAAAACCTCGTATGAATCTGATCTCAGGTCAGAATGGGTTAATCAACTCTCTGAATTCAACCAAAAACCAAGATCAGCGTCAGCTGAATGAAATCTCCCATTAAACCTGGACAGCTCCTGTAGATCCATTTCTGTATTGGCTCGTACAGAAGAGCCTAGAAGAAATTAGAATGAATCAGATTATATAATATATAAAAGGAATGTCACATTTTAAGCTGTATTATGACAAATCGGTAGAATTGTATTCCTAAATAGAAAATGTTGTGACTGACAGCACTGTTTCAGTTTTTGGATATTCATATTTGGACCTCTCTACCACCCTCAGGTGGCTCACTAAGTTCAGAGACAGAAGAATCGTTCCCTGGGATGTTGACTAACCAGCTGTGACACAGGTAGGCCCAGGACAGACATTAAACACAGCAACGGGTGGAGGATATCATTGAAGCAGCCACGCCAAATGAACACTTGACAACAACCACTAGTGGAGGCTGTACTCCTCTTCCACCTCTCATTGCTGGATGGGTGCCTCAACTCAACTTTTACAATAAGACAATGGAAGAATGAACTGCTTGCTTGCCGTTGCTATTCATTATATGGTGAAAACTGCAATATAAACAGGGTCTGAAGAAAAAGAAAAGAAAAAAAAGCTCACCAGCCAAATGTTAAATTATTCCAGACAAAACATAAAAGAACATTAAATTTGTGTCGCATATCATAGAAACATTTAGTCTGCATAATAACACATTATGGTTCTGAATAAAAAACATTAGTTTGTAAATAGAGGGTCCAAATTCAAAGAAATGAACCACTAGTTACAACTTAGGATCCTAGTCTTAAAACACAATCGACACGTTTATTCTTCAGGACAGGTCTATGAAAAAGATGTCTAGGCAGTGAAGTGATACAATGGAGATTTAGTGATGTGTTAGATGTAACACAAGCCAGCATAATGAAACCAGACAAGTGACGGATTATGAAACACTAAGACATTACCAGTACAGTACAGTACAGTACAGTACAGTACATCCAAGGCTGATACTTTGTTACAAACCTTAATCACGATGAGCCATCAATGCTGATATTTTAATGCATAAAAGTCAACCGTACTATGAGCCATGGCTGAACCATCAAAGCTGTTATTTTGTTGCAAAAAGCAAAGGTCACCCGTCATCCTTAAAATGGGTAGTACCGTACGGCCGACTTAGAAGGATGAAAGTGTTTTGTGGCTTCCAAAACGTACAAGCCAAAAGTAATGTGTTGCTTGGCTGATATTAATTTCAGACCCTGGGCATAACCAATACATGTACTGTACAATCTGCCCTTAATTACAGATCTGTCAGGTTGGGCATGCACAAGATCTTTTGAACGAGTTAAAGATGGAGTGCCACAATCTTTTTTTTTTCCAGTTTTTTTTATGTGTCTATGAGGTGACAGTACTTCATTAGACACCCTGGAGTAGTTTTTTATGTGCAATGGTGTATTAACTTTGTATTTAGGGTTTATTCCTGGAGGGTGAACCCTTGACAGTCAAACGGGCCAATGAAATAAACAGTAATATAGTGACAACACACCATCAGCTCCTCCCCTAACCCCTCCCCCTTTATCATACAACTACAGCTGTGGGTGCGGCTTCAGTTCAGGTGGATCACCAATTCACCACCCATCACCACCCACCAGGCAAACCAGGCATACTTACTTAATGAACTGGTGGGCGTGTCCACATGAAAGCATGATTTTAACAAATACTGTACATTTTTTGGAAAGAAGTTCTTCCTCATATTATATTACCCGATGATCATGTTTTAGGGTGGAAAATAATTGTGGCACTCCATCTTTAAGCAACATAGTTGCCATTCCATTTGCATTCATGCAATTTTCACTTTAAGAAAGCTTCCGACCTCCTCTGACTATGTGATGGACATTTCAGCCTGATATAATAAAAAAGGCATGAACCACATCTAGTCTGGTGCTAAATCTAGTTCTCGGAATTTTGTAGCGTTTCTTCCCTTTCTTAAAGAAATCTTGAATGAGCAACATATCCACCGTCACACAAAATATGCACCTATGAAATAGGATATTTAAGGGTTTCAAATGGATAGTTTGTTTTTTGCACACACACACACACACACACACACACACACACACACAGTGAGTGTATCTTATTTTAGCTCAATCCCTGGATTTCTGTGGGCTCATGTTGCAGCTTTAAACCTTCTCCAAAGCTGATGATTTAATGCTATGTACTCATCAAAACATTTGGTATGGCTTTAAAAAAAAATCTTTTTACTGTACCGGTATATAGTATTATACATTCATCCTGTGGCTTTTTGTAATAATTACTTTACTTTGCCAATAGTTATTACTTACATTCTTTATAATATAGTTTGTTAGACCAGCAATGCATCTTCATGCCAGGTTTTCCCTACTTTAGAGAGCTGCTGCTAATTCATCTCATAGACATCCAGGAATTAAAGAAATTAGGCTATGATCACTCACTATTCACCATACTAAACCCCCCCATACTACACAACCAAAACAGACTTATCCCTTTATGCTGTGATTGTAAACACCCCCAGGGTGAAATAAGTGCCATATCATTGAAAATAGCTTTGAAAGTCAAATGTATTCTGTTTATACAGCAGATTTATCTTCATGCCCTCAGCCTCTCTTCTCCCCCATCCCCATTTTTTTTACTTTTGTTAAATTATTATTGTCAGGGACTTTCATATGATTTCTTGGATGTATTGTAAAAGCCACATGTTTTGTGAAAATTCCTTTGCATTGTTTTTGTGATGTAAATGAGGCTCTTCATTTTACAAGGGCACTCATCAATAGCCGAGATTTAGCTGAGTGATTGGCCAATTTGTGTGCATTGTTGAATGTGGGAAAAGCAGTTTTCTGTAATAAAAGAATGGAAGCAGATGACCTCAATGTCTATGATGATTAATATGTTGTACTGTCACCTGGAAATGGACATGTTGCATATAACTTGTAAAAGAAACAAATCTAATCATTATAACACCTTAGTGCAAGTTATTTCTTTGTCTAAAACAAAGTAGTGAAAAGGTTAAAGCTTTATATTCTGATAGTAATCAATTTCATCCAATTAGGAGAGAGAACTAACTCTGGTCCATAGCTCTAATGCGTGCATTAGAGCTATGTTACTATCAACGTCCGCCGCTCGCATGAATGCAGACCAGCCTCTACTCTTTAGTGTAAATAAAAAGAACGTTTTTGCTACTCACCAAAACAAAGGCGGGTTGTGTCAATAGAAAGACTACTTTCCTTAGTGGAAGCACTCTGAGCCCCCCACCACACGTATAAACTGTACTTTTTGGGCAAAAAGGGATTTTGTTTCCACCGAAAAAAAAACATTTTTAGTTACTCCGCTGCGCCCTCTACTGATATTGCCCAGAGAACTGCCTCATAGAGGATATTTTTCCTCCGGTGAAAAAAAATCCCTTTTTGGCCAAAAAGTACCGTTTATATGTGTGGTGGGGGGCTCAGAGTGCGTCCACTAAGGAAAGTAGTCTTTCTATTGACACAACCCGCCTTTGTTTTGGTGAGTAGCAAAAACGTTCTTTTTATTTTCGCCAAAGAGGAGAGGCTGGTCTGATTTCGATTTGAGATTTAAAATTGAAAGTCCCATAGCCTTGTACTGCGCATGGCAGAATCGTAGAAGCAGTAGAAGGATATGGATCAGAGCTAAGAGAGAACCCATTATCAGCTTAGATTGTATAGTTCCAGTTACACTTTTGCTGCTCATTTCTTTGTGTCATCACTTCCAATTTCACTTGTTAGTATCCCAAACTGTTGTTTACCAATGAGCTGAGACAGGAAACCTCTGTTACTGAACAAACACTGTTTAGCAATGATTACAATCAGAATAGAGCTATTTAACACTTATTTTAACCAACCAAATCACTCACTTCACCAGTTCTAGCACTAGATGCATGATACGGTACAATTCACACTGAAATATTCCTTGGGACCCAGGTGCCATGTGGGCCTATGCAACCAAGAGCAACCTCACTGCTCCCTCAGTTGCTCTGGTCAACTCCAATTACTTCTGACTGATGCTGCATTGGACGTTTCATCTCTGATCAGAGAACTGTATTGCCATATTGGAAGAGACAAGCAGCCAGGTCCGCGAAAACAAGCCACAAAAACTATCTTGAATCATTATTAATCCAACAACGTCAAATAGTTTATCATCATATTACACTGAGGGTGCTTCAAATGAACCAACGTTCACCCGGCAAGTGACTTTAATAAAACAAGCCCAAGATGCTTATAATGTGCAGACGTGGCAACATGCTTGACAGACGCGATGCGGACATACGGAGAGTGATCTAGTAATAGTGGCGACAGTGTTGATTCCCGTGGCAACAATGGAATGCGGAAGTGCTCGTTCTATCTCAATGTGATAGTTCCAGCCAAAGGAACAATGTTTGGAACTATACAAAGCGTGTCGCCACTCTCCTACTCTGCACTGTGGACAACTAGTCGCAGTGTATACTTTTAATCCTGCTGCCTTGAATCTATATTACGTCCACATATTGACTAGCAGCCTACTACTACGCAGCCAAGACAAGAATGCGCCCCAAGCGTGACCACTGTCAAACGGATTATAAAACTTTGGCCTGGATTTACATGTGAAGAACGGCGGAAAGCAGAGCAGACGGCAGGTAAGCTGCTTCCTTGTGCGATCTCGGTGTGATCGAGGCACAACGATAAAATGGCAACAGAAAAGAACATTTAAGCAGCAGCTTCAACTTGATCTAGGTTATTTCCGTCGGTGAACAAAAGCAGTGCACGTTCTTCCAAACAATTAAACTCACTGACTTACCAGGATTATATGAAAACCGTGAAAGCAACGTTTAGTGCATAATCACCCAGACGCCACTTGTAGCAGTGGCGAGACTGGTGGCATATAGCAGCAGTAGAATTGAGCAGCACTTTGTATACCGCAGCGTAGAGTATACAATAGAAAGCAGCAAGCAGAATTGAGCGCAGGTTGTATGACAGCAGCACGCTGATACAACGGCAGTGGGCCAGCAAGAAGGCAAAGGATGTATGACAGCAGCACGCTGATACAACAGCAGTGGGCAAGCAAGAAGGCAGAGGAATGCAAACCTCTGGTTCAAGTAGCCGGTATGAGAGATGGGGTGAGCTGTGATTGGCTGAGTGAATCATGCGGATGATGCTGCGGTGGCCCAATTAACGGCCGGCGCGCTGACTGAGGTTCCCTGACTGAACTTGCTCTGCGCATGTCTACGACAGGCGCAAATGCTCATTTCATTTAGAGTAGACTACCAGGACACAGCAGAGAAAGCTTTAGAAAAGCCTTGCCAACAATCAAAACGAAAGCATCTGCCATCAGCCATCCCAACTGTGACTACATCCCTAGTGACTGACAGGTTTGCTGTGTGAAAGTGTATGATGCTGGTGGATTTATGGATACCTGCGTTAGGCACTCCTCTTTAGAATCGTCTAGTTCGTCCTCCTCCTCTCTGCAGCCCCAGGGCTCTTGTCACCATTCGCCTGGCAACAGTAGAGTCTGTCCGAGGACGCTCCTTCACTGGCTGGATAAACTCTTAACAGGCAAGAGGGAGACAAGCATTTTCAAATGACACTCTATGACTAGGTAGTACAATGGTGTTGCCTGAAACATTTCTTCACCACGAAATATATGGTGTTGGGTAGACTGCACTCTCCCATGAGCACCAATGGCATACACTAAAAATGTAATTGTACTTTGATTGGCGTTGACGATATTACATTGTCTGTTTAGAGCACTTATGACTTAATCGTTTTGCCAGGCAAGTCTATGAACTTTATTGTTTGTTTAGGGCACGAAAATAAGACGTAAGCCATCATGACATGTGGCCGATATAAATACAGTGGGGTGCCCCCCATTTTTGAGGGACCAGACAGGTTTATGGTTGTGTACAAGCTGCCCCGGCATGTCAACTCCCATTACCATGTAGGTGGCAGTTGTCTAGCAGTTTTACCACTAATGGTAAGATGAGGCACACACACACCTACAGTACATAGAGTATAGATAGACAAATCCTTGGAGGCTCAGGGGTGTCTGGGCGCAGCCATTACTGAGGTGTACCATTAGCAGTGCCCTGTAGGCCAGTGTAGCTTAGTAATCATCATTTTGACTTTTGGAAAACTGCACATATGTGGCAGAGAGAGTTACACCGGGGTTCCACCGGGCGTGTCAGCGTCGCGTCTCCGTCAGGGAATGTTCCCTTTTTAATCAATGAAGGGTGGCTCCACTGCCCGCGTTGCGTGACTGCATTAACCCATTCTGACCGGGAACCCGTTTTGGTGTTAGCATCATGTTATGCTTTAGCTATTGAAAAATAGCAGATCTACAAGCTCATAGCGCGCCACCGAGTGGCGCGCTACGAGCTTGTAGGTCTGCTATTTTTGAAAAATCGAAGAACGACTGTGACATTTTTAGAATCTGATCTCAGGTCAGAATGGGTTAATCAGACCAGTGTGTGTCCAGTGGAAACCTCGTATGAATCTGATCTCAGGTCAGAATGGGTTAAAATTGCCCCGGTTCGTTTTTTGACGGACGCAACGGAGACGCAACGCGCCCGGTGGAGCCCCGCCGTTACTTTCATTCATTGCAGATTCACTGCCACGTTACAAATGCAGTGCGTTATTATTGTATATAAAACAAAATAACAAGATGTATTTATATTGGCCACATGACTGTCTCACGTAAGTACCCTTACCCTATTCAATATTTGTTAAGGGTGCGCACTGTTACCCTTACCGGCTCGTCTGATGGCTTTGCTTTGAGCTTTTTTGCTCCCTTTAGACAGTGTACGTGCTTTCAGTAGAGGATGTTGGATGGAGAGGGCATGGAGTGCTACATGCAAAACAAACAAAGGTATACTTTAGAATAGTTATTTTGTAGCAATGTTTTGGCATTATTCACTATGAATAGAGACGATACCTGCACATTTGCTGGAGAAAACACCCAAGGCATGCGTGTTGTCTACCCACTTGATTTTAATCCCACAATCACTGAGAGAGAAAGAAATTGCTATGTTAAAATTAAAAACAGTTATTTGACAGGTAAATGTGGTGAACTGTGAAAGCGTTCAGGTAAGATTTGTTCTACTCTGACCTGTAATCTGCAAAGGCATCCAGCAGGTCATCATTTGTGAAAGTTGAAGGAAAGTCATAGATTTCAATAACGTGGCCAAACTCATCCGGGTTTAGCCACACATTCTCAAAACAGGAGTAGTCGTTATGGGCCTGCTCAAAGCAGACGTCCACATGTTTCAGGTATGGCAAGATCTGAGAAGGCATAAAGAACAGTTTTGAACATCATTAAAGCCAACCTTCACATGTATAGGGAAGAAACATTGCCAGAATTCACATTCACAGGAAATAATAATCACACTCCTTGAAAAACATGAATGATGGCTTCATCAGGTTTGTTTTAAATAAAAACTTTCTTCAATGCAAAAAATGGTTTTAAGACAATGAAAATTATGTCAACAACTGTGCTTAGTAGGACCTACCTCTTCAGTGGAAATGGTGGCGTCTGTGTCCGTCGTTTTAGGGCTACATGACAAACCATCCTGTCCGTTTGTGTCTGCTGTTTTAGGACTGCATGACAAACCATCCTGTCCATTTGTGTCTGCTGTTTTAGGACTGCATGACAAACCATCCTGTCCATTTGTGTCTGCT
Organism: Protomyctophum bolini; assembly: GCF_963924005.1. NCBI lineage: Eukaryota > Metazoa > Chordata > Actinopteri > Myctophiformes > Myctophidae > Protomyctophum > Protomyctophum bolini. The sequence continues at coordinate 7,135,539 of NC_137863.1, read as the reverse complement.
GTTTTAGGACTGCATGACAAACCATCCTGTCCGTTTGTGTCTGCTGTTTTAGGACTACATGATAAACCACCTATCTCCTCCTTCCCATCGTCCTCCAGAGTCATGGCAATAAAATATGATATAGGCATGTCCCAGACCTCGTCTCGCTTTATATGCATGTCGTGCTGCTCATCGCGAGGACAGGGCAGTGAGACGTTGCTGGGGCTGCCGTCGACACAGTCGGCTACGCTATTGGGCGTGCTGGGGAGTAGTGACTCACCGTTGGAAATGTTTGTGGATGTTGTCGTGCTCTCTGTAATATCAGAAGAGGAGCACGAACCTGAACCGGAGTCAGAAAAGGCGCTGGTGTTACAACAGCAGCAGTTACAACAATCTTTGCTGGAGGACTTCTCTCTGGGAGCCGGCACACTTGGGAGGGACCGCCGCTCCCTGGACGCCCTTGGTATATAGAGCGGCTGGTCAGGCTTCCGAGGTGCACGGTTGGGCTTTGGGGTCGATGACTTCGACCTGGTCACTCTCTGCTTTCCCCCTCTTGGCCATGAGGGATCCTCATACAGGCTGTTGTTCACCTCTGTGTCACTGTCTTCGTCTAACTCACCCCTATTACAAGATAATGTTAAATAAAATGTTATCCTTGTATCCCATCCTTAAAATAAAAAAACACTTTTTATTTCGCCATAGGCTTTCAACTACGCGCCCCTATCGGTTGGGAGGTGTGTTGCACTCTGATACACTGGGTGTGTTCACTTCCGGTGTGCAACTGATTTTTCTCAAAACACACCACGTTTGAGAAAAATATCTGGTGCGCTCGGATAAAAAAGGCCTTTTATTAAACAATGCAGAATGCACGGGTGCCGGGCATTCAACCAGCAAAATTCTAACATCGGTGTCACTTGGGTGAGCGCTTTATATTTGAAATATGAACGCTAATTTTATTGACACATTTGCTCTGTAATGTCCCAAAGAACAGCCATGACAGTCATGTTTCAAGGCTACCCCAATATAAGACACAAATCACAGCGACTTGCATTCTAACAAGATAGCAAAAGAAATAAAAAGTTTGTGTTATGAGCAGGGCATGAAATGGCATGTACTTTTTGCTTTAAAAGGCTATTGTTAGAGTGAGAGAGCAAGATAGAGAAATGGATAGATCTTTGTTTATCCTGTGGGTGACATTTGGTCATCAATGGCAGTTACAGTGGTAAAAGGAGATACAGGGCATGTACAGGCAAAAATAGAAAGTCAATATATTTACAGTACCATGTAGTGTATTTATCTTGATTAAAAAAAAGCATACCTGAGCTCAGAATAGCAGACTACCACCCTGCGGCTCCAGCATTCCCCTACTGAGAAGGTAACAAGCTCTGGGTGGTTTTCAAAGGTCTTGTGGGTCAGGTAACGAAGTCGGCTCGACAGAGCGGGGAACAGTAGCACACTGAACAGAGGACATGACAGATATGTGGAAATGCAACAGTGCCATGAGTTAATGTTTTGGTTTTATTGTCGCATTGTGACAAGTGACATTACATATTATATGGACCAGGTAACACAGCCTGCTCACATCAAATAAACTTGAGAACAGTCAATTAGTCTTACCTTTTGTGGTTCCCTTTATTCTGGAATGAGTCCAACTCGTCAAGGACAGTATGGACGAACTCATTCTCCTGTTTAGGGAGGTAGGTCCCATCAAAGCAAGGAAACGCCAGGGTGGACAGATAAAGATGTGTCCTATCCTGTTGACAGTACAGTAAAATTAAGTGTAACCTAGACACACAATTCTTTGATTATTCTAGCTCAGTGGTTCCCAAAGTGGGGTCCGGGGACCCCCAGAGGTCCTTGAGGGAGTTCCAGGGGGTCCCCAGCTAAATGATAGTTTGGAACCTCCACTTAATGTACACTCTCAAGAGTTAAATTAACATTGATTTTACAATATAAATTGGGGGTCTCAGAGATAGAAATGGCATTAAATGGCGGTCCGTAGACTAATGTATGCCAAACAAGGGGTCCTTGAAATTAAACGGGTTGAGAATCTCTGCTAGTAAAAATCTTCTTTGATTGATTTATTAACAGTTTGCAGAATTACAGTACATTTCAAGTACAACTCAATACAAAAACAGTTAACTGTGAGTGGACACCATAAAGAATTACACTTGTTTACAATAGGGCCCACCATTTTCAATCCATTTCAATTTCAATTCTTATGGGGTTCCCTGGCATATCTCTTCAAATCGGGGTCGGATTTAGTGTCACTTTGGGGGTCCATGACATGTAAAGGTTTGGGAACCACTGTTCTAGCTCAGTCAGTGGTTCAAACTTTTGACCCCCATAACTGAGTCAGTGACACACATATTTGGATCCATTTGGAACACCCTCAAGGAACCATGATGAGAACCACACTAGCTAAAGCAATAATTAAGCTAGCCGCAATTTGCAACTCTAGATTTTTTTACAATTGGCTGAATCTAGAGTTGCAATAACCTCCATCGACTTCCTATGCATGGTTTTGGTTTTGCATTGGTTTGTGACCTCCTGGTCTTAAATTACGTTAAACTCACCAACATTGCAGCTGTAGTCCAAGCTTGAATTATCCTCTTTCGATCTGGTGTCGCTTGTTTATCATAAAAGTCCCCGTAAAAAAAGTTATGAGCTACTTTCTGTCCAAAATATTCCACAACTATTATTCCGAGCCGCCATCTTGGATTTTTTCAACGTGCCATAAAACAAGACGTGAGGGGGAGCGCTTGTTTAATAGAATCTTACCTGCGCAGGTAAGACACCCAAAGAAGAGGCCGACACCCTAGGGAGGGAGGGACACTATTAAACAAGCGCTCCCCCTCACGTCTTGTTTTATGGCACGTTGAAAAAATCCAAGATGGCGGCTCGGAATAATAGTTGTGGAATATTTTGGACAGAAAGTAGCTCATAACTTTTTTTACGGGGACTTTTATGATAAACAAGCGACACCAGATCGAAAGAGGATAATTCAAGCTTGGACTACAGCTGCAATGTTGGTGAGTTTAACGTAATTTAAGACCAGGAGGTCACAAACCAATGCAAAACCAAAACCATGCATAGGAAGTCGATGGAGGTTATTGCAACTCTAGATTCAGCCAATTGTAAAAAAATCTAGAGTTGCAAATTGCGGCTATAATTAAGCCTACTGATTGAAATGTTTATTTCACAGTATGTAGAATGGGTACATTTCAAACGAAAAACACAAGTCAATACAAAATACAGTAATATAGCAGTGGTACTTGTGGACGAACCATGATAAAGCACTGAGACTTGTTTACAACTGAACAGGGTCCACCATTCCAATTTGGGGTCATACCTATGTTCCCTCAGCCCTATGTTCCATCAGAATAATTGCAGACGTACTACAAATATACACTTCTACTGCTTTAATGATTTCTGTTTCTTTGAAATATAGGCCGAGTTAGCCTCGCGTAGCGATACTAATGAAATGTCACCGGCGGTCTCACATTTGATAAAATAGTTCAACACTAACAATTAAGTCACGTATAGATAAACGTCATCGCCTACGGATAATTACTTTTTGTCCAAACTATAAATTAGCATTTTATTATTAGATCGCAAGCTGTTAACTGCCACTTGGTTTCCGAGGCTATTAAACTGCCACTTTGATCATGTTTCTGATAAATTGGTTCTCTTCAAGATTCTAGCCTAACTAACGGTGTAGACGAGTAGCTCTTTAGCACGCGATATGCTAGAGAAAGGATAGGTTGCTCTATTAGATACATTAACACACAGCTAAATTAAAACAATTGATGTACACGTACCAGAGAGGAATAGTTTCAAGTGTAGCGAAGTTACGGCACGATATATACTAGTAGTAATGGCAGTAAACACGACACACCGCTGGCGATGATCGTTAATGTTGACTGACTGTTGTTCCTTCTGTGCTTTTAGTTTCACGGCTGTTGGTATCCAGCTAATCAGTGGTGCATCACCGCCACCTTCTGTTCCGGAGTGGGGATAACACTGAGGTCTGAGGATCAAGCTCCACTGCTTTTGGAATCCAGGGAGAATTGGAGCTTGAAGATCCTCAGTTAGTGAATTATATATTTTGTTTAGGTAGTTTGCTCCAACTTGAGCTACTTCAAGGATACAATAAAACACTGGGTAACGAATGTTGAGTAGACAACTGTCATGAAGAGCTGCTGCCAGCACCTACAGATGGCTGCAATTCGAAACTGGCCTCTGTAAAATCTGAATCCCCCCCACCGCACCCCCCCCTTTTCCCTCACTGTATATGTATCTTTTCCCTTTTTGCTTCCTATATGATGAATTCCTGTTCTGTTCTTTAACTACATAGAAGTGTCTATTTGTATGTCTCTAAATGTTTTGATGAATTGAACAATGTGGACCCTGTTGTAAACAAGTGTAATGCTTAATTGGGTCGTCCACTCACAGTTAACAGTCTTTGTATTGAGTTTGTGCTTGAAATGTACTGTAATTCTACAAACTGTTAATAAATATTGCAATCAATCAATCAATCAATACAATACAATACAATACAAACTTCTTCCACACTGATTCACACACACCTGTGGCAATTTCAGTGGTAAGCAGGGAGATTGCCAGGTGTCAATCATCATTGACAGTGGTGATGGCTTGTCAATTAGTCAATTAAGAGTCAATTGTGACTCTGGCCGTCACACTGAGTATTTGTATTTTTGGTTACTTATGACTTTCACTCCACTACATTCCCAAGACAAATGTTGTACTTTTTACTCCATTTCTAGGAAGGGAAAAGGTACATTATGAATTAATCACTTACGTCCCATTTCAAATTATTTTTTTGTACTTTGTCAGTACTTTTGAATACTTACTTTCACTTGTTATATTTGACCAAGTACTGTTAGTAGTTGAGTACTTTGTCCACTTTTGACCACTGATGCCACGTTTGGAGCAACGGGGCACTAAGTTGTGGCCCCTGGTGTAACTAGTCTCACGAGTCACGACAGACCCCTGAATCGTGTTCGTGCCAAGGTGTGTCTGTGGCAGTGTGTGGCACCCAGGGGCCTTTGGTGTGGCTATTCTTATGGCAGTCCCCTGAACAGTGTTTGTGCCAAGATGGATGTGGATCGGAGGAACATTGTGCTTCACAGGTCCGATGTTACGTTTGTGGCCTCTCTCTCTCTAAGCAATTTTAATATAGGATAGGATGTATATTGTGCATGTTGATAACTTGATATTGGAATGACAATACATTTTTTATATATTGTGCAGCCCTACAACCCAACCCGGCAGAGATAGGCGCTCTAACCAAGAGCATGTTTCTAGTTTAAAACTCATCCAGTGCCACACTAGTCACACCCTTGGACGCCTTTCCTGTGACACCCTCGTTGCCCCTGGCGCCTGATGACGCCTTTTAAAAAAAAATATTTTTTTACTTCATCCAGATTTAGAGAATTCCTCTCAATCTGGTGTTCAGGTGATGATATACACATTACATGCACAATATAATTACAAATTCTTTCTTTTATTTATAATGGGTTTCGGTGGCAACGAGGGCCAAAACTGGTATCCACCTGGTGGCACAGAGTAGTCTTGGACAGACCAGCCGACATGGAAATCCTTAGATCACTAAAAAAGGGCTGTGAACCGCAACATTTAGCACATGATGATGCAACCTTTTTCTTTTCAGCAATTGTTTATTGTTTTTTAAAGATCGTGTAGGAAATACATTAACATACTAATGTTGGACAGACAAGAAAAATAAAACCAATAAAAATGTTTGATTGTAAAGTGGGCATGAAGTGGGCATGGGCATGAGGCCAAAAAAATTAAAACTGCACCAAAAAGGAAGACAATAGATGGTAATACAAATTAAAATAATTCACAAGACCAGCATGGTGGGAAGTGAAATATGGACCTATGATGCCTTGAAACTATCCCCAGCTTGGAATGCTGTTTCACGGCATTCCCCAGCAGAATACATGGTTGGTAATCAAGGACCTCCACTCCAGGTGGTCCGTCCTTCAACACACTGGAAAACATAATGATATCTAGAAAGCACACAAGGTGGATTTGGCACACACCTACTCTCCAGGGAAACACTGCAATTTATTTTCAGAATATACAGCTAGCGAAAAAAGACAACACTCCTGTCTCAGTATTTAATTAATGAAAACATGTTTGAGGCTAATTATTACTAAATTAAATGAAATTGAGACCATGACGGCCACATATTGAAAGCACCACTGTTTGAGTGTGGGTGCATCTTTAGGAAATTAGTGAAACAAAAATAGCCTCACATTCTTTTGTCAATTGATTAAAAAATGACAGAAGTGGAAGAAAAATAAACGATATCATTGTTTTATCCATTAAATGCCTAATAGTATAGCAATGTCCAAGCCGGAGTGCTTCTCAAGATCAGCAACAGTACAAGAGTCACTCTGAACCTTGTTTTGACTGCTTGAATATACGCATAATTGAGAAATGAAAAACATCCGTGATGACAAACGTCATCAATACATCAACAGCCACAAGGCCCTAATGAGTGACTGAGGCATAGATATGGTTTCTGACTTTGCAGTAATTTGATCTCAAACAGGGCAGGAAACATTTTTGAATGATATGGACTGGTATGTCCCCAAATACACCAAATCATTTTAGTTCTCTCAACCAACTAGATTTTTAGAATAGTACGGAATGGCAGGTTGTGTGCCAAGTGAGTTCAGTAGGCCAAGTGAGTTCAGTAGGTCACCTGAGCTCACATCTCTTCAAACACAGCTAATGGATCACATCAGCAATACAAAATGTCATACCTTTAGTCACCACCAATGGCTCAAGCATAGAAAACACCTCAGCATTGTTTTCATTTTGAAGGAAAACAGAGGTTTGCAAGGAATGGACTGGCATATCACCAAATTCACCAAATAATTTTGTTTTTCTCAACCAACTAGATTATTAGAATAGAATGGTGTGCAGTCCATTGCTGGTCGAGGGTTCTGTGCATACACAGGTTTACACTATCAAATAAACCGGATCACTGGCTCCCTGTATGTGTGTATAACTAAAAACAAAAAGGAAGGCTTTGTGCACGCTGATGAGGCTGCAGTCCAGTCCTCAAAGCAGCCCTGTTAATCTAATGTATGACAATAGCTGCAGCACTGTACAAAGTATTGTCTTGTTTTTCCAGTCAACAAAAGAAAATAAAAGTAGACAAAACTGCCCACTATTTTCACTATTTTGTAGGCCTATTTTGTGATAGTGGTAGAACCTATGACAGTGATCCCAACTACAGACTCCTTTTACCCTTGAAATTTGAAACCCCCCAAAAATAACAGTGAAAAGGGGAAACATTTACTCACTTTTTCACTTGTTGTACTTATCAAGAAATGTAATGTTACTCATTGTCACTCATTATGTAGAATCAAAAATATATATTTTTGTCACAGGTAAGACTCAGGAAGTCAGGATATGTAGATCCTAGACCTGTGTCAACTGGTCACTTAACTGGTTGGTCCTCAGGGACCCCTATGAGCTGAAGGCTTACTATCCTACCAGGAAGTTCAATGTGGCAGCAACCCAAGTCTAACTAGATAAATAGATGTGTGACAATCACACATGGGGAACGTGGGATAGTACGTACAGGTCCTGGTAGGATAAAAACAAGCCAGCAGCAATACTAGGGGGCCATGCCGCTGCGTGGGTCAGAAACCAGCGGTATATTACCGTGACAAGAACAAGAGAACTGATATAAATTATGTGGTTGATTTGGGGACTTTGACGGAAAATACAGCCATCTGTTCTACAAAGCCCGAACAGGTTAAAGCAGAAAAATGTTACCTCCTGTCCTGTCATATGTATTATTGGCAAGACATTGGTGATAGTATAAAATAGAGATGAAACCTAAACGTATACCGTACTTTGAAAAATAAGTTTGTTGTTGTAGAGAACAGTAATTTGGGGTCATTGAAGAAAACCAATCTTTTATATTTTCTCCTAAGAGGGAAGTAATAGTAACATTCTTGGTGTGAAGAACTGCTAAAAATAGTTGCTTCTGTTTATCCCAGCCTTCAGTTCAACGGGGATAATGTTGGGGTAGTAAGGGGTAGGTGTGTACTTAGTAGACAGGTTGAGGAGGTTGGGCCAAAGGAAAAGTGTTGAGCAGTAGGTCTTTTTAAGTTTTTAAGGTTATGGAAATCTTGAGGTTGGGTCACTGATACTGTGGCCTAAAGTCCCTCAAGATAAACGGTTGGATCTGAATGACAGGAGAGAGGTTGAGCTGTAAGATTTTCTGGGCTTCCAGCCGGGCTTCAGCCACTGAACGAGAATCGTCTATTTTGATAACTTTCCGTCTCAGATGGTTCTTGCTTTTTAGGACATTTAGCCCTCCATTTTCCACAACCCCATGTCCGCTTGGTAAGCCATTCTGTTGTTTGTGTCCTCCCTGTGGCCAGTGAGCACCATTCCTCCTCCTAGTAAGCGTCAGTTCCATGTCAGTCTCTGGGAAAATGTGGCCGTTGGCATAGATAACCGGAGCAGAATCCCCTATAAGTGCCCCTCCATCCATCCTGATGGGACAGGACAGGGTCTTCTGGTTCAACAAAGCCACGGCTGTGGTAGGGGGCGACCTGCTGCCATTTTGCAAAGGCTGGTGGCCATTTTGTGAAGGCTGCGACGGTATTCCTGAAAAGGCGAGGGAGTTCTGTTGTTGCTGGGCGGTAGAGTTAGTATCAGAGTCCCAACATGTCTGAATCTGGAGTCGAGCAGTGTGGCCGCCTGTCAGACCCGCAATGTTAGTCAGCCTCAAGCATGGCTGTGCTCGAGGAATAACAGGGGGCGGCGACACAGTAGTCCTGGAGGCATTGGAGGCCACTCGAAAGCCGCCATAGAGGAGGTCGCGGTGATCCATCAGCGAATCAGGCGGTCGGATCCCCTTGATCCTGGGCTTGGCTCTCTCAGTAGTGCTCCAGGATGGGTGCTGTTTGGATGCGGTCCTCTTCCTTTTCTTCCCGCTCTTCCTCTTCCCCGTTAACTTGTTTCCTCCCCCTCTCTCCAGGGGGTCCCCCACGGCGAGCGGGAGCGTCATGCAGGAACGATATCGGTAGACGTCTTTGCTGTGCAGCACGGTGGGCCGATGGCCCTCCTGTCTCAGCTCTCTGAGGAAGGTCTCTAGCTCTCCCATGTCCAACAGGCCACTGTTGGAGGTCATGGAGGTCACCGACGGTGACTGGAGTATATGCAGTGCATCCCGCAGGACAATGTGACCAGCGCTGTTAATACGAGACCAGCTGTGGAAGGGACGCGGCTCCTCAGTGGAGACGGTTGACTGGCATCTGAGTGGAGTATCTCTACGCACTGTGTCGTCAGCCATGTTGCCAGGTTCCTGGCAAGAAGGAAATAAGAGACAGCAGTTGTTTAAATTGTAGTGGAAAAAGACAATAAAAAGCAGTTCCTGGTAAAACTGTCATTGATGACATTTTGTAGAAACACCATTAACTATAAAAAATAAAATAAAAAGATGTGTCGGCCTGGTCAGGTAGGTTTTTGAGGGCCAGCAATGTTTGGAAACGGCCAGTCAGGGATGGAGTATGAATCCATTTTGACCACATGAGTATAGATATTTAATTTGTACCGATTTGTGTGTCGTTGTGTGTAGAAAAATTGGCCTCCTGGTTTGGTTTCACGCCGACCGGTTCATTTATTGGTAAAAACGCTTGCATTTCAAGGTTGTGTAGCAGAGTTGCTCACAGCCTCAGCCTGATGACCTAAAAGTCTAGTACAGGGGTGCCCATTACGTCGATCGCGGTCGACCAGTCGATCGCAAGCGCTGCGCAAGTAGACCGCTTGGCCCTGACATGAAAAAATAAAAATAAAACAATCCTCGCGTTGCCTCGGGCAGGCGGCGGCGCGGCAGCAGCGGCTTTAAAAACCCCCACAATGCAGTGCCTTGTTTTGTGTGGGGAACGTCGGGTCTGTTATGTTGTTAAACAAACAAATTAAAAGGATATCTATCCATCATTGTTCATATAGCAAGATGCGTGCGGCAAAGAAGCCTGAAACATATCACTTCCATGCAGAGTGGGAAGAAGATAATTTTTTCACGATGTCACATTCCAAGTCCAACTGCGTTTGCCTTACTCGAGCCCATCGCTACATTCATGTTCTTCCCATTCAGAAGCTGATGTTGATTCCATTGCCTCGAAAATAGCAACACTTTTTAACATGAACTCTTCTGCGTTGGAGAATGAGATCATGGCACTGCAGGCTGACATACAGTTAAAGTTGCGCGCCCGCGATTGAGAGTTTTGGAACTTACTCGTGAAGGAAAAGTATCCAAACATCAGGACGTGTGCAGCCTCGCTCACAGCGTTATTTGGCTCCACATATTTATGTGAATCAGCGTTTTCCCACATGAAGATAATTAAGTCCAAATATCGTTCCACGTTGACGGACGATCATTTGGAGGAGGCCTGTTTAAGACTAGCTGTCAGCAGTGACTGTCCGGATTACGCAGCGCTGACGGACTCCATTCAGTGCAAGGCTGAAAGCAGTCATCTGATTAAAGGGATAGTTCACTTTTTTTTACTTAAATTGTATGAAATACTTTCCATTAATATAGTTGTTGCAACTGTAGGCCTATTAATTGATTGCCAGAGTCCTTTTAATATTTGTGAGCAATATGTTATTACAAATTAAAATTGATTGACGTTATTACAAAGAGTAACTTTAACAAAATAAAGCTTGTAAATAAATAGAAGTTATTGATTGAAACAGTCCTAATGCCTTAATGTTATTTATTTTGAGTATTTTAAGCAATGGGATAATGTTTTTTTGGTTGGTAGATCACCTTGAGCTGGCAATTTTAAAAGTAGACCTCAAGTCAAAAAAGTGTGGGCACCCCTGGTCTAGTATCTCCCCCAGTCTATAGGGAATTCCCTTTAGTCCAGCGGTTAACATGTGACTAGGGATGACACGGTGTGGGAGATTTCCCACCGGTCAATACATGCATGCACGTCACTCACCACCGGTAACACCGCATAGCCTACTTTAATTGCTTCCATAAATATATTGTGCGCCGGATGTCCATTGTCAACCACTAGGCGTCTACTTGAAAGGCCTGGCAATGATCCAGAAACGGAAACAAAACCACGGCGCAATTTCCAAACTGAGCTATAAGTAAGTTAAGTAGTTTATTTATTTTGGTCATTAAAACAAATCAATACCGTGCCTGCTTTTTCTTTTTTTTTGCAAAAGAAACATTGACCAAAAAGGTGTAGGCTGAAGCCTAAGTTTATAGTGCCTACCCTTCTAACAAATAAATGGCTTTCATTAAGGTAAAATAATACAACAAAGCAAACAACAGAAGGGAGAAAAACAAGAAAACAAAACAAAAACAAAAACAAACAAACAACAACAAACAGGACAATACAGTTAACAGGAACAAGACAAAAAAGAACAAAAACAAAACGAGAAAACAAAACATCATATCAATGTTCTATATGTATCTATTATTTTATGTATCTACTAGTTCATAGTTTGCACGGTAAAACAATACGAGAAGATAAACAAGCCAGCAGCAATCCATAATGACCTTTCACTATTCTTTTTTTCTAATCAGCTGTCTCTCTCCACGTCAACTCCCTTCACTCTCATTCGCTGCCAGCTAACTCACTCACGCCCACATTCAATCAGGTGGTCCTTTTAAGCGGTCACTACTCTGTGTTCAGTCTACGTGTCAAGCTGACTCTGTGGTTGTCCAGCTGTCAGCGTTATTCCCTCCACCTCCTCCCTGTGACATTTGTTCTGTAATAATGGGTGATTCTGTGATTATAATGTGTTTTATGGATTGCATTATGATCATGTGATATATGTACAGTATCTATGCGCTATATGGAATGCATTGAAAGTCATGTTGTTGATGTAATGTCTTAATCTCATGCTCATGCTCTGCTCTCCTTCGCCTAAGAACGGCCATAGCTGTCGTCACAAATGTGATGTGGTGTGATGTGGTCATCACATTTGGGCACATTTGGGCAAGTGGCTATGGCCGTTTTAGCCCAAGGAGTATTTTCCGTGCAAAACTAATGCTTGCAATAGATTCAGAATCATGAAACCCCCTAGATTGACACGTCACATACTTAAAATTGAGCCTTATAGGTTTTTAATGGTATTTATTTACCATGATCCACAATTTATATAATACTTTTAATATGTTATTGATGATGACATTATTCATAAAAAACCTTCAATGATTACTATTACAATTCCTTTTGGGTCAAAACTGGCCTAATAGGCGCCTTCAATCATCCAGCTGCTATTTGTGGTGAAAGCTGATACGCTTTTATTGTGAAGGCAAACATCTCTGAACATCTCACATCCTGCAAGTTTCAGTGTGCTGAAATAGCAGATCTACAAGCTTGCAACGTGTGGCGGTTGCAATGTGTTGTGAGCTTGCAAATCAGTTATTTACAGCATGTAACATATGTAAAAGGCAATCTTCAACTGTGCCAAAACAACTACCATCAGTCTTATCAGCCATCCCAGCAAAGTCCTTCTGAACATAATACTGAATAGGTTAAAACCTCAAGGTGAAATGATCATAGCTTAAGAACAGCATGGATGTAGGGCAGGGAGGAGCACCACAGAACAGATAGAGGATTATCTGCGTGGGATACCTGCAGCATCAAACACCTTTACCATGTGTTCGTACACTTCAAGAAAGCCTTTGACCGGGTATGGCATGCTGAGCTGTGGGGGCGACCATGAGCAAATCAGCCCTAACCTTGTCAGTGTCATTCAACATCCAACAAAGCTACCAGCGCACTTCTCTACAACAGAGACTAGTACAGGACAACAACTGGAGTGCGCACCAAGGATGCCTCACCCATTCTCTTACATTTATCTGGAGTGTATCATGACTGGATGCCTTGGCAGACCATGAAGGAACTGTCAGCATAGGTAGCAGACCAAATCACCAACCTCCGTTTTGCGGAGTTGAAAAAGTACTTGCCAGCCTAGAGGAAAGGCTTGTGGCCTTGCAAAGACCATCTTGCAAAGCAACGTACAAGGTGGCTGGAGAAGGAGACGAAAGAAAAGATGGGAAGATAACATGGGAGAATGGACTCACTTGAAACTCAGTGAGGCAATGAGAACTGCGGAGGACAGAGAGGGAATCTGTTGCCCTCGATTAATCGATTTGCCAAATACTGAGCCGTCCACATCCCTAGTCGCAAGTTATTCAATTCAAAGGAGCTTTATTAGCTATAGTTTCCATCAAAGTTATCCGTCCGTGTGTGTTTGTGTGTTACACTAGCAGACAGGTTTACAGTACATACATCGCAAAAATCATTGCTGTGGAGCTCGCACACCTTTGCACTTGGCTTGTGTGTGATATGTCCAGTTAAGCACCATTCTAAGGTACATAGTTGCAAGCTGCATGGCGAATCAACGCGTGATTTGGGATCACACTGGAATGGTTGGCACGCCAGCCCCCCACTAGCTATAGTAGCCAGTGTTGTCAAATTCTGTTGCAAGAAACAAGCAACCAGGTCTATAGAAATAAGCCAAAAAGAAGCGACAAGGGCAGGTCCGTCAAACTACATTGTCTAATATTGTTTTAGAGCAGTGGTTCTCAGACATTTTCATGTAAAGAGCAAGGTCCTCCTACAATCTACTTAAAAATAATCCCAAAGTTGCTTATAATAAGGCACCGAAGTCCTGACGTCACTGTCAGTAGAGGGCGCCAGTCCACAGGTTCGTGTGCTTTTTATTTGCATTGAAATCCCCATAGGGGGATTTTAGATCTCTTCCTGTAAGAACTGTGTTTGAAAAAGAAACCGATCATCCAGGCCTTTTCACTCATATGGATATGAAGCATCGACTGAAGGTGGGAATGTACAAATATACCCAAAGAGTAAAGGCTCATACATAGTCTGGATTTTCAGTGGTTAGGTGACCACCGAACTACAACATGACGTCACGAGCCGCGGTGAAGAGCAAACCACCGCCACCGCTCTAGCCCTTCTCTCTGTTTTTACTCACCACCGCTCAATGTTATTTCAGCTCCGGTGGTCAGCTCACCACCGGAGCGGTGGTCACCTCACCACCGAAAATCCAGACTATGAATAGGCCTTAACACAATAAGCGCTAGAAATGAGTCAAACAACCTAGAGACTACATTTCCGGGTAGGCTGCAGCTGCCCGTCGCACAACAGAAACTGACATTGTTTTATTGATAATATTTAATGTTTCGTGGTTACTACGAGTCGAGTCACTGCCAGCTGAGCTTACGTCAACGAGGAATCACAAGAACGCAATTTGTTGACAGCTGGGTGTGTATATTAGCAGCAACATACATCAATTACAAATAGCTCAAAACAAAGCTGCCAGATTAGCTCTCCAGTGTTCCAACAGGACACACATTGCAGAAATGCACAGAAATCTATCATGGCTTACTGTTGAGAATAGATTACATTCACGTATTCTTACGTTTTTTTCAGAAATGTATTAATTAATAAACACAGTATCTTTGAACAGGTAGCACATGTAAGAGACGAACATAACCATATGACTAGACAAGCCAGTTCGGGTGTTTTGGTGGCACTTAAACCAAGAACAAATATTCTTAAATCTTCTATTATCTATAGAGCAGTAATAGGTTGGAATGCACTACCAAAGTGTATAACCAATACAAATACAAAATTCATCTTTATAATCAAGTTAAAAGAACACCTTATGTAAACCATACTGCTGTAACCCTGGGAAAAATAATAATTCAAATTCAAATTTGTTGAAAGTGATTTTTGCTATGTTTTTTATTTTCTAATCTTATATTTTATTTTACTATGTTTTATTTTGAGTTAGTGTTTGTAAACAATTGTAAGTATTGCCTTTGTTAAATGTTTGTCTGTGTCGGACCCCAGGAAGACTAGCTTTTGTCAAGGCAAAAGCTAATGGGGATCCTTTATAAACAATAAACAAACAATAAACATTGCTTTCATAGTTTCAAGGCTTTTGCGGCCACATTAATTCAATTTTCTCCAGAAACTGACTATCAAATATTAATGGACATCATTAACGACGCAAAGCCACCCCCCTGACAGAAAGGCCAGGATGATCGGTTTATTTTTCAAACACAGTTCTTATATGAGGCGACCTAAAATCGGTCGGTTGGGGATTTCAATGCAAATTAAAAAATACATGAACCTGTGGACTGGCGCCCTCCACTGAAAGTGACGTCAGACTTCGGTGTTCTATAAACAGATTTCTGCTTCTACAGAAGTATGCTATTAACCAAGTAAACAGAAATGTATTAACGCAATTGTAATACTAACTATTGCCTCTGTGTCGTGATACGTATAGGTTGCAGGCAATAGGTCTACCCAGCCCTAGTATTTTTCCATCCCCCCACCAACTCATGGGCATGTTCATGTGTTTGTTGTTGAACAACTTCTCCCTTCTTCTATTTTGAGGGCAAAAATAAGGATGAATTATTCACTTCATCAAAAATAATGATAGAATAAAAATAATTCAATGCACGTGCATGCGCAAAAGCGTACGTGCCTGAAAGCAGGACCATCTGGTTCCTACCCATTCAGCTAATGGCCGACGTACATTTTTACCAAATTATTTAAATGTAGCTACTCCCCACAATGTGCATGTGCGCAAAAGAATAGCCATGGTCAGATCGGCTACAACTATATTTAAAAATATATATATCTGTTGTACTTTGAGATTAGTAGATACATATAGAACATTGATATGATGTTTTGTTTTCTCGTTTTGTGTTGTTGTTTTTGTTCTTTTTTGTCTTGTTCCTGTTAACTGTATTGTCCTGTCTGTCTTTGTTTTTGTTTTATGTTATGTTTGTTTGTTTTTGTTTTGTTTTCTTGTTTTTTTCCCTTCTGTTGTTTGCTTTGTTGTATTATTTTACCTATGAAAGCCATTTATTTGTTATAAGGGTAGGCACTATAAGCTTAGGCTTCAGCCTACACCTTTTTGGTGTTTTTGCAAAAAAAAAAAAGCAGGCACTGTATTGATTTGTTTTAATGACCAAAATAAATAAACTACTACTACTACTACTACTAGATTAAACTCCTAATCACCGCAAACAAATCCCATAAATTTGAAGGGAAAATGGGAAATGATAAAAAATGTTGACAAATGTTCATAAACGTTTAACAGTTCAAAAATTAACACTATCAACACTATAATACATAACACTAGCAATACTCTTAACACTAGAAATACTGAACATTATCAACACTCTTAAATACATCATGAAATGGCTTTTATACTACCTTTATTTTGAAGCTCTCTTCTTAAATGGAGGCTGGTGTTTCAGCCAATCAGTCTCAGCCAACCATCCCGTCCCCTCAGCCTATGGGATCGATGGATATACATCAGCTGTTTGTGTCTTGTGCACGGTGAGACAGAGGGAGAGAGAGAATGCGTTTATGTTAGTGCATTGATTATTTGTCACTTTAATGTTACATATACACAATTTTATGTACCGTTTTAAGTTTCAAACAGGAAAATTTGTAATGCACCGTTATATTGTTATTATAGTGTGAGAATAGTTAATATTTAACAGTAACACTATCAACACTATTGATCAACACTCAACTAGTAATAATGGACACTATCAACACTTAAATCGTGCCATCGTGGACGCCATCTTAAAAACGATGTTTTCCTAAAAGAAATTGTATGTTATTTAGCACACCCAATAGTAACAGAATCCATTGAAAAATCTATTATATCAATTATTTTGGTTTTCAACCATACCTATACCTAATATTTAAGTCAATGCAAACAGACCACTAGGGGGGCGTGCCCAACTCGTTTGCACAGATTTTTTAAAACTAAAACCTTATACCCATACCGGCAGACACCGTGCGAAAATTCAAAAACTAGTCACCAAAAGCCAAATCTTGGTGATTTCTTACGAGTTCATCCCAAGCTAGTTGAGAAGTTACAGCAAAAAAAATTAAAAACATAAAATATCAACCAATCAGAAGATTCCTGTTTGACATTGAAGTTTGACAGGGTGCCACGGTCACTCCATTTTACAAAAACTCACAATTTTGATAACTTTATCGTTCGGTTCAAGGTCTTTTGTGCATGGTGATCCGAGTTTGATTTGGAACTGACCATCCTGCTAGGAGGAGTTTGTTAATGTGCGTCACGTGAAAATGGCATAAATTACGCCAAAACGTCACAATAAATTGATGACTTCCTGTTTGCTTTAGGTCATGACGACAAAGAGACTTTTGTAACTCGGGACATGATACAGGTGTGAACTTATTATGTTTTGTTGTATTTGTACTTGAGTAAAAGAGTTGTTACACCTTGTCCAGAGTTATCTTTCTGCCCAAACGTGCTTCAAAGCAGCGAGGGTAGAACGTTGAAACGAATGTTTCAACATTGTAATTATTTAGGCTAGCAGGCTAATGATAGCAGTTTAGCATGTTAAGTTGGCAGACTTAGCAGCTAATGAAACATTTTCCTTTTATATCGGATATCTTCATTATTCTTCTGCCTATACACATACGTCATGTCCTAGTACTAACTGTATGAGTAAATAGGGGAAGGGGATCAACGTCACGTGATTCCTTGTTTGACCCGGCAAAATCATCATGATCAGGATCGTGTCATGCCACACAAAGAAAAACGTATTGAAAGCGGTTCAATCGGTGGTGTGCCCACACAACGGATACAGTGACAATTCTAGCATGTCTCAAAGGATAAGATTATTGACACAATTTGACAGGATCGCAGCAAGTTTACATTATTTGGCAGTGGTGTCTTCATTTTTCACAAGATCGGTGGTTGTTGCAATTACCTGCACTACTACACACTTCACCATATGGTGCGCTATGATAAAATAAAAACAATGCGTACGTTCTGTAATGCAATTCCAATGGTGAAAACTGTGTTGCTTAACCCGACAAAAGATTGCGGGTTCTGTCAAGCCCCGAAATACCTGTGTCTCAAAGAACAACACTGAGCTAACAGTAACGTTATTTTTCAATGTGTGGTGTTATGTTTTGGAAAAGCAAAACAATATGCCAATGGTTGTATTATAGGCTAGATAGTCTGCACAAAGTATTGCCAGGAAGTGTAAGGAGTATGTGAGCAAATACAGACCATAAAAGCGAGTGTTATCCTAGTTACCCCACACGCTGGAAAATACAATAGAATAAGCTGAAGAATATTAGTAACCATTACAGAGTGGTAACTGGATAAACAATGTATGAAATTACAAACCTAGTTTAATTCAGAAGCTAGCTACATGTATAGATCCATACCTGGATATTAAAACAAAATACAAGCACAAGGTAACAAAACATTGACAGTATTTAAGAAAATTATCACAATTCTGATGCCATGGCAAGTGGGCCAAGCGATCCTATCCTATATTTGAATTGCATTTCGAAATGGGTCAGAAACACCTAAATGTGAGGTTTAAAGTTAAACAGGTCAAAATAATAGAGAGGGCACCGGAAATTAGACCCCTTTCCCTGTTGAACACGACTTTCCCGACTTGTGTTTTATTCGTTTTATCGGCCGATTGATAACTTTTAAGACATACAAGATTTTCCGCACTCTGGGATACGTCCCACTTTTGGATCAGATGACCGGAAAAAATAACTCACGCTCGCTTCTCAGGGCTGCTGGGAAATCGAGTCCCAATGCAATCCTATGTGAAATGGTGGTAGCTTGCGGGTCACTCGGTTCTTGCTTCTTGTTGTTGATCGTGACCGTGAAATATTTTTGGACAAACTATCGCACCATTTTATTTTTGAGCCAGACTTTCGTGAAATAAAGCTATGTTCACGAGCTGGAGATTCTTCAAAGGTTAGTGAAAAATGTGAACCGATGATGGAAAAGTTCCAGCGATAAATGTGTTAACTTTCTTTTGTTTGCGGGGTTATAGTGTTTACTTTCCTGCTAGCAAAGCTACTATACATCATGTAGACAGTTCAATATGATTGGTTGGAGTTAGCACGCCCAGGCGGTGATAGACATCCCGCAGTCTCATCCAAGCCTCTTCAATCTGGCGGATTCAGATTAACTGGAAATCCCCTCCCATCCACTTGCAGGGAGTAAAGGCCTATTCATAGTCTGTATTTTCGGTAGTGAGGTGACCACCGCTCCGGTGGTGAGCTGACCACCGGAGCTGAAATAACATTGAGCGGTGGTGAGTAAAAACAGAGAGAAGGGCTGGAGCGGTGGTTTGCTCTTCACCACGGCTCGTGACGTCATGTTGTAGTTGGGTGGTCACCAAACCACCGAAAATCCAGACTATGTATGAGCCTTTACTCACTCAGCACGTACTCCCTTTTCACCCCTTCTTCCAGGTTTGAAAAGTGTGATGGGCGGGGCCTATATTCGGGGCCTCTGCACCACGTTGTGTGTCCTCAGTAGTGTCACTAGTCCGTGCTCAAGCTTGTGAGTCAAGTCCATTGGACGAAAAAAAGAATCCCTTGTGCACGTGTCTATCCCCAGCCGAAATACGCTGCAGTACCTATGATCGGCCAGCATGTGGATTGCGCTTCAGTTCTTCCTCTCGTTTCTGGGGGCTTGTGTTTAAAGTGTTAACCGAGTATAATCGTTCTATCAAATAAAAACGTTTGGTGCTCACTGCTCAGGACGAGTGTACTCGTTCTAAGGCGTTTATCGATATAAGAAGGTCTTGCTGTTTTCCATTTTTGGAATAGCTCTGGTTGCTAGGCCCGGTTGCTACTGTGCTGTCCGTGGTGTTGATCAGAGCAGAGAGGTTCTGGTCTCATTTCATATTTTTTGGCCACAAGGTGGCACTCAAAGTGTTAAGAAAAAAACAGCACTTCCACAAATAAATGTATATTATGTTGAACAGCCTGTATTGACTAAAGTATTGAATGGATTGTTTTGTAGTGTGTAACACACTACACCACTAGTATGAGTGTATTCTCCATTATGCAGGTGGCTTTATTCACCCTAATTTGTGCAAATGGAGGCTGAATGTATTTGGTGAATGATTAGCCTATCCAACTGAACATGTAAACTGTGGTTTATATAATTTGCATAACCATAGTAAATCACATCGAATTCAACGAAAACAATGTACACCAATAACAAACACCCTCTTACCAATTGTGCGCGAACCCACGTTATTCCTTCAATTGGCTCACGAGCGCCCCCACTTCGTCGCGAAAAATCTCTTGGTCATTACGTTCCACAAAAATAGCCGCCATACAGCTTTAAAAAAAATGCTGTGCATCACATTCACAACTTCGAGTCCCTCATGGAACACGTCGCAAATTTTCGGACTTGAAAGACTGGCAGCTTCTGGCTTTGCTATTCAAACACCAGGCAATCTTTCTTTCTCTGCTCTATCTCAACAACTAGTTGGTGTTTTTCATCTTTTTTAAGACTCATTACAAGCAAGTCTCCATCTTTAAACGCCAATATTTTAGCTATGGGCCTATTCGATACGCGAATGTTATATATAAGAAGGCGTTAAACGATTTGAAAAATAAAAAACATAATAAACGTAGCTATTTACCGTTTCCAACGGTGCTGTGGGTAGTACTAGTATCCAGTGTGAGTCTGCCGATACTGCCTAGTAAAATGGCTGCAACAACAGACAGGCAGAGCAGCAGACTCGAGTGGAGAGGGGGACGCGGGGTAATTTTGGCCTGAAAATATTATCGGTTAGGTAGCCCCACACATTCATATGTATGTAACCCACGATTATTAACATTTAATTATGTTAAACATTATTATTTTATTTATCTATATAAATTTGAACTAGGTTTTTTATATATTTTTCTGACAGCAGAGAAATTAGCTTTACCTGATTATATCTTGAATTTTGAGAATAATTTTGATGATTATAATAAAATGTTTGAAATTAAGATTGTGTTGCATTGACATTTTTAGATCATCCTGGTGAGCTTTACACGTGCCTTACATGTCAACAGATACATTCAGATTATAGGTTACATGTAAATCCTCTGTTGGGGCAAAAACTTACTCTAATAGAAGGGGTGGAGTCTCCCATGGAGGCAAAGAAGGGGCGGAGACTGTTCTCCCTTGGGTCTGATAAAGAATAGACTTTTCAGTCAAATTCCACGTATATTATTACAATAATGTTTGTAGGCCTACAATCATACCAAGACTATGGAACACATTAGTGCGAGCCACAGCCACTACTATTGGGTTTAGATATTTTGGGTCTAGCAAAATCTCCTAGCTCTGCTCAAAGCAGAACAAAACGTTCAGGAAGGGGTGGAGTCGTATCAAGTCTAACTCCACCCCCTGAATGAGAGTCACAAAACAAACATTTGACCAAGCCCGAAGGGTCTTGGTCCCTTATTGTTTTTGTCTGTTTTTTTCTTCTCCTTCTTCTTCCGCCAAAAATAGCGGTCGGTTTTCATGAAACGTGACAAAGGGCTATGCCAAATGGTGAGGACACGAAGCCCACAACGATTGGCCAAATGGTGGCGCTATAGCACTCATCTGAAAATGCAAACTTTAAACAGGCATATAGCTCACGAACCGTTTGACCGTTGGCAATTGAACTTTTATACACATGTGTCTCCTCATGCAGAACAACTTCTGACTTTTAATCTCTGACCTTTAGATCACCCGCCATTTTGAACTATATGAAAAACAGTTCAAATCTATCTCCTCCCAGGATCTTTGATCAAAATGCACGAAAACGTGTTTGTTTTGACCTATCAGGACAAAAAAAGTTAAAAAAAATTAAGTGAAAAAATGAAGCCAATGAAAATCCACCCCTAATACTGCCCCTAATACATACATGCAGCGTCATATGCTTATGAAACTTTACAGTATGTCATGTCAGTAGGTCATGCCAAATAGCACTGAAACCAGTCTTACTCAAATTGGCCAAAGGGAGGCGCTATAGCAATTTATTGAAAAGGAAACCTTTGAACAGGCATAACTCATGCCTCGTTTGGCCAAAAGTCATGCAACTTGTTTCTGTCACATCTGTCACTTTGACCAGTAGGCTCTACCCTCAGATATTCCGCCATTTTGAACAGTTTGAAAAGTGCTTATAGCCTACCTTGTACGTGAAATCATGAACAGCGAACACACTGTAGTAATGAATAATGACATGTCCAAAACCAGGACACACATAATTGTCATAAAAAACACTGAATGATTTTGCTCTTAACAATAAAACAACTGGTTGTGTCCACAAGGACCACAAGGTCGTAGATTTCAAATCTGGGCACGCCAAATAAATTTAAATGCACTAGTGATGTTCACTCTAGTCAGCCAAATGGGTGGAGCTTATGACCTACCTAGTCCAGCTCTTCTTCTGCCCACACATGCGTCACACATGACGTTTCATTCAGGGCGTGGTCTGCACCATTTTTAAATAGGGCGAAATAGTCAGTTGAAAGCTGAAACCATAGTTATAAACTAGAGAGCGGACTGCAACAAAATGTGCCAGGCCAATCCTCATAATAATGATTTTCTCTGCGGCTCGGCCGCTTAACTCTCTTGATGCCACTCTGTGGCTGCAGAGCGTAGGTAAGCCTTGTCAACAGGAATTGGCCATATATTCACTCACTTTCACTTTTCACTTTTCACAAAACTCAGATTGATAGTCAAAACTACGGACAGCACTTTTTTTCAGAGAAAACGAGGTGAAATCCTATTTTAAATGGGACTCTATGGGACGTGTCCTGGTCCTGGGGGTATGCAAGGTGTTGCCTAGCAAGCGGGTTAGGGTGTTAAAAGTAGATTTTCAGCTAAACCATTTCATATTTGATATATAGCTTTATCTACAAGATATCCCGTAGTTGGCATAGAAAATAACGAGCGCCCGTGTGTGCATCCTTGAGTTGCATGCGTGCCCATGTGGATCTGCCCACAGCTGAAGCACTGAAGAGTACAAATCAAAGTGATCAATGGCGAAAGTAGCCGATCTGCATGAGGAAACGCAACACTCACGGCGGGGGGGGGGGGGCAGCACAAACATATCATGTGTAGGGCAATTTTACTATGTTTTATTTTGAGTTAGTGTTTGTAAACAATTGTAAGTATTGCCTTTGTTAAATGTGAAACGTTTGTCTGTGTCGGACCCCAGGAAGACTAGCTTTTGTCAAGGCAAAAGCTAATGGGGATCCTTATAAACAATAAACAATGAAATAGTCAGCGATCTGTCTGTCCTTGTCCCTTTTATGCTCATATGGAAATCCCTGATGTTATCAGCAGGCGTTTACACTAAGGGTTGCCCACCTGTCCCTGGCAGGTACATTTTTCTTCCGGGCAGTTGGAGTTTGCTTTCAGGTTTCCCACCAACCGGCCTGGGCAAGTGCCAACCAGGGACACTCCCCCCTGTCAGGTGCAAAGGAGCAACTTGGAATGGACACTCAGCCATGAAGGAAGCATGAGTTCAAGTCCGTTGCTCTCCCCATGTCCCCCATATATGGGTACTAGGTTGGCGGAGGGTGTGTAGAGCCCAGGATCACATTAGATAGTTGACACAGCGGTAAAAAAATGGGTTACAAACTCGTGGGATAAAAATTTGTTTAAAAAAAAGAACATAACTTGTACTTGTACAAGTGCCTCTGAGACCTTAGTGTCAACACCTATGGGCATATATGGGTATGCCTATATGGGCATATGGGGGAGGTCTGGTCGGCAGTTGTGGGGAATTTGCCAAATCAAGCTAATGCTGGGGTTGCCATGGCAATCAATTGGCTCATTTGAGCCACATGATCCAAAGGCTTTTCAGGTGGTTCTGGACAACTGCCTATCCGACCGACTCCGGGCACTACATTCCCTGGGGTCATCTGAGACGTGCTTGTTGAATTTGAACAGCCTAGCGGGCTTGGCCACAAACATTACCCCTAACCAAAAACCTTGGGGTATCATTGACGGTTGACGCTGACCTTAGATTCAATGTCCACATTAAGAAAGTTTTGCAAGCATGTTTCGTTTCTTCCAGTTAAGAAACAGAAGTTATTTTTAACAGTTCCCAATTCCGAAAAAGTTATCCATGCCTTCATCACATCATGCTTAGACTACTGTAATGCACTGTACACAGGCCTAACCATGAATACATTTTCTGCCTACAATTAGTTAGGCTCTTGACTATAGATTTGCTGTGCAGCATTTTGTGACCTTGTCTAGATTTTGACAGCAGTAACTGCCTGTCATAATTTCACCCCCCTCCGTATCTATAAGTATTGGACAGTATTAAGATGTTGATTTTGTATTCATCTGTAGGGCCCCTAATCACACCTTAGAAAGCACGAGTGTCTATTTCAAACACAAAGTGTTTTTTTTACTTGGGGGGCATGTTCCAACCCCTAGTATGTCTGTCAGAAGACGTTGAGGGGTGATTTCACCCACGTGCCAACAGAGTCAGGGTCGACGGCCAAACATCGAGGACCATCACAGTGAGCACAGGGCTGTGTCCTGAGCCCCCTGCTGTTCAGCCTACTGGGACCATCACAGTGAGCACAGGGCTGTGTCCTGAGCCCCCTGCTGTTCAGCCTACTGGGACCATCACAGTGAGCACAGGGCTGTGTCCTGAGCCCCCTGCTGTTCAGCCTACTGGGACCATCACAGTGAGCACAGGGCTGTGTCCTGAGCCCCCTGCTGTTCAGCCTACTGGGACCATCACAGTGAGCACAGGGCTGTGTCCTGAGCCCCCTGCTGTTCAGCCTACTGGGACCATCACAGTGAGCACAGGGCTGTGTCCTGAGCCCCCTGCTGTTCAGCCTACTGGCCCATGATGACTGCACTGCCAAATTTGGCAGTAATCACATCCTCAAGTTTGCTCATCAGTAAAAAAAAAGATGAGTCTGCCTACAGGAAGGAGGTGGAACTATTAACATCATGGTGCAGTTCACACAACCTCTTCCTAAATGTGGACAAAACCAAAGGCATGGTGGTCGATTTCAGGAGGAGAGCGAGCAACTGCCATCGGTGGCACCCCCTGTGGAAAGGGCTAGTAACATCAAGTTCCTGGGGGTTCATGTAGCCAGCAGCTGATCAGTCTCTCTCAAAACACCCAAACAGAACATGCAGTTGTGTTCCCTCATTTTTTGTTATTCTTTACTTTGGTTACAGATGGTCTGTTCATAAGTATTCTTTTGGAGTTTAATTTTGGTTAGTTTAGTTTGGTAGTTCATGAAGAGTCTGGGCACTCCCTCACATGCACATAGTGCGTAGCTGCCCAGCTGCCCCAACTTATTAATTGTGACCAGCCCATACTTTTGTTTGTTTGTTAGTATATTTAGTTAGGTCTTTAGTTTACATTTATTATTGATTTAGGCATCAATTAATTAACTGATTTAGTAGTTCATTCATTCACTTCTTCATTAATTTTATTATTCAGTGATCCTTTTTGGTAAGTTCATTCATTCGTTCCTTAACTCATTCATTGCTCGTTTGCCTGACTTCAATTTTAAATAAATCTTTTGTAAACTTTTGATCTGCCTTGTATTGAGTTATTATGGTATGGTCCTGGTGTTCAAGCCAATTAAGTTCTTACGGACCGTAACAGTTAATTTGGCAGACGACCTGACCTCCACCATCAAGAAGGCTCAGCCAGAGACTATACCCCCTCCGGAGGCTCAAAAAGGCGGGCCTTCCCAGCTCCCCTCCTCACCACCTTTTACAGGGTCACCATCGAGTCCACCTCACTAGCTTCACGTCCTGGTTTGGCAGCCTCAAGGCACAAGAACAACATCCACTGAATCGGGTGGTGAAGACAGCTGGGAGGATCATTGGTGCCTCCTTGTTGCTCTATAGTCTATACAGAGCGCTGTGCCAGAAGAGCCACCACCAGCATTATTAGGGACCCCCATCATGCCTCCCATGGCCTGTTTGCGCTCCTACCCTCTGGGAAGAGGTACAGGAGCATTAAAGCCAGAACAAGCAGGATAAAAAACAGCTTTTTCCCAGAGCGCAGTGAGGCTCATCAATGAACAGCGCCCCATGCCAATCATCTCCCCCCTCGGCAAAGTGACTAAAGCGATTGGACTGTGCTGGACTGAACATGTAATTGCACTTAATTAACTTAGTAATTATTTTGGCTCTGTGATGTAGTGGAGTAGAAGAAAAGTATTGGAAATTGGAAATACTCAAGTAAAGTATGAAATACTTAAGTACAGTACTTGAGTAAATGTACTTATAATATACCAGTTACTTTCACTGGTATATTTTTCACAATAATCAAATTTCTACATAGATGTGTTTTGTTTTGTCTTCACAAATGTGTCTTCCCACGATACTCACACCAAAATGGACAAGAAATCTAGTATTTATATAATATATTTAAATGTAATACATAAACACATTACTTTCCAAAATATCATATCAAAGCATTTGTTTTGGAGTGGTACTTGGTACATGGTTTGTACATGTTTTGAACCGAACTGAATTCTGGGAACCGCAGTTCTAACAGACAAGTTGTCGTTGACAACCAAGCTACAGTACCAGAGGTGTTAAATGTATGTTACACAGAATCACTTTAACCACACACACACGTGACACGATATGATATTCGGCAAAGATATTTGGCGTCGGAAAAAGACGGGGCCTAGTGTAGACCCTGGGGGGCCTAGAATAGATCCTTACCCTGAGCATGTGTTGTCGAAGTTCAAAGTTCCAAACACACACTGTCCCTCTGCTCGTGCAGCATCGTGCACCTCCGTGCAGCATTGTGCATCCTCCAAACCAGCTCCTAGCCTATGACATGTTTTCAGACAAGGGAATTTTGTTTTATATATGCCCCCCCACACACACACACACACACACACACACACACACACACACACACACAGTCACACACACGGTTGGAGACATCCAGAAAGGAAGGACTGTTTTCACCCTGGATGGAATGTGATGAGAGACACAGCAGCAAGAGGAACAGGGATTGATAAGAGTGGGGGGAGGTAGACACAAGGGTTTATACTATTCCTTATATAAACGTGATTATCTACCTGTATACTTACACCTCTGTTCTTATCTTGTATAGAAATAATATAAAATCTCAAATAGATTGACTGCCAAATGGAAAGAGGGCAACGAGACACTTTTATCGGCGTGGATAGTGGATATCCCGTTCATGCGATTATTATCATGTGGAATGTGCAGCTGGGTACCCTCCTCACTGCCCTTCTTCATCCTCTGGTCTTTGGTATCAAAGCTTATGAAATGTTTCTCGTTTATCATCCCAGGTTGAGTCCTCCCTTATGATTATGGCGTCTCCTGCAGGGGCCCCGGATAACGACTGTACATCTTTTGTTATTGCCGGACGTGTCTGTCCGTGGCCTTGAGACTCCACATTCCGCTGGCTGGGTGGGTGGCAAAGACCTGATCTCAGATCAGTGATCTGCCATAGGAAGGCTGCTCTTTGTACTGGCACAGTGGGGTGACTCCCTCCTCCCTCTCTGTTGAACTGTCGTCCTTCCTCCAGTCCTGTTTTGGGATTGGGGAGGGGGTTGTGTCCTTGGTCAGTAGGCCTATCATAGGATGTTATCAATGTTGTTCCAGGGCAGGGAATTGTCTCCGGGCCTGGTGGTCAACACCCCAAAACTCTCACGCGCAGGAACCTTGTCGTTGTGAAGGCTTTCTTACAAGCAACCAAAACGATTTTATACAGAAACTAGAAGTGCACTCTGTCGAGTGCCTACTTGCACGTTAAATGGTAAATGGTGCATTTATATAGCGCCTTTATCCAAGGCGCTTTACATAGATTGTGCATTACATTCACCCATTCACACACATTCATACACCGATTGCGGCGGAAGCCATGCAAGGTACCAACAAGCACATCGGGAGCAATTTGGGGTTCAGTGTCTTGCCCAAGGACACTTCGACATGTAGACAGGAGGAGCCGGGATTCGAACCGCCGACCCATGGATCATTGGACGACCTGCTCTAACTACTGAGTCACAGTCGCCCGCCTTTAGTATTGCGTTGCACACAGTAGGCCTAGTGCCTAGGCCTAGAGGCAGCGGTGGCCGAACTGTTTGCGGAGCGGTCTTGATATCGGAAGGTCGCTAGTTCGTATCACCGGACCGGCACGTTAAAATTACCACTGCTGAAGTGCCCTTGGACAAGGCATTGAACCTCTACCATGAAATGTTCTATGAGCAGGGCCTGGCTGTAAACAAGTTCTTGAGCTTAGTCCAGTTACCCTGGGTAAACATAGTACCTTTCCTTTCCTTTTTTGCGCAAGCAGAGTGTGCAAGTACTGTCGTCCGCTTTGCTTGCTGCTACAAACTTTCACATTTCAGCCTCTTTGTAAAACATTGGAATTAAATACTAAAGTCAGGTTATAACTGGCTGTCAATGGTGACGTAAATACGATATGTTTCAATATTGGTTGGGTAACAGATGTATGTATACATGTATGTAAGTTGTAAGTTGAAAGTACTATACTGTGGTCAGCTGGTTTTTATGTGCGTATGCTTAGAGGTATACTGATGTTGAGTATACTGGTTATGCCACCCGGTACCCCGAGGCCTTCCGGGGTATAACTTTCGATGGTGACGTAATAGAGTTCAGATTACATACATGTATACATAGTACATACAGACATTACCTTTAAT
Source organism: Protomyctophum bolini (assembly GCF_963924005.1). NCBI lineage: Eukaryota > Metazoa > Chordata > Actinopteri > Myctophiformes > Myctophidae > Protomyctophum > Protomyctophum bolini. Next base: position 7,106,968 of record NC_137863.1, on the reverse strand, counting down.
TCACCCGACACTGAAACCTATCTTTACTTCACCATCGAAAGCCAGTTATACCCCGGAAGGCCTCGGGGTACCGGGTGGCATAACCAGCATACTGACTTGGGCAGCGGCGCCACCATGTCCATCGCTATACGTGAAAATGACCGGCATGACAACCTTGCTTGCGCAAGTAGTTACAGATATAAGACCTGGCTCATCATGAGTTCGACTTAGTCTTCAATGTTTGTGTTTACGCAATGTTTGCGTTTGCACAATGACCCAAAACTGGATATTCATTGTCAATGGCATTAACTTGTTGCGTTAGTACAATGTGTTTACACAAACACAAACACTCATAGAACATTCAATGTCTGTGTTGTTAGTTTCCGATGCATTTTCTTGTTGTCATATGACATGCCCAGAATAGGGACATTAGGGTTCATAGGTTTAAAAGCGAACCACCCACAAAGTTTGCACAAAATAGACACAGTGAAGCTGTAAGGTGATACAGTTGGACTTTATTCCTGTAACAGAGTCATTCATAATGACCACAAAAACATCTAATGGAGTGGGTCCCGTTTTAGCTACAATAAATAGTCCTTTCTAACAGACTGTTGAGTCAATGAGTTGGTGACTTTATTTTTTAAAGTCTTCATAAAACCAACTGAAACAGTGCAAAAAATTGCTAAGTACTTATTTACCGATTGATGGACTGAAATTTGTCTTACAACTCAAGACAGAATGTCTGTCTTTGTCCGTTTTTCCAGGTGAAGAGGGTCCGGTACATCCACAGCTGTAGACAGGGCACCACAGGACTGCTAGGTAATTCATTACAACATTGCAGACTGGAGATAGGGCACTGCACACCCAACGGTCCTTGCCTAGTCATGTTTCCATTCAAACACTTCCAATAGTTTGGTTGACTTAGAGGTTTGACAGTTCTGTCAAGTCTTCTGTGCGTTTATCTGTGCAACATTACACTGTCAGAAAAGCCTAAATAGATTTATTGCGCATGACTAATCTATGGTTTTCTGAAAGCAGGGGAACAAGAGAGAAAGTCAAAGGAGGAGACATTTTAACCTCTGTATGTTGTCAGGACAGGGTTTCATAGTGTGTCTGAACAGGTAGGATCGGTTTGTTAGAAATGGAGACAGATGTGTGCGTTTGTGTGGGTTCAGATGTTGAGAGTCTTTTTTATAGAGAAGATGATGTCTTTAATCTGTGGTGTACTGTTGTCCTCCAGGAGCTTGGCGTAGGGCATGGGGATGTCTACCCCCGTCACCCTGTTGGCCGGAGCATCAAGGTAGTTGAAGGCAGGGCCTGAACATGGGACACAAAATGATACTCACTTCATCCATTTTAACCATACTGGTGATTTGGCAGATTTAGCCCATATAGACCTCAACAGTGCATTTATGGAGAATTTAAGCTGGTGAAAAACATGCCGGCTAACTGTTGCAGTCTGTTGACTCTTGATTTACTACCGGCCATTTTACAATACAGCGACACTTGTCACTTATACAGAAGACTTGGAACTTGATAAGTAATAATGAAGATTCACTATATAAGAGAATGTTTAGGAAGAGTCACTATATTACTAGGTTATATTATATTAAGAATCTTTAGGTTGAAATGTGGTTTAGGTTTCCATAAGTCTAACTATATGGAGTTAATTTACTTCTTCATAGATCTTTGTAAATTAACTTTTGACAGGAGAATGGAATGAATCATCTTACAACATAGAGGAGGATATCATTAATAGCCAAAAAGGGAACATTATTTTTACCTAAAACAACAAATCAAAATGAATACATACAGGTATGTTTTACGTGTAACCTGTAATGATGATGTAAAACAAACGAACATTGAACAAAAAACAAACATTAAACGCCTGTGGATTGCCAGCCACGGTGCCTGGACCACTGAGCCATGGCCCAGGCACACTGCCAGACTGGATTACCAGCCAAGGTGTCTGGACCACTGAGCCATGGCCCAGGCCACCGTAAAACACACTGCCAGACTGGATTACCAGCCAAGGTGTCTGGAGTCTGGACCACTGAGCCATGGCCCAGGCCTGGACCGTAATTTAAAGACTGCAGTGCATATGTCTTTCTTTCTCTCTGCTCTGTGGTTGAAATGCGCTCTCTTGCGGGATCAAGGTTAGGAAATGACCAGTATCTTAATTGAAGTTCTACTTAGAACGGACATGTATCACTTTTGAGTGAAAGTCTGTGGTGGAATATCTTAACCTTAACATGAAATTGGAAATTATATTCATCTATTGAGTTGGACTCCGTAAAACCTTACACTTTTGTAATGTTTTTGTTTAAACACAATTAACATACACAATGTGACAACAACAAAGTTGTACCCCGAGGGACAGAGTTTTGTGAACTTGTCTGCTATCATGAGCAATTATTGTTGTGTGCATTCACTCGGTGCAGCATTCATCCAAGTCAGGGTTGTCTACGGTGCGGACAGCAAAGGAGGGTCTGCAATTTCTGTAGCTTGCAGTCTGAAAACAAATGGCTCAGTGATCTTATGCTACTACAATGCTTTTGAAAACCAAACCTCCATCTCACAAATCAGGGGAAATACATTGAAAGGAGATGTTCAGGAGAAGACATTGCTCCTTTTTTTAACCTTTATTTACCCTGGGGACGTATGATGAGCACAAGTGCTCTTTTTCAGAAATGCCCTGCTTCAAATTCACTGACACACCCGGCGTTACTAAAAAGAGACATTTAATGATAACCATCTGCTCTCCATTCTTCTCGTCTAGTGTAGTCTGGGTCTAGCCTGGTTAGTCATTCTGTCGGTACATACCCTCCATGATCCTGGCACAGATCTCAGCTCCGACTCCAAACTGTGGCCAGCCGCCCTCAACCGTCACCAGGTGGTTCGTCTTCATCACACTGGTCTCAATAGTTTCCACATCCAGAGGACGAATGGTACGCAGGTTTACTACCTACACAGAGACAGAGGACGAATGGTACGCAGGTTTATTACCTACACAGAGACAGGTTGGTCAGTGACTGAACACACACACTTTTATCAGTAAAACAGCAGTTAATCACCTAGAGTCTAGACGTTAATGTGCACAAAAGAGGTTAATCAAGGCATCAAATGATTTATCTTTCAGCTGAGAAAGTGTGAAAAGATGAAGTAGATTTTTCTGAATTTTAGAAACGTATTCAAATACGCAGTAGTTACAAAAACGGTTTTGTCAATCTAAGCATGCGATACCTCATCATGTCGATGAGACCTTCTTTGACTAATCGCATTATGATGCTGCCTCTTCATCAAAAAGATCAGTCATACACACGTGTGACTGAACCCCGAACCGCTCCACCCTAGAGCAAGGTTAGCATTTTGTCCTCCCTTACCTCACATTCGATGCCCTCCTTGGCGAGGACAGCGGCTGCGTCCAAACAGTGACTCACCATACGTGAGTGTGAAACCAAGGTGATGTGAGTTCCTAAATAGAAGACAAGGATGTATTCAAATGAAAAGAAAGTGGAATGTCCGCACACGATATAATTCTGCTACGCGTCCTTTTTATTTCAAGCTACAACAACAACGTTTCGCCCCTCCCGGCTTTCTCAAGTTATATGGGTAAATCCTCAACTGGGTGTCGTCACTCAATCAATTAATAAACCAATCGGCTGTATGTGAAGATCCACTCCAGAACAATATAAATACATCAATTAAGGGGCCATACACTTATGAACAATAGGTTAAAATACAATAGATACACCAAAACATATATATACAATCCATGTTACATACAAAATAGATACACAGAGATAACAATAGAGCGCTAAGAGCAGCATGTCAGGCTGGTATATTAAAGGAATGGTCTGATATCTAGGTCCAAATTCATACCACAAGGTTTAAGGGTTCTTTTCTTCATTTTGATAATTTTTTGGGTCCAGCACCGTATTTTAAAACTGGGATGTGCATATCGTTTTCCTCCTTTACAAAGGATGTATTCAAAGTCATACTGTAAGTACCCACCAGGATTGCCCAGTGTTCATTTGGTTGACGATGAAAAGAAAGCAACAGTCCAATGGAAACGCAGTCAATACTGGTCTATGTGGTAGGTATATCTACCTAGATACTGGTCTGTATGATAGTTACTGATCTAGGAGGTAAATACCTTGTCTCTCTACTTTGGCCTTGCCGATGGGAATAGTGAAGTCCTTGGATTGAGATTCTTCTGACATCTCAAAGGGAACGCCGTACATCAACTCATTCTCCAAGAATACCACTGGAAACACACACACACACACTGGAAGCTCAACATCAACATGCCCTTGAGCAAGGTACCAAGATGCCAGCTGTTTAATTCTTCCACGCATCCATCACTCATCTACCCGTTAGTCTCACGTCTCATTTCAATAAACAAAATACACATTGTTGTGACCATTGTCTGGGGGGGGGGGGGGGGGGAGATGATTTGTATTCGAACGAAGGGTATATATATATATATATATATATATATATATATATATATATATATATATGAATGCATTGTTGCGTTATTGAAAACAAGCACTTCCAAACTCTGACACTTAGAAAAATAATCAACTGCAGGGCATTTCTTGACAGAAAAGTACGTAGCTCATAACGTTTCTATGGTGTATTTTTATCAAACAAAAAACTTGCAGATATAGAAGGATAATTCAAGCTTTTCGTACAGCTGCAATGTTGGTGAGTTTAATGCAATCAGACAGGACTTTTCTGTTTGGATGAATGGGCTGTCAAGGCCAGAAAGTAGTTTTTTGACACTCAGTGGGCATTCCCGCATAATTTCCAGGTACAATGATGTCAGCCCTTCCCATCTCTGAAGGAAGGAAGATAACCTCCTCATACTCCCACTGCTGACCTGTACTCGTTTTTTCTAACCTTAACATTGAAAAGAAAATCATTTCTGGTCCTTACTCATCAGGAGTGCGACAAATCAATCATCCAAAAATGCTGTAGCCAATTTTTCCACATCAATTATTTGTTTGGAGATGATGTCTCATTGATGCAGGATGTTGATTTTATATATATTGTATATAATATCAATGTTCTTTGCGGATGTACGCATAACAGAAACAACAGTTTCACATTAGTGAATTAATCCCATGAAATAATCCCAGTGTGTAAAGACATTAAATAGTCAAGAAATACAACGACAATTATATTAGTTTTTCTCTGTCATTGAGCCACTCTGTTTTCTCACCAGGGTTGTCGTCTCTGATGGATGCTTTGAGGAGACCTCTGGCATCCTCAGCGCTCCATGGACTCACCACCTTGAGACCTGGACAGTGTCCGTACCTGGAGACAGACATATTACCCCCCATTATTTATGACCATAGCACAATACATTCTGAATGTTTTCTGAGTGGGGCCTGCCAACTGACCGTCAGTAACTAACCTTTTTAAAACAGTAACTAATATTAGCTAACTGACATTAATTGTGCTACTTGGTGGCACAATTGTGTAGAATATCGTCGGTGAGGACAAGTAAAACGTACAATAACAGTTTAATTTACAGTGCTTGAACAGGCTATGTGCTCATAGATAGCACCACACTCACAGTAAGTAAGTACATTTTATTTATAAAGCACCTTTCTTAACAAAGTTACAAAGTGCTGTACAATGAACACAGTAAAATCAATCAAAAAATTTAACAGGACAGTACAACAAGCAAATCAGAACAACACAATCAAGTAACATCAAGAAAATGTTTCCGAAATAAAAACGTTTTCAACAAACTCTTATTATTTACAGACTCAGCGTTTTTTAAAGTGCAAGGCAGGGCGTTCCATAGGGTAGGTGCAACTACTGCAAAGGCACGGTCACCCATTGTCTTTCGTTTTGTCACGGGAACCATTAGGAGGCCTTTGCCAGAGGATCGCAGGGATCTCACATTGATCCCTGTCACAGGTCATAGACAGAAATGTTTGTATCCAGTCCTGCTCTGAGAAGTAAGCAATATAACCCACACCCTCTCGTGTAATATTGCAATTCTACCACAGTTGCCCTTAAAACTAAGAAAATCGCTGAAAGAATATATTTTTTTAATGACAGATGTAGTCACTACGACCACAAATGTCCCAAGAAACTAGCTAGCCTAGCCACCGAGTTTGCCAGCGCTCTGGGAGAACAGAGCGGCTGAATTCTTTGTTTTGATTAGGTGGTGAACAATGCTGGTTTAACCCACGTCTAGAAGGCCGTTTCAACCAATCAGATTGCTTCCTCGAAACGACCCGTGGTAGAATAAGGCGTATCTGATGTTCTGTGAAATACTAGGCTAAATAACTAACCAAATGACTTGCCCAGTAATTGGCTAACCTACCATGCAGCAAAGCACTGGGAGTGCTGGGCAGCGACACCGGCCGAGGCTCCATTAGGTCCTCTGAAGACGATAGGCACCGATTGTCGACCAGCTGACATGTAGTAGGTTTTAGCAGCGGAGTTGATAACCTGGTCAATGGCTTGCATGGAGAAGTTAAAGGTCATGAACTCACAGATGGGACGCAGACCAGCCTGGAGGAGGAAACACAAGTATCATCTTAGTTCTTATGGTATAATAGAAGATACAGAACACTCAGTCTGTATAAAGCGTAGTCTTCTTCTCTTTCTTTTAAAAAAAATACTTGTGTGACAATAAAGCTGATTCTGATTCAGTCTATGATTCTGTTTCAGTGTGGGATGGGATAATGTACAACATTAAATTACCTTTGTATCCTTCATTTAAAGGGATATTTCACAAAAAAACAGGCTTTTGTGAACACCCCTAAACTGTTTTTTTGTTTACTTGATTCAGTATTTAGAAATGCGATGTTCATTTTAGCTGCCCCACCCCCTTCCTATACAAACTCCATTTTAACCATGATAGATTCATCAAAAACACTGTCCATTTTTCTGGGGACTGATATTGCCTGTCTAATACGCGAGGTGCCTGGGTTCTTTTAATAACGTTTTTAATTTATTTTAAATATTGTTAATTGGAAAATTTGAAGAATAAGGATCCATACAAGAAATCCCCCAAAAAATATTAAACATAAATTTAAAATGTGAGGAGAGGGGCGCCTCAAGAATCACTCAACCAATCAAACCATCAGAGGTGCCTGTGTTGCATGTACTTTGCTCAGCCAATCAAATCATTGCTATGGGGTGATCAGCCAATCACAAGCCAATGTTTGTGTTCACACAAACCTGGAAAGCTGGGAATAGGAGGCCCTCAAAAATGTTATAGAACAAACACCTCACGTATTACAAGGACAGTATCAGTCACCAGAAAAAAGGACAGGTGTTTGAGGAATCCATCATGGTTAAAATGGAGTTTGAAGTTACAATGGGTTTGTATAGGAAGGGGGCAGGGCAGCTAAAATGAATATCAAATATCTCAAAACTGAATGGAGCAACTTATAAACTGTCTAGGATGTTCACATAAGCCTGAGTAGACAGTTTTTTTGAAGTGAAATATCTTGTACGATACTAAAATTGTCGCTTGCCTATGGTTAGCTCCAGTCTAGGGGAAAATATAATATATATATATAACATGCACCTGTGCATAGCCCTGCCCATTACAGAAAGAAACAATGGAAAGTGGAGGCAGTGATATGATAAGTTACTGTTGCAGTGATAAGTTACTGTTGCGCGATAACCCCACTTCCACCACATTACCCTTGTAAGATAAGATGATAAAGAAAACATTAAAATAAGACAGCCATGCCGTAGGCAACTAAACACTAAATTGTGGCAACAAAGTGCAAAAGAATATAGACTAAATAACTACCATAGGGCACCCACATTTTATGGGGAAGGGCTATAAACACAGAATAGTATCTACATATTTACAACATAACGGCACTTCGTCACCTTGTGGTATTGTAAATGTATACACATATTACACAGACAATTTTGTCTTTAAGAAAAAACTGTACAGATTTAGCTAATTGCGTCACTCCATACTGTACATCAACATACATACTGTATGTCGACTTCCCTAATAAGAGTATATAGTTCATCAACAGATCTGTATAGAATTAAACATCATAACACTCACCATGGCTGATCCCACAGCAATACCTGCAAAACCCATCTACACACACACACACACACACACGAGTGAGTCAATTACTACGGGTCCACAGTTGTGTTTGAACTGAAGGTGTGTACTGTGTAATGTGTTTTAGTCTGACCTCTGTGATTGGAGTGTCAATGATCCGCTTGTCTCCATACTTCTTCCACAGTCCCCTGCTCACCTACACACACATTTCTTTTTTAGACTGCATTCCATTGTTCAACTGTGTAGACCTGCACCCTTTCAGAACCATTTGTACACTCAAGGGTTAAACTTTTACTGTGTACTGACCTTGTAAGCTCCGTCATACTGAGCTACTTCCTCTCCTAACAGGAAGACTCTTTCATCTCGTTCCAGCTCCTCATCCATGGCCTGGTTCAAGGCATCACGCACCGTCACCTAGCAACCACACTCAGGTTAACAGCTGTTGTCCTCCTGTCCAGTACCACTGGCACAGAGGTCCAGGTGTGTTCAATTAAATTCCATTTTATTTAAGTGCCAAACCACAAGTTGTCTCAAGACACATACATAATAGAGCAGAGACCTGACATTGCCCCACCCTGCTGAGCAAGCAATTTTGCGACAGTGGCAATGAAAAACTCCCCAGGGCAGTCAGGCTCTAGGGTGGGCAGCCTTCCTTTCAGGATTTCATGCCAACTAAACACAGCTTTAACACAGAACTAATTTGTGAACCTCATCATTTTACCAACTCTAAGACAAACGATACACTCCTTATAACGTGAATGACTGAAATCACTACAGCCTAGTGTGCATTTATGCAGTGTTCTTCAGTACCAACTGTATACAAAAGTGTCGCTATGTTATTGTATTCTCTTATTCCCATTGGTTTACTTCAGTATTGACAGTGCTAGTTTCCTTAACTGACTTTGAATCTGTTCTGTTCCAACAACTGAATTTGATTTGAGATTAATATCCACGTATCTTGTACTCTGACCCAGAACCTGGGCGACGGTCTAGATCCACAGCTTAAGAAACTGTAAATAACAACTTAAGTGTGTGAATGTGATGATGATAATAATAATAATGACAGGTCTGGTGGGAGTGGACATCAGCCAAGCTAACAAACTGACAAACATTACTCAGCAGAACTAGAACTCTACAAGTAACCATAACAACAGCTTTGTCCTTTTATTACAAAAACATTTAAACATGCCATTGACAGTGACACACGCTGCGTGCATCATTGGTATTAATGGTCCAGCTGTAAGGTTGGAGTTAGCCTGCTAGCCTAGCCTTTGCAGTCACATTGGGATGCTACAAAATTGGGACAGACCTGCACGGAGACCGGCGCCGTCCGGTGGAACTCCCGTCGCACGACCAGGGAGACAGCGGTCTGTCAGGACGAAAGAGAGACAAACACAAGTCATGTCTGAGCAGCAGCAAAAAATGATGATGATAAAACCAGTTTTATTAATTTCCATTACCCTCCCAGAGCGAAGAAAACAACTTAGCGACGCCATCTTTGACCTGTCCTCTGCTGGAAGTGGGCGGGAGCTTAGTGCTAACCGAGGAAGTAAGCGACCAAACAGACTTTACGTTGATGAGACGTTGGGCGCGCGTCGTCGCAGAACACCAATGGCGAGCATTCTGTAGAGTGTAGTGTGTAATGACGTAGGCGGAAAGGAACCTGACAGGGGAAAAAATAAAACAATCCGAGGCATCCAAGGGCAACTATAAAATGTACCCATCACTGTCACTGATGACTGATCAGATCTGATTGAAGCAACAATGTTGTTATAGCCTAATACCTCATGTTTTACGGCATAACAGTTTGTTTATATATCATTTGTTTTGTTTTGTTCATCTGAAGAAAAGAGTTAGCATTTGTGAATTGTGATATAAATAGACATCTATGATGACACACACATCTATCTTTTCCAGAGATTTATAAAGAAATGGGGAGAGGGGGGGTGAGAGGGTGGGAGCGTTTTTGTTACACCATCACTAAATACGAGTATATTTTACCCAATATAAAATATTCCATAAAAAAATATTTCTCATCAAAATATATTGCAGGACAGCAATACATGGCAACTGGTACTGATTTCATGGGGGGCAAAATCTGTGAAAAATGTGAATATTATTTTTGTAATATTCCTAAAAAAGAGAGAAATTAAGTTGGGAACTTCTCCTTTGGTCCACCCATGTGAGAATGGTCCAGTGAAGAATAAAATAAATAAATAAAAATGTCCATAATTGTGGGTGTATTGGATTTTTCTCTATCACACTATCACTAAACACTAGGAAAAATGTGGGCAGGGAAATGTTTTCCATACATTTTCCATACAAAGTTTATCAAAATATTTTTGTGAATAAAATTAAATCAAGTAAAATAAATTACATAAATTCCACAAGTTTCACTCAAAAGTGAAAATAGACGATCTTCAAGTTCAAATATATTAAACTGGTTCACGCTGAAGAGCACCTCAGTGCCCACTATTCTAAAAAATTACTGAATGGGGGGCTATACCAACGGCCCCACCCCCCCCACTGAGAAACATTAGGATATGGACTGAAGCTGAGACACAGCTAAGCAAAGCAAAGCAAAGTTCTTTGTTTACCCAGGTAAGTGGACTAAGCTCGAGATGCTTGTTTACAGCCACACCCTGCTCATAGAACATTTCATGGTAGGGGTTCAATGCCTTGCTCAAGGGCACTTCAGTGGTGGTAATTTTAACGTGCCGGTCCGATTCGAACTGGCGACCTTCCGGTATGAAGACCGCTCCGCAAACTGTTCGGCCACCGCTGTCCTCAATGTCCCCACAAGTGAAGACAGATGGACATTGACCTTTGTCCAGTCCTTGGTGGGTCTACTCTCCACCCTGTGTTGATAGATATGAAGTTCTGGAGGAGGTGGTCTTCAGTGTGTGAGAGCTGTTTCTGAGTGACGTCCTGTTGAGTGTTGCAGGTCTTTAATGAAGACTTCAGCCTGTTTGTCTGTTGTTTTCTGCTTCCCTTCAATCACATCAATGAGCTCAGCCTGGCTTCTCTCAATACAGCTGATCAGAGCATTGAAGACCTGCACACTGACAGCTATGACTGTATCTGCATCTTTCCTGCTGAGCTCTACTGCGCGTTTGACCTCTTGTCTCTCCTGGATCGTCTGCTGAACTTCATCCACAGTCTTGGCCATCTCAGAAATTAAAGTATTGACAGATAGTTTTGATCTGTTATTGAAGGTTTCTTGACACAGTGACAGACACTTACACACATTATTAGTGTCCCAGTGTTGTGTGATACAGGCTTTGCAGTAGTTGTGGAGTGCAGACTGGATCAGTGAACACATCCAGACAGATTGAACACAGGAACTGCTCTTCAGACAGGAAACTGCTGGCTGACGCCATTTTCTACACACTGAGGATAAAAGTATCAGTGGTAGTTCTTGAATGCTATACTTATCACAGCTTGATAGCTATTAATAGGATTGTATTGGAATAGAGCACGCCATTATATCTTGTACTCACCTGTCTTTACCATTGACGCCTGGTGCAACCTATACGTTGTTCTACTTTTGATGCCAGCGCGCTCTCTGTGTCTCACCACTATTGCTATACATGTAGCAACATAACTATTAAAAAAAAAAAAAAAGAGAATTTGAAGGTTTTCAGAAACATTAGGTTAGGCCCTAGAAGGCGTTCCCAGATTCGGCCTAAGGCATCATTAAGTCAGTATTTCTCTAATAGTCATATTGGAGGTTTTGTAGACAGTGAGAGCTGTAAATGAACTTTTGGAGGTTTTGTAGAGCGCAAGAGCTGTAAATGAATTTATCCTTTTACTTTTTCTTTAGACGTGTTGAGAATCTTCCTCCTTTTATTATGCTGTTAATCCTTCACACCCTGCACTCTTCTCAGTGGTAAATGATGTAACACTGCAACCATATTGTAGTGCCAAAGTCCTACACTTTATCACTGTAATGACCCTGGCCAAACTGCTATTAAGAACCATAGCAAAAAAGAGGGGAGACGCAGTGAAAAAAAGTTAAATTGTATTTATAAAAAAATCTAAATAGAATAAACTAGTGGTAATGTTGACGGAATTTGCATGTTGTGTTCATGATTTGAGGCATTTGTTCAAAACGGACCTATCCTGCAAACTTAACGGAAGGCAATCTTAGCCAATGGGGATGGAATATGGGGAAGCAGACAGGTCCGTGTTGATCACATGACTATAGAGAAAGTGTATACCGATTTGCGTGATGTATGGATAAAATGTGTATGAGTAATATATTAAAGTAATGTGTTTTGCAATAATCGGCCTCATGGTGGCGCGCTATAATAGACGCAGAGGTTCGTCGTTGGCATCCAGGGAGTGTGTGCAGTGTGGCATCGACCGGGCCAACGGTGCTGGAGATTAGCTGTACGCAGACGGACACACACACACACACACACACACACACACACACACACACACATCTGGTGGACATAAAAATACCATTACTGCATCATATTACTATAACAAAACGGTCAAACACACACACACCAGGGAGGAGAGCTAGTACAGTACCACTCATTTCAGACGGGTCTGAGGTTTTATACGTTTGACAAAATAGCAATCTGTCGCCTCACAGCTGGACGTGTTCTCTCATCCGCATACAGTATCTACAATATCTACTGCATCTATTCTACAGTATCTCTATACAGTATCCATCCATCTAGTTAGTATCTCTATCTATCATCCATCTTCTTTCTACTGTACAATCCATCCATATTCTACTGTATGATCCATCCATCCATCTTCTACATTATCTACTGTATCCATCCATGAGTTCCAGGAAATGAAATGAAATCAGCTTCATCAGTCCCTGCCTGGGGAAATCTGTTTCGCAGGCCCTACCTATGGCAATGCTTCAATGCCCATATGCAATTTCAGATTCATTGGCAAAACCATTCAGGGAATAAATTGATGCAGACACACAGGACTGTTTTCTCAATTGTATAGTAGGATGTGAAATATCAGGGTAATCCTTTACATCACACATCAAGTGAAAGTCGATTATAAGCATGTGCAAATAAAACCAAAAATAAATGATTGTTAAAAAAATAAAACACAGGTTTTGTTTTTTCTCCCAAAGCTGTCTATGGTGGCTTCCATAACAACAGATTGACATTTAAATGAATAAGTTATAAATACAAATTCTGGTATGTTTTCCCAGCATTACCATCACTAGTCCAATTGATTCCTACTGGTGAGTTCTTCATCTGTTCTTTGTGTCGATGTTTGTCGTGTTGTTTGTAGAGTGAGGAAAACTACTTAAGGACACATAGGCAGTTAGTCCAGGTTGTAACAGATACATGGAGTTAGTTAATCTATTCTAGGTTGATCCAGACAGATACTATAGGCCTATAGAGAGTTAGTCCTCACTGTACAGACACTGACTGTCACTGTATACAGATAATCCAGGTTGTATCAGACAGATAATCCATACATATTACAGGTCTATAGACAGTCAGTCAAGGTTGTTGACAGTGTACTGTATGTATATAGACAGTTAATCCGGTTGTACCCGGCGCTGACATATAATATAGACCCATAGACAGTTAGCCCAAGTTGTACCACGTAGGCCTAATATGCTATTCACACAAATTATGCAAGCCATTCTCTTACCGTTTTGATTGGCTACGCTCTCCTTCCTTTGTCTGGGCTGAACTTCATAGAGGTCGGGGTATAGACCGTGTTTTGCATAATTTGTCAGTGTGAATAGCATTGATGTGGTTGCACCAGACAGTCCATAGTCCAGGTTGAAATGTTTTCTATAAATATTAAATAATGTACTCCATAACCTCACCATGGTGACAGACAGACAATATTGCTTGACCAGCTGGTAAAGTACAAGATGTTTAGCAACCACCAAAACTGTAAGGTCAACATGGCTGCCACACTTTTATGTCTATGGCCGTGGTTTCTGGCCCATCCATTGTTGGGTTTTGAAAGCATGGGCATGTACACTATTTGCTCAGGATAAAACACACTGCATATTGCACATGTGTAGAACATGTGTGTTCTGATCCTTAGCCAGTCATGTTATGAGACAAGCTGTGTAGGAGCAATTAGGATGGTGACTTATTATTTGTTAGGTTGGAATACTATTTTCGAACACTTGGTGGGGGGCTTTAGATTTGACAGCACTGGGTGTGTATTTAGGGGGCACTCAGGTGCAGTGATTCAGGTTAGACACAGGGTATGGTGGGAGCACACCGTTCTTACCAGCCAGCAGCCAGAAGCAGACAAAAGAGCAGGACAATCACTATATAGTATCACTGGTATGTTCATCTCATCTGTACAACTCTGTCAATAAATACAGTCAAACTGAGCTCTATATACGACTGGACATCCATCTGTCATGTTTCTGTGTGCACTGCTGCGTACGATCACTTCCACCACCTGTGAAGTAATGTGCAACAAAGTTTGAAGTGATTGCCATTACAAGCTGTATTATGGATGAACACATCCAATTGGCAGTTAGCACGTTGACACTAATAACAAGAAAATATTGGTCAGGGTGAAGCCCACCTCCAAACAATATTTCCCAGGCTCCATTTTCAAAATAATCTAGATTACAACAATAATAATGACCAGACATTATAACTACCGGTAGGTAAGTAGCTACAGTAAGCGCTAACAAACAAGGCTGTTTATTTGCTGTCCAGGAATTGTTCTCGGTTGTATTTAGCTTGAAACGGTCACAGTCGTTATACTGCTGTCATGCGCACATGCATGCATGCTGGGAGTTGTGTGGGTTCCACCTGACAGCAGGAATAAAGCATTCAGACGTGAATGTTTTTACGTTAAATTTAAGCCTTTGTAGATGATTGTGCCCCTTTTCCTAAATCCACAATTCGGGACAATCGTTTGCCTCGTCTCATTGAACCTCGTCCACCGTCAACATTAACAACTACCATTAATGGGGTGTCTGGTGGGGTAACACACTCCCACCACCAGAGGCCGGGTTTGATTCCTGACAGCGATACCAGAGAGTAGAAACAAACAGAGGGCCAACTTCCACTGCTCGCCTTGCCTTGTGTGTAATGTGTAAACAGCTGAGTGGCCATGCGTCGTCAAACCCTTCTATGTGTAATAACACACAAACATTCTTTCCCCGTTTCTTGACAGTATGGTCAACTACATCATCAAAAAAACATACGTGATACCACATTGAAGCAGTAGACCACATTGCCAGCTCAGGGCCACATTACACACAAGCAACAACCATAGTTACAGGTTGGCTCATTTCTATTCTATAGCGGTCCAATGAACACAGGCAGTCACAGTCACTAGCCAATACTATACTACTGGTTGTTCAAGGGGGAAATGGGAAAGATGGCATGAACCTCTGTTATACTCTGAGAGTGAAACTCCTTGCCGTCAGGTGAAAAAATGCAGCTGGTGACTACATGCAGATATAGATTTTTTTTTCTTTTTCTTCATCCGTCTCAAGCCAACAGTGGGTTGTGACAATAACTGCAGAACGCAGGGTGAATAGGCCATGACTAAATTGGGATAAAATAAAGTCAAATAATAAATAAATAAAATTTAAAAAGAAAACTACAATATTGATGTGCCCTTCAGCAAGGCACTTAACAACCAACTGCTCAGTGGCCAGCAGTAAAAAACCAAAAGTGCCGTTTTACTGAGTAGCCAATAATAGAAAACCATAATTGTACTGTACAGTTGTAAAATAACATAAGTGCTCTATCAATTTTCCCCCCTTCATTAAAGAAAGAAAAGAAAAAGAAAAGCCTTCAGTATTCGGTTTCACCCTGCTGGTGTGAGGAAGCTCTTTGCAACTCCTTCAGAGCACAGTGTTTGAAATAATGTCCCTCAGCTAGTCAGGTTGTCAAAGATAACTTGGTCTGGGGACGCTGCATCAATCAAATGAAAACAAACTTCAGTCACTTATCTAAACTAAGCAGTGGTTCAGGGGTCCGGTTTAGGTGAAGTTAAATCTTCATAATAATGTCACGTCACAGGATGTAAATATGAAAACACATAATCTTTTCTCAACAACTGTCAATGTCCTCCTCACACTCCTCTTTCAATCCCACCCCTGTGGGTAAAGTGCTACAGAGTATCTTATTCTCGTTATATGACATTCATTTTTCATTCATTCACTGAATCACAAAAAAACATTGCATCTAATTGGAAAAGGATTTCACTGAATAAAAGTAATTTCCAAACACTTTCACCGCAGAGTAAATTGAAGCATTTAAAATGTTCTCTTTGCGTATGCTGCTGCAGTCTGGTTTCTGTTCCGCACCATTGTTGACATTGTGTCCTTCCATCAGCTAAATGACCACTGTCCAGTCCTGGTAGAAGGGCAGCGGAGCATTTGTTTAGATTGTCATGTGACGAGAAGGTTTCAAGTTAATTCCCACGCTGATCCCAACTAATAAAGTGTCCTGGAACAGGCCACTGACCTCTGAGGTCAGGGGTCAACCAAAGAGGTTCAGCACCTCCCCTCCAACGGCTTTCTCTAGGCACAAGTTTCCATATGGCACACAGTGAGTCTCCATTCCCACACACACAAACTCTAAAACGCAATGAAAACCACGTGAAGAGAACGTTTTAAAATGGCGGTGGAGCAATCCAATCACATTGTGGTTAGTGCTTTGGGCGGAGTCAGTAGAGGAACTTGCAGTCCCACTGGCTAGCGTTCTACTCTCTGTGGGTTCAGAGTGGCAGGGTCCAGGGGCTGGTCAGAAGATAGACATTATAATCCAGCAACTCACTGGCCAACTAAGACTTTACAATAGAATAGGACCTCCAAATGATAGCTGGCACCGTCTCCAAAAATAGTGAACACCGCTCAATGGAGGCATGTAGTTGGTAAGCAATTAAAAGCAAATAATAGCAGTATTGAGTTGTTGCAGGAAGTGGTCAATGTATCCACATTCAGGTAGCTTAAAAAATGCTATTGCTATGGCAATAGTCAGCTTCGCCAACAGCCGTCACCCACCAGGGGTGGCGGGTGACTCATCAAAGGCCGTCCGGTTTACCATCGCTGGGGTGATGTCGGGGTCAGGTGGCCAGACGCAGTCAGATGATTGGTTTGCTGTGGTCTACAGTCTCCGCCTTTCTCAGTTTGCCTTTGCTGAATGTATGAATGGAGCTGAACAGAGCAGCACGCCCCCCCGCCCCATCACACTGAACCTCTGGATGGACGGTGGAGGGGGGAGGAGGTGGAGGAGGAGGGGGAGGAGGAGGAGGTGGTGGTGGGGTCTGGACTCCTGCATGGGTCAGAGGAGAGAGAAGAGAGTCAGAATCATATTGTGTATGAATGTTATTAATTCATAAATAAAATACAAATAATAAATAAATAAATTATAAAATAATATTATTAGTATATATAATATTATATAATATTATTATAATATAATATGTAATAAAATAAATGGTAAAACAGGTACATACATACATACAAATACAGTACTAAAGTAAAGAAAAAATGAAAACAATCTGAACCTTGTGTATTTTACTATTTTTTGAATATCTATGAATACATACATGTACATGTGACCATTATGGTGTTAAAGCAATGTTGAACTTTGATAAAACCTTGAGTTTATTGCTACATGGGCAAAGTAGGCATGATAGAAACCACAGATAACGTTATTCGACAATATTTTGACTTCTAGTAGGGTAGGCAGCCCAGATAGCTATACAATCCAAGGCTAAACAAAAGTTCAACATGACTTTTTCTATTTACACTTTTCCTGGGCTGTGTGTGCTCCAGTTTCATAGGATATCATTGATCATCTGACCAGTTTCATTGGATTTCATTGGCTCAAATCAACAGGAACTGGAGCACACACAGCCCAGGAAAAGTGTGAATAGAGTTGAAGGAAGGGGGTGGTTTTCATTGTACTGATCTGACAGGGATTTCTGTCCCACTCGGTCAGATCACTTTCATTGGCAACATTTTGCTTTACCGAACAAATAAAGAAACGCAAAAGATAAAACAGCATTAAAATCCAAGCAAAAATCAATAATAGCATAAAATAACATTCAAAATAAAACATTACATTAACATAAAAACATTAAAAACATTAACTAGCAGCAGCCAAAAGCAAGGGTAAAAAAAGTGGGTCTTGAGCTGCGTTTTAAAAATGTCTACAGAGGCTGCCTTGGTTTATTCCAGGCCCGTAGAAGCAAAGCCGCTTCATCGTATTTTAGACGCCATTCCCTTAAGGCACCTCAAGCAGTCCAGCAGTGGCGGACCTCAGGGGGTGGCCTGGGACAAATTTAGGCAGGCATGTAGGTAGGATGGTGCAAAATAATTTTAAACTAAATGTAAATTCAAGCCGAGTGTCAGGCTAGGGAGCCAGTGCAGAGAGGCTAAAACTGGAGTGATACGTTCTCACATCTTAGTTTTAGTTAAAACTCTGGCTGGTGCATTCTGAAACGAGTTGTAACCTGTCTTTGTGAGGCCAGGAATCAGTGCATTACAATAATCAAGTCTCGTGAAAACAAAAGCGTAGATCAATGTTTTCGCATCGTCTAGTGACAGGTAGGCTCTGATTCGTGCAATGTTTCTGAGATGGGAAAAAAGCTGTCTTGGTGGCATGATAAATGTGTGCATTGAAGTTCAATTCAATCAATAACCCCCAGGTTCTTTACTGTGTTTGTACTCCCTACAGTTAGGTTTCCAAGTCTATTAATTATTTTTGTTCACTAGAAATAGAACCAATTATGAGAACCTCCGTCTTATCCTCATTTAATTTGAATCGTCATCCAGCATTTGATGCTGGATAGACAGTTCAACAACGGGTCAAGAGCACAGGGCTCATCTGGAGCTACAGAAAGATACAGCGGTGTGTCGTCAGCATAGAAATGGAAGTCTACTCCGTGAGCACTAATAGTTTCTCTGACGTGGGTTACGACTTTGGTGGACTGTGATGTCCACTTTAGAAAGTCTGAATGCAAGTGGAACATTTAGGAGTTAGCAATTGTCGTTTCAATTGTCTTCTGTAATCTGTATTGATTTATTTTCCTCGCTGAAGTTTAGATCACAGCAAAACAATTGTCTACAAAGAGTTTGACAGTTGGATGGAGGCAAAAGAAAGTCAGAGCATTCAGTAAAGAAGCTGGTTCGTATCGATCTCTGAAAGTCCATCCACTTCTCTGATAAAAAAGGAAAACAATTATGGAGCAAAAGCTTGCTCCCGTTTCAACACAAACCAGATTGACAACGTATAGACAAACGGGCAGATAGACAGACAGACATGCAGACAGACAGACAGATTCCACACATCACAATCTCCAATGAGAGCAGAGGTCTGAATCAGTGTGTGTTACTGTGTTGGGCATATAGAATCAGAGGAAGAGAAGGGAAACCTTTCTAGAACCCTTTCTAGAATCATTGTAGATTGTGAACCTTGTTTATTTTTTTAAAGAAGCATGTACACCCTTTCCCAAGCAAGCAGTGATTTACTATATTATGACTTGCACTTGACTGCATGTCGGGAAGTGCAATGTGCTTTTTGTGTACAATTACCAAATAAAATCCATCAATAAAACATAATCACTCTACTTCCGTGAATACAGCCACCTAATTTACTGGACATCATAAATCTTAATATTGAACGCTTCATAAGGCTCCCATGTATTGATTATTTCCACAGTGTGGCAATGCATGGAGAAATGCAATCAATCATCAAGATGGGATAAGACAGTTCAGTTGAGAAAAACAACTCTCTTCTTAACCGTCTCTCATCTAATACAAAAATGTATCATTAAAGGTGCATTGTGCAATAAGTTTTGAGAATATGTGATGTATGAAGACTGAAATGTGCTCTTATGCAGACTCACAGTAGCCAAAAGTGCATGTACAGACTACACAACTTTCTCTACGAGAAAGAGTCTTCGCCTTAGGTATTTGGTAAATAGTGACTCAGTTAAGAGTGGTAACATTTTCTTGCCAGTCGAGGTGGCGGGCTCTTGTGTCCATAAGTTAACAGCCTCAAGTGACCTTTTTCACAACAGCCACAGTGACATAAATAGAAGGGTAATGTTACGTCCTGTAAAGGTGCTAACAATGACTGTTCCATTTAGGTCAAACAGAGTTAGGGAGCTGCTATTGTGAATGTAGGCTCACTGGACAGGCTCTGCGACACTGAGGGCTGTATTTTGCGTGTCTTAAGTACCAGGTCTTATTACCTAACTTGAGTAAACTAAAGACCTGGAGGCGTGATCAATGCTCTTTGGCCACTCAGAATAGCCAAATGGCATTGATCACGCCTCCAGGTCTTTAGTTTACTCAAGTTAGGTAATAAGACCTGGTACTTAAGACACGCAAAATACAGCCCTCAGACTCTTTTCAGAGCAGATATATGATGGGTAAACACTAGCCTGGGTTCCAGGCTGATTTGCTGCGTTCCGCGGGTCTGGAATGTCACTTATTAGCGCAGTGACATTTCAGATCAGCGGAACGCAGCGAATCAGGCTGGAACCCATGCTAGGTAAACACACCGCTAACATTACCGGTAGTTTAATTTAGGGGCGGAACTGCGACGCTCTATTCTTGCTAACTGGTACACCTAGATCAAATATACCCACTATTTATCAGCTACTATTACATTATGTGAAAAGGGTCCATTCTCAGTGTGTCCTCAGCAGAAGGTACTAACATTTGTTATGGGTGTGTTTCATCCATGAGTCGTTCTGAAATGGGGCGGGACTGCGACGCTCTATTGAAAATACTATTGACTATTATCAGTAGGCATACCTAAATTACAGAAACATTAATTTATCTACTGTAGCTGCTGCTGTCATTACAATTGCATCTGTGAGAATGTACCATTTGAACTGGAGTTGTTGATTTTGATATATTGCCCAGTCTTAGCCACTTAAAGCCATACATACCGGGGTCTCTCAAGGCTCTATCCCCTTTCTGTCTACACTAAATCTGTCCTAATATTGCAGTATGTTCAGTGTTCACCCATTATGAAATGTCCAGAATTGAGACGTTAGGTGGTCAACTGTATGTCTGTATGCTTGGGTCAGAGTGAACAGCAGCTTAAAAAAATGCGAGATAATCATTATTCGTTTTACTTTACCCTGCATTACGGTCAGAGTGGAGCATGCTCTATGGAGACAGCAGGGAGAAGACACAGTTATTCATTCAGGAGCAACAGAATGATGGACACAATTCACTGCTATGACCAGGATGGACACAATTCACTGCTATGACCAGGATGGACACAATTCACTGCTATGACCAGGATGGACACAATTTACTGCTATGACCAGGATGGACACAATTTACTGCTATGACCAGGATGGACACAATTCACTGCTATGACCAGGAGAGGAGAGGATGGGAGAGGTGAGACCTAAATATGCGATGACAACATCACTAGTATTTACAGCAGACAAAAGATGACTGTAGGGTTGCAGGTACCAATCCCAGACCAGCGAGAAAACTCAGTCACAGTGACTATGAAACCAATGCCACTATCTGTGTGTTTAGTTACTGTAGGGCCAGGCTGAAATATGCTCCAATGACTTTTACACAGCATCTGTCCTCCGAGTCTGCGGGACCAGACGTGTCCAATGGCTACACACGTAATGACTGGACAGTCGACGCTTAACGACCGAGCTTAACCCCATATAATGTGTCCAGTCAGTACACACTTAAAACTCATTGACTGCCATTGAAAAGCTAGGTCCCGTTTTTAACCCGGGAAGGAATGGTGGATTCGGCCACGCCCCGAAATACCTGTGTGCGTCTCAAAGAATACTGTTAACGACTAGGAAACATGTTCCGCCACTACACAATTAACTAGGCAACTCAGTCAGTACACACTCAACGACCAGGAAACACCACATCTAGTCGCTGCACAATTAACTAGCCAACTCAGTCAGTACAAACTCAACGACCAGGAAACACCACATCTAGTCGCTGCACAATTAACTAGCCAACTCAGTCAGTACACACTCAACGACCAGGAAACACCACATCTAGTCGCTGCACAATTAACTAGGCAACTCAGTAGAGCTTAACAACCAGGCATTCAGTCGCTACACACTTCTCTTGAGTTTCATGAGGTGTGAGCCGCTAGGTGAGCAAGCCGCTAAGCAAGTGAATGCTCGCACCGAGCAGCCGATTGGCTCACACAGGTCAACAAGCGTGCCATTCCTCATTGGCAGGACGAGGTTGAGGGTATTCCGTCATACCGGTTGTCATACAGTCAATTCCTCATTTACCAATGCATGTCTTTAATGAGGGTCCGATTGGCTTTTGGCCCGTGTCTGTCAAACCTAATCCAGTGAGTCCAATGGAAACATACCAGATATAATTGTAGCACATTACCGGTATATTAATGCAACAAGACGTCCAGACTCAGAACGCAAGAAAAAATAAAACAAACATTACCATTAAAATATTACCCAGACATAGTTGTGACTGTGATCTGTGCAATACACCACACAAGGCTCTGAATGTGATCAACAACTACCATTGCAATGATCCCTGCCGACCACACGAGGCGCTACACAAACTGTCAGTTTACAAACACAATCAAACAAACACACACATACAGTGTACTGTACGGATATATCGAGTGAGACAGGCAGAGACAAAGGACAGACATACAGAGAGACAGACAGAAAGACGTGTGTACCTGTTGTGGAGGGAGGAGTGGGGGAGGAAGGGGACGTGTGAGGAGAACTGGCACCCGAACCTGCAGAGAGAGAGAGAGAGAGAGAGAGAGAGAGAGACAGAGAGAGAGAGAGAGAGAGAGAAAACACTGAAATGTGTCAGTATTCGGCTATATACCTGAGAATACGTTCCACCTCAGCTCATTTAAATATGAAAGGGAGCTGGGTTAAGTGAGTGTGTGTGTGTGTGTGTGTGTGTGTGTGTGTGTGTGTGTGTGTGTGTGTCAGACCCCCAGGATGACTGTCAGAAAAGATATAGTGCTGTTCTGACTTATCCCATTTCAAACCAAAAAGCATGAAGTGCAATTTCACCTTCAAGCACTTCAAGACTTGACAATGATAATACAAGAAATACAGAACCCATAAATAACAGTCACAAGTTTCCTTACTCAGAATGTCACCCGTCTCTGTCCATATTCCTGACTGTTAGATTGACACATCTGCCATGAAGTCCTGAGAACCAGAACAAATCTGTACCCCTGTGCATGCCCAATAACTGTCACTATACGTATATATATATATATATTTGGCACACATATACATACTGTATATATAAATAAATATACATAGTCAGTTGATACACCGGGTAATCAAATGTTACTTCTCGAAGAGGCTATAATGAATGGCATAGCGATTTAAATTTAAAACTGATAACGTCTACTTAAAGGGGACACTCAAAATCTTTTCAGGGGGCTAGATTTACCTTTTAGAAAAATCTATTCATTACGGAGTGTGTGAGTGCTCCATTATGTGTGTGTGTGTGTGGGGGGGGGGGGGGGGGGGGCTCAGAGTGTGGTTGAGAGATCAAAGAGACAGACAGGATGATGCCCTCCCACAAACAAGGGAGTTCACACAGTGAGAGAGAGAGAGAGAGAGAGAGAGAGAGAGAGAGAGAGAGAGAGCCCAATAAATGGCCTGGCCATGGAAGGACTCCTTTTTTAATGGGTGGTAGATGTTTGGTTTCCCACGTGCGAGACACAGGTTCAACTCCTGCATGTTACAGTTGCAATTACCTCCCTTTTATCCGGGAGATTACCGTATAGTAGCTTTTACCATAGCTTTAATATACTACAGTATATACCAGTTTGTGCCGTATTCAATGTAGTATAATATACATAAACTAGCAACATAACATACCAGAGTTATTGGAGTATTTGACAGAGGAGTCCTCTTCATATGCCGATTGTCTTGACTTCTACAACAGAAAACATTAAAACAATAATATAAATAATGTCATGAGAATCAGGCAAGGAAGGTTGCAGGTTCACATCCGTGGAGCAGTTGAGAAACGCCGGGCAGGGCAAGGTCAATGAATGACTGTTTAGATTTCCACATGTGACAAAATAATTGTAAACTTAAGTTGCAATCATTCAGTCTATTCATTGTTAGGTATGGCCTTGTTGACTTGTGTTGTAGCCCACTAGGCTGTGCGAGCGAGGAGATGTATTGTGACAACACTGACATGAAGAAGTCATTTGTCTTTCTCCTAGTGATATATCCTAGCTGTCTCACCTCTGTAACCGGGAGGTGTGTCCATCCCGTTCTGGATAATAATTATTCCTTACTTATCTGTGAAGTGATCCTGAAATACATTGTGTTGCTGTACCTTTCTGGCCAGTATCTTTCTCTTCTTCTTCTCCTGTTCTGATCCGTGGTGAGACTGAGCTCTGCTCACACGCCTGAACTGATGGAGCTGAAACAATACATCATCATCATCATCAACAACAGTACAATCATTGTGAACTTAACTCTTGTCTGCCATCAAGTGGCGGAAGAAAGTACTGCACAAGCAGCGGCATGGAGAACTTCATTGTAACGATCAGCCATTAATAGCGTTAGCTCACGCTGTTTATCTTTGGCCGGAAACGTTAACATGTCGGGAGCGATGCGGTACAAAATCACGAATGACACCCGATCCTCAGATGGATCATGAAAACCATGGACAGCGCTCGTAATTGCAGAGAAATGAGGCATTGAAAAGCCTACTTTGACTGGAGGTAAATGGGGCCCGTGTGCAAAGATCCTGGTGCTGGAGGTGACGGAGGCGCTGCCTAGTAACCGGCCCAATGTTAAAAACGTGATTGTATATGATGTAAAGGGGGGGACGAATATATACGTACAGTATATCTGGCAGAAAAATAATTAATCATCACCTTCACTAATATTATCATCATCAGCAATATTACTATAATCGATTTCATCATCATCAAAGATAGTACTAAGACAGCAGTAGTTTGTTTAATTTAGTTAACTAACCATCTTCTGTTCATCTTGCAGTCGTCTTTCCAGGCTGTCTTTTGCCGTCTTTAAGGCTTCCCTCAGTTTGCTGGGGATCTGAAATGAAGACACATACATAACACTTACATACAGATTAACATAGATGAGCAAGTTCTGATGTATTGTCATTTATTTCTAGTCCTGTGTTGCCAGACGATCCGAGATCTCCACTTAACAATCACCTGGGCCAAAGACAGAGACGAAATGTTTTTATAATAGTCATGGGGATGCGAATATTCCTTTCCAGCTCGATTTGGCACCTGCCCACAGTGCCAAAACTACTAGTAACAGGTGTACTGACCATGGTATTACTGTGCTAACTGACCAGCCAAATGGCATGACCTGAACCCCACAGAGAATCTAGGTTGTATTGTCAAGAGGAAAGTGTGAGACTATTCAACAATACAAATTTATTTAATTTATGGCTGTTATCAAATCAAACCTGGGCTTCCATAACACCTCAACAGTGAACAAAGGCTGATCACCTCAATGCCACGCCCCATTGATGAAATAATTTGTTCAAAAGTAGCCCAGACCAAGTATTGTCTGCATACATTAATATACTTAACAGATGGTCGACATTTCTCGTTTTAAAAAATATATTTTGTAGTGGTCTCGTAAAATATTTAGTGGGTTTTATGAGCTGGAAGCCAAAATTGTGTAAAGATAAACAAATAAATACTTGAAATCATGCACGTTGTGTGCACTGAATCTATTAAAAAAGTTACACTTTTTGAATGGAATTATGGAAAAAAACCCAACTTTTCCATGATATTCTAATTATTTGTAAAGTTGACTGTGGTCCCCCACCCCAGGGGGACCACATGTTCCATTTCCCCCTCTACACTAACATCAAATATTTTAGCTAAAAATAACAAGTCAACACAACTCGCACTTAGGGTTGGGATTTGTTAGGATTTTAACGGTTCCGGTTCCTAACGGTTCCCTTAACGGTTCCTAATATTATTTCTTTCCCCTTTTTTTCTGACATATATTATGCTTATATTATAACTAACCTAACCAAGTACTTAATAAACACAAATTCAATCATCGCAAAGTGCATTAAATGTGATGCCATAGTTTCCTGCCAAAGGTTGTTGCAACTTGCACCAGTTGCACGTCCACATTGAGGAAACATCTCAAAATCAATACGCCTACACGAGTCACAAGATTAATCTACTCACTCATGTAGGTGGGGTGACGTCACCAAAGTAACTTGGCTCTGCATGCATGCATGCACAGACACAGCGGAGCTAAATGACGACTGATGAGAACCGTTTGGGGAACCGTTAATAAAAAAACGATGGAACTGGCTCCGGATCCGCAATGTCGGAACCGGGTCTGAAATGGACCCGGTTTCGAATCCCAACCCTACTCGCACTGCATTGCAATGTGTTATGAGCTTGTAGAACTGCTATTTTCCCCATTTTGTTCACCCCAGAAACGGAACGCAAAGGTTCATGTAGTTGGTTTTAGAGGTTGAGCTCACCTTAAACTGGAGTTTGTCTGTCTGGTACAACTGGACATCACTGAACAACCTGGAAAACAATAAATAGTACATATTGACATATTGATGAGTTAACATTTAAAAACAGAAATAAATAAAAGAAACTCAGTCATAATTGGCAGTTGCAGAAAGCTCTCAGAATATGGCTTTTATGCCGTTCAGACTATGGGTTTTATGAGTCTCCCATTGGCTTGGAGGCAGCCTAGAGACGAAGCAGCCAATCATGAAAAAGTGTCCACTACGGTCGCTACTAGAGATAGTAGCAACTGGCAAAAAAGAAGAAATCACAAACGGACAGTAATTTGTAGTATGAAGGAGATGTACTCACGGTGTTTGTATGAGTTGTGAGACTGTCGGCATTCCAGTTTTACAAGCTTCAGTTGAAAGAATGGACTGGAGTACAGAGACTGTAAAACAAACAAACACACGATAATATAATATAGATAAAAAACAAAATGTATGTATCGGGCCTGGATCACATCCTGGTGAAATCTTGCGGCATGTGATCCCTTGTCAGCGATCAATGGTGTAGTGTAAAAACCACAACGATATTATGACAGAAAGAGACTTGTGTAGTGTGAAATGCATGTAAAGATCTAATGATGCAAAATAGAGAATAAATATATATTACACCCATACCCATGTCCCATAAAATGTAGTTACTATGGGCAGGGTTTGTATGACAATATAGCCTTTACAACATTTCTTTTTTTAAATAAAAATATATTTTAAATTGTATTTAGTTAATATTCGATTTTTATCCTATTAGCAATAATTTGAATATTCCATTATTACATCCCTAGTGTGTGTGTGTGTGTGTGTGTGTGTGTGTGTGTGCACATACCTATACTACTGTAGGCTGTCGGGGGGTACTGGTCTACAGAAACACTCTCAGCAGGTCGTCCGTAGGTCATCTCATACAGTAAATGACCAAATGAATAAACATCTGTACTTTCTGTTGACTGGAAGCACAAACAACACACATCAATGATACTTTACATACAGTGCAATAGAGCAGTAGAGGAGTAGAACAGAGTATAATACAGAACAGAACAGTACAGTACAGTACAGTACAGTACAGTATAGGCTAAAATTTGATTAACCATATCTTTAAAACACGTTAAAACTCGAATCTTGTGGGGGTCCCTGGCACAAAAAACATTTCAAATGGGGGCCAAATGTGTCAAAGACAAATGAAAACATTTGAGAACCACTTGAGTATACTGTACATATAGTAGATAACATCTTACATTGATCTTCCTGAGCTGTGTGATGTGAGATCTATGGAACGCAGGAAGTCCCAGCAGACTGTTCTCCACCTCCAGCAGACGACAACGACCCTCGTCCAACACAACGTTTCCCAGGTGGAGGTGACCGTATGGCAAACCTTTATCATGGAGGAACCGCAATGCCTACACACACACACACACACACACACACACACACACACACACACACAAAAGATGCTGAGTACATGCATCTCATCGCACATGTGTCTGACTAAAGGGTGATTTAAACGGTGTGCGTGGGCGAGTGTCTGTGTGCGCTAGTAATATACCTCCAGTATGTGTCTTCCATACAATTTAATGTGTTGTAGTTCCAGGCCCTGGCTCTTCTTTGGGTTACAATACTTCTTCAGAAACACATCTTTAGGTTTCACCTACAGAGAGCAGCGGAAATGGTTAAATACACGACTGTGCGGCGTGCGCAGAAACACACACACACGTACACTTGTGCGCGCACACACACGCACTCTTACTCAAGTTACTGTACCTTACAGATGTGATCTCTCAGAGAGCCTCTCTCATTAAACTGTCTGATGACCAACGCTGAAGACTCACCAGTACTGACAAACAATACTGGACAGATGTATGGATTCTATGAGGTGAGGAGAGGAGACAGTTTAGCAGTACAAATGAAACAGTAGGGGCAGCAACGCCAATATGTCTGCTTGCTTGCTTGTGTTGTGTATATGCGTACGGCGTACGTACGGTGATATGTCTGTGTGTGTACGTACAGACAGTGTTGTCAATAGCTTCATTGCAGACTGCAGGTCTTTATCGGACAGGAACTTATCAGGACCTAGATCCACCTATCACACATGTACAAGGGGGAAAAAACACACACACACACACACACACACACACACAGTTTAGACACAGTGCTTGTGTTGAGTCAGTATTATATTTATTGTAAAAAAATAAAAAAAAATAAAAAAACTGAGAAGCTCACCCAGCTCAACAGCTGCTTTTCTTTGGGAAGCTCTTTGTTTTTGATTAAGAAAAACTTCTTTCTGATTCTCCAACCTGGGAACAAAGAAACCACACTTCTGTTCACCTTTCATTTATTGACTGAATACTCTTAATTTACTCTAAAAGTGGAATTGTGTTGTGTAGTTATTATGTTAATGATGTGGAAGACGACACATTTTAAATCGATATTTTGTGTCAACATATTGATTTGATGTAATAAGTGTAATGTACAGTGAAGACAAGACAAAACGTCCGTTCCGTTTGTATAGTCCTCGTCACTGCCAACCCCTACTGTTGTGTTCAACCACATTGAGTCGCCAGATGCTTCTTCTCACCTGACAGTGAGGACTTCCACAGGAATGCATGTGAAGTCTGGAACTACACCTATACTACAGAGTCTGGAACTGGAACTACACCTCCCGAAGTCCGAGCAAGGCAGATGCCATTTCAGATTTCATTTTTGTATTTCCATTCCTGCTAAGCAGCAAGCTATATATGCTTAGATGATTTATATTTATATTAGATAAATATACAGTATTATTACATTTGCATGACTCTAAAGACGAAACGAAAGTGGGGAGAAGGCTTCACTTCCGCTTTATTGCTTCCTCATGATCAGAGCTTCCGTTCTCAAGAATATGACGAAAGTTTGAAAATTTTAAAATTGCGAGAGGCAACAGTCTGGCAACGTGAGACTACATGTGAAGGAACATGCCATCTCTCCCAGTTCAGCTCCCTGATGACTGCACTGTAGGAGTCACAATCTCCCCTGCCGGCTTCCCACCCACAAACACCTCCAAATGCCTTCATTGGATCACCAGGCCTTTATATCACTTACCAATATCTCTGAGAGGCTCCACTACCTCCCACTGTGGATCTGACCTGAAGAACATAGAAACCTGCTGAAGGGCAATCTCTGGAGACAGATGAAACGGAAGGGGGGCACAGAGAGAGAAAGAGTGAATGACAGGTACAGAGATACATAAACGCTCAACAGGCTCAACAAAATGATAAATAAGGTTAAGGTCAGCTCTGTTGTTGGCCTCCGAATGGAGAGCCTGCAGTCAGTCACGGAGAGGAGGATCGGGGTTAAACTGGACTCCATGCTGGCAAATCCCTCCCACCCCTTCCATGGTGTGCTGCAGGATAGGAAGAGCACTTTCAGCCGTAGGCTCACACTCCCCCCCCCCCCCCCCCCAGAACGGAACGTTACAGACTTTCTTTTATGCCAACTGCTTCTATTCAATGCCTCATCTCGAAACAGACATGAGGAAGAGAAAGACAGATTGTATCCCAATAACACGTTGATGTGTCAGTGTCACGTAGCATGGCTCTGAGCAACATGACAACTTCAATCGGATGATGATGAATGAACAGCTGCGTACGTTTCTAATTGTGATGCAAGAATTGGTAGAATAATTGACAATGTTAAAGTTGAGGACCCTGTCACTTCAAAAGCATGAAAATATAAACAATAACAGCTGCTTTCCATATTGTTTTACAAGAATAATAATCAAATGTGACAAAGGGTTGTTTTGTTCTTGATAATATCCGGCCAGACATCCATCCCAGAATGAATTGAAATGTGAAATGTGAAATTGTGAATACATGGGTTTTCCAGGGTGAGGCCTGAGTGTTTGACTATATGAGAAGGGTTTTCCAGGGTAAGGCCTGAGTGTTTGACTATATGAGAAGGGTTTTCCAGGGTGAGGCCTGAGTGTTTGACTATATGAGAAGGGTTTTCCAGGGTGAGGCCTGAGTGTTTGACTATATGAGAAGGGTTTTCCAGGGTGAGGCCTGAGTGTTTGACTATATGAGAAGGGTTTTCCAGGGTGAGGCCTGAGTGTTTGACTATGAGAAGGGGGGGATTGATGTTGTAAGGCGTCAATAGCGTACGTATGACGCCGAGAGGCTAAAGCGGGGGAAATGTTTTGGTTGTCAGACTCGGTGCTTCAGTCGTTGAGTCATATGAGAATCACTGCTCCAGGCCAGGGTATACTGCTTTACTTATGTTTATTAAAGTTAGAAAGTTTACCACAGTGAATCACAGCATTGTAAAAAGCGATTTGCGGTCAACAAAGTTGGACCTTCCCCGTTCACCCCCTCTCTCCTTCCATTCATGAAAATGCTGCTTTGCGAACAGCTGACTTTCTATGAGTGACGTAGGCTAGTAGCACACAACACCACGTGACCCATATAGCTGTCACCAACAGATGTATTGGCCGCCACTGACCTGTGTAATTGGCTGAGTAGTTGTTGGGGACGGGGCTGCCACTGACCTGTGTAATTGGCTGAGTAGTTGTTGGGATCCAGGAACTTCTTGACAAGCTCACAGGTGGAGAGCAGAAGGTGCTGGGTAATGTTGTCCAGGTACGCCTGCAGACCTTTCTGTCTCTCAGCAATGAACTCTCTGTCCATGTTACCCAACAACTTCTTATTGGGTAGAGGGAGAGTGACACCAGAAACCTAGAGAGAGAGAGAGAGGGAAAAGGAGACATTATACTTTATTACAACTAACAACAATTTGAGTACATTGTGATCCTGGCTCAAAGAAAATGTCTGTGAGTGAACAGTAATTATGAAGGATTATAGCACTTGACCTTATAAGTCATTATAATAGGCTTTATAATGTGTTATGATTGCATTATTAGTACAACCAGTATTATAAGCAGATTACAAGACATTTATACATGCCCATATAATGTAAAGTCATTATAAAATGATTTTTGAAGTCCTAGGTTGCGGAAGAGCGCACGCTATCTTAAATACTGAAAATACTAATCACGAACGCCATACGTCAGTGGAAGGAAATGACGATATATTCGTCAATGGCAGTGAATGAGTTTTAAGATAAACTGTAACGTAAACTGTATGTGTAAGCAGCCATGCCAGTTTTTTTTTTAACTTCAGTGTCTGGGAGGGGAGGAAAGAGGAGAGAGGACAGAGAGAGAGAAGAGAGAGGGATGGAGAGTCTGTCAGGGGAGGAACGTGAGGGTCAGTCCCTGGGTCCTGGACAGGAAATGAGCTGGTAAAACCTCAGCAAAATCTGTGGGAACTTCCTGTCAAACAGGAAGTGGTGTTGTGATGTTCTCCTTTAAAACCAGTAAGCAGGGCCTGACCTGCTCCCCTTTGATTACTGGACGAAAAGTGAGTCAGTGAGTTACCGGTACACAGTAAAACTACACAGTAGTGTGTGTGTGTGTGTGTGTGTGTGTGTGTGTGTGTGTGTGTGTGTGTGTGTGTGTGTGTGTGTGTGTGTGTCCGTCTCACCAGCAGTCCAGTGTTGAGCATGTCAAAATCACTGTAGCGACGAATCACCTGGAACACATAAGACAAAAACAACAAGTTTAAATGATTCACACTCAACACATAATGAGTGGTCCATTTACCTAGAGAATGGTTTAATTACCTGCCAACTGTTTTCTGGAGACACTCCTCTCTGGACTTTAATAATGTACTCCTAGAGAGAGACAGACATAATATGTTAAGGCCTTTGGATTTGCATCTATAACATTTGGATCAATGGAGAAAGACATCAGTTCAGTGAGACAGCTGTTGGTTGGAATATTATGTCTTTTTTTGCTGATCTATAGAGATTCCTTACTATTGTTGATTGTTATGTTGCTGAACTAGGATGTGATCCATGGTCTCCTTACTATTGTTCATTGTTATGTTGCTGATCTGTGTTTCCACTGTTGGAGACGAGTTACTATAGATTAAGCTCGCTTCACCAGGTTTTCCACAAAGCAGAAAGCCTGGTTTTCATTCCTAACAGATTAATGTGATCCAGTCTAGGCCATGTCTACTCCTCAGCTAATATCTGGTTTTATATCGGATTATCGGATTGCGCAAGCATCACAATGTTATTGTTCCCCCACGTGAATTCCAATTCAAATAGCCTGGTCTCACCATTTATAACAGTAACTCGACGAGTTACGCCTAGTTGCAACTAAAAGGTCAGTTCTTCACACCAATGCAACTTCTTGCAACATGCAACCATTATCTCTAATGGCAGTTGCAAGGAGTTGCAGTGGTGTGGACTGGCCTTAACCCATTGATGCCTGAGGCCAAATCTGGGAACGCCTTCTATGGCCTGACCTAAGGTTTCTGAAAACCTTCAAATTCTGATGATATTTTTTTTAAATAGTTATGCTGCTACATGTATAGCAATAGCTGATGAGACACAGAGAGCGCGGCCGGCATCAAGGGTAGAACAACGTATACGTTACACCAGGCGTCAATGGGTTAAAACCGTTCTGTTAGGCGTGATTCATACTCCTATTTTAGAGCCGAATAAAAGTCGGTTCGGCTCTGTAGAGCCTACAATGTGACGTGATTTGAGGTTCGGCACTACAGCGGTAAAATAGGAGTATGAATCGGCCCTTAGTCTGTTCTGGCCTTTAGTCGCAAAAAATTGCAGTGGTCTGAATCGATTGGTTACAGGTTTGTGGATAATGTGTTGCAGATGGTTGCAAGTTAGCGACGACTAGTTGCGTTGCGAATCATTGGTGTGGACTGGGCTTTAGAATGAAACGGAACACTCAGATTTAGTGCACCGCATCACAGGTTTATGAGGTTTTTTATTGATTTATTGAAGTATTTATTAACAGTTTGCAGAATTACAGTACCGGTACATTTCAAGCACAACTCAATACAAAAACTGTGAGTGGACGACACCATGAAAGCATTACACACTAGAGTAGGCCCTAATATAATATTATGAAGCTGCTGGTTGAGGGAATCATTTTGAAGGCGCACACGCCATAATGATATCTGCTGCTCTAAAGTGTCTAGTAGTGCCTGATGATATCCGCACTAGACCCAATCAGAAACCTGCAAAATGAGTCGTC
Source organism: Protomyctophum bolini (assembly GCF_963924005.1). Classification (NCBI taxonomy): domain Eukaryota; kingdom Metazoa; phylum Chordata; class Actinopteri; order Myctophiformes; family Myctophidae; genus Protomyctophum; species Protomyctophum bolini. Next base: position 7,073,347 of record NC_137863.1, on the reverse strand, counting down.
TATAATACAGATGTAATGAGGACAAAATCTCATTTCCTGTTTTCTCCAATTGGTTAGTGCTGGCGATGCCAAGGTCCAAAGGTCAGTCACCCAGTAAAACCATTCTAGAACAAAACACACACACACACACACACACACACACACACACACACACGCTACAATAGTCTGCTACGGCAATGGTTCCCAAACTGAGGGTCGGGACCCCGGTCTTATTTAAATACCCCACTACTAACATTAATGGAGAGGAGATGTGAATAATTACATTATTATAATAATACCTGTGTTTCAACAGGAACAGAGTGCTTTTAAAAATGTTTTTTTTTTACATGGCATGCAATGCATCATGTATCTGCATTCCACACACGGTCACACATGTGTATTTAATACGGTTTGCCCATTCAATTTTACATTTGCCCGGTAAATTCCAATTTGATCAGCCACATTAGCCAGCCAAAACAAAACGCTAGCAGATACCCTGGTCTAATGTATTAGTCTACCGCGCTTGAATGGATATTTGGTCAACTCAAATGTGTGTATAATGTAATGTATTGGTCTATTAGGTAGCTATTAGGTATGTATAGTTAGCTATGGTCTGAATGGATGCTGTGTCTACTCTAATGTATAGTCTACTATCTGAATGGATGCTGTGTCTCTAATGTATCTAGTCTACTGTATGAATGGATGTTGTGCAATGCACCGTTGTTAATGCGAGGCTTGTGACTGTCAGCCCTTTACTGTGTTTCCAGTCAGGTACCTGATGTTGGTAGCTGCTTTGCATCAGTTGTGAAATGTTCCCATTGTTGCTTTATCAATGCATCAAGTGCCAAACTGAATACAGTATTACATGAAACAAATACTTGGTAACAGTGACTGTGCTTCTAAACTGCTGACAGGCAATCTGCCAGAATGTGTAGTTGTGCTCAATAGGCTGCTGCTGCCTTATGCACACACACACACACACACACACACACACACACACACACACACGTCTGGTTTGTTAACCTGCTGTCAGTACTCATACATAATGAATGCGTAAAGTGGCAATCTGCCACTAATAGTTTAGCAAATCACAGAAAGTTGTTTCCTGTGACCTGGCTTGACGTTAGCGCGGTAGTAACCAGGGGCCAGGGCTAGCTCAGCTGACAAGTGTCACACGCAAATCGGTGACCTATTCAGTTATGCGATTCCAAAAGTTGTCACAAAAACCGCTATCATAGCGGTTTTTGTTTTTGTGATTGCCGATGCCATAGCGGCATTAACCATATAATAAGATCCTTCTCAACATCTAGTTTGTGATCACAATATGTCGATTTAGTACCTATAGGGCTACCATAGCACCGTATAGGCTGGGCTGCTACGATTGTTATTTTTTTTGTTATACCAGAATGCTGAGGATTTCCATTTGATGACAAAACAAAAAACACAGTACGAAGCATTTTGTCCTGTCTCTGACCTAACAGGAAACAATCAATGTCACGCCTGCCAGGTATACGTGCAGCCTTTTATCAAGGCTATCGTTGTATAGTCGATGTATTATCGATTTTTACAGTTGCATAATACGAAAGTAAGTCAGAATCGATAAAATACCTAGTATTTAAGTAAGTACGTGCCACCTGTGTGTGCTCTGGTTTAAATACACCAAACCAGGCAACTAGCAGTATGGAGTTATGCACCAAACCAAAGTGACTTGCCAGAAACCTATAGGTTAGTCACTAAATTCTACAGGTTACAGTTTCCGCTGTAACAACGCAGATCCCCAACTGTCAACAACAAACGTCAGCGGCTCAGTCGGCCAGTGAATTGAGCTGAATATAAAGTCAACCCGATTGACAAAAACACTGTACTTTAAATAACACCGTAGCCTATCGATGACTTATACGGCTCCCAGCTTGTACTGGTGGCGTTGTAGTAGTCTCTTGGTGAGTGTGTGCGTGTGCGTCAGACAGTGCGTTTTAATTCCATCGACTCACCGTGTGTGTGTGTAGGTTTTGGCTGGCTTCTATCACCGCCGTCAGAGGGACGGTGTCATCCAACAACACCCTGCCCGGGGACGGTTTCTCCAGGAAAGACATCATCCCGGTGAGTCGCTGTCTACTCCGTAGCCTACACAAAACACGTCCCTAACGGATAGTAAAATGACCAGAGGTGTGTATGTGTGTCAGGAATCAGGACATGACATCTCAGATGTGAGCCCCAGTCAGAAAAAGGACGTCGTAGCATTCAGGAAGAGCAGCCTCTTGCTTCGACGTCACACCGTCACGTTACCGAACATTACACACACACTTCCGGTTAGTTATTATTCCAAAAAGTAAAAGTCACAGTGAAAACGCATGATATTTTTTTATATACCGATATAGCCATGGTTCATGACGCTCGTATTAAATCATCATGACAGTCATGTTTCAGGGCTAATACCGGTATTGATATTAACCAGTGGAGGGAAAGTATAGTTATGCAGTTGTGTCCCATTTCACAAGTTTTCAAATGGTTCAAATGTGTAAGAAAAAATCTTTTGAAAATAGATGAGCTTGTAGATTGGCAATAGGCCTATTCCATTAATGGTCAAAATGAAGTGCAATGTGCATGGCTAATGTACGCTATGTAATAAATCAAAATCTACAAAGTAACTAGTAACTATAAAGTTGTCAAATAATTATAGTGGAGTAACAGTACAATATTTTATTTGGAACCGAGATGTAGTAGAGTCGAAGTAAAAGTATTTGAAATTGATAATATGCGAGACGAGTAAAGCCCTTTATCTGCCTGGATGACAGCAGACTGCTGGGTGAGCGCTGGCGCTTTGGAATGGGGGGTCAGATCAACAGACAGCAGACTGGTTGGCGAGTGCTGGCGCTTTGGTATGGGGGTCAGATCATCATATGGAATGAATTCTGTACTGGCCATATAGCCTACAGTATGGAGTGTGTCTTGAGTGTACAGGGTTTGATGAGGTCAGATCAACATGTGGAATGGCAGAACAGATCAGCTCCATATATGGAGATATACTTTTTAATTGACAAGGATTGCCTGGAGTGAAAATAGCCTGATACATAGGCTATCTCTGTGTTGTTGTTTTATTTTATTTTTTCCCTGTTTGTATATGTTTCCATTGTGTCTGAAATAAAGTTTTCAATCAATAAGGGTGGCAGCGGGGGCAGTGTCTACAGGGTTTAATGATGTGATTCACAATGTTAATGTTTTTTCCATACCTCCAGTTCTAGGAAACACAGAATGGGGGGGACATTATTATTTCCACAACAACTCTAAGGTATATTAATGACATAGTAAAATGTTGAAAATGAGTGGTAAGTAAATGCACATTCCAGTTACTGGAAGTTACTTTTCACCAAAGTGATAATATAGACATGAGAAATGACAAAATGTGCACACATCCACTGACCCATTAACAGCATTTATTCGTTTTAAACTCAAAATACCATACATGTTTTCAACTCCAGTCAAACAGGATCTGTGCAATACCACCATGTATTTCAACTACTGATTTTAACCAGTACAACTAAAACAGAATGCTGAAATGATATTACATTTGCAAACATATCTTATGTTGGCAGGATACTTCAAAAGATGATTCATTTCTTTGAGCTTGCTGAAACTGAATTCGTCTATCTATTCACTATCAGTGACGTAAATAGGTTTTCAATGTAATGGGTTTCCGGGATGTAATTGGGTCCCAGGGATATTTTAAGAGTTCTACTTCAACAACGTTAAGAGTACAGTACTGAGTACAGTATTGCATCCCAGGACAACCGGAGGGTGACATGATTGCATCCTTTCTCAATTTAGTGAGTCTAAGGATGCAGGATATTTGCATCACTGCACTATAGAATATGAATTTCTGAGCAATCACACATTCTTTGCATTGGTGTCATAATGTTCTAGCCTGGCTCCAGTCCCTGAATCGCTAGCCAAGCCCATTAAAATATAAATGTTTGTGTTCGTTTTCTCTGCAGAACTCAATTTCCACAAGAAATATGTTGCAGCCTTTAGTCATTAAATTACACTTTCACAGCTTCAACTGGAACATTTGTGCATATTTAATTATGACTAATCAGATAATAATACACAGACCTGGGGTTTTGTGATTCAGACTTCATACAGAGATAATCTAGTCTCCTCCACTCAGTCAACAGATGTCCATTCATATTAAACAGGCACAGTGACCAATATGATCGTGCACTGCTCAGACACTTTTAACAGGACATATTTGCTGTGTGAATCAAACCACAACCCAATGGTTACAAGATACATCTCTCATCCTCTCAGTCACTCTTCCTACTTCTGCTCTTCTCAGAGGCCTCCTGCCTGCACAACCCCCTCCTCCCCAGCTTCTCCTCCTCCTGTTCTCCCTTTTCTTTTCCTCAACATGTTACTTCATTTTGTCCTTCTCTTTCTGCTTCTTCTCTCCTACGGCATCCTGACTACCACCTCTCCCTCCATCACCACCTTCTCATCCCGTTGGACAGAGCATCTCACAGTGATGAAGGCCAAATTCATCTTGACCTTCCTCACCGTGGCCAGAGCCTGCACCTCCTCTCCCAGGTAGAGGGGAGCCGGGAATCGGATATCCTGCCGGAGGAGGACTGATCCGGGGCCTGGGAGCTTGGTGCCGAGGACAGCACCCACCAAGCCGTTCACCAGGACTCCATGGACCACCGGGGATGTGAATGGAGAGGAGGTGCTGCCCGACGCAGGGGAGGAGGTGCTGAGGCAGGCTGGGTTTACGTGGATGGGGTTTGTGTCTCCCGTCAGCTCAGAGAACAGCTCCAGGTCACGGGAAGTGAAAGACCTTACGAGGGAGGCACTCTGGCCGACGTAGAGGAGGCGCAGGGAGAGGTGGAAGGGAGGAGAGGTGGTGAGAGGAGGACGTGGTCCAATTGGTGTCTGAGCAGCACTTATGATCCAAGAGTGAAAAGGTGGGCGTGACCTTGGAAGGATGAGTCTCCACAGGTAACTCATTTCCACTGTGTGTGTGGTGTGTGTGTGTGTGTGTGTGTGTGTGTGTGTGTGTGCATGCGTGTGTGTCAGTCTAGCTTTAGTTCCCTGCTATTGCCAGACAGAGCCAACAGGAAAGGAGAGACCTGGAGAATCAAACGCACACAAGAGCACATCCGTCACATTACCGGTCACACACCAGTGTCAGAAACATCAAAGGAGAAAGACTGAGATTGATCATAGACAAAAATAGAACATAAATGTAGCCAGAGGTTATGAGCACCATAAAAGAAAATGTATTTACCACTAAACAAAACATGCATAGACAGAGACCTAGACAAGTCTTCTAGATTGCCAAAATGAATTAAATTACCCCCGCAGTTTTCTGTAAATATGCTTTTAGTGCTCCTAGTATTGATGATTACATGTATTGTATGTCTTGAATTGAAATCTAACACACTCCATTATTAATTGTATTAGCTGCAGTTGCATTGCTTACATCATGGTGTACTATAAGGTAAGACATGTTTTTAACCTATACAGGCGAACAAATAACTATAAAACTATTTCATGCCCCTTTAGTAATACTACAATTATTGACCTGTTGCATCATGAAGGCACAGCGTTGTTTCTGATAGAATCCCAACAGAGTCAGAGAGCTCCACAACTTTACCAGACCTCTGTAAAAGACACACACAGACACACACACACACAAACTAAATGAAACACATTGCCCTGGTCTCCTCACCATTACTCAAGTAAAACCAAGCCAGGTGTTAAGAAAATGATTTAAAAAAACGAATTCCCCACACCAAAAACCATCATTATCAATAATCTGGATTATAATATTAGGCAAAAACAATCAGGATGGCCATTAGAGCTATAAGCATGCACTCCTCCTAACATATGATACACATAGAACAGACAGGCTGATATTTTAGGAATGCATGGGAACGGGGAAGATCTCAGAAAGATCTCAAGGTTATGATCATTATCTACACGAATAAGGACTGCTTGCATTTCACACACTGGAGTAGAGAACTGCATTGGCAATTTGGCATCTACTGAATGCACTTCTTTGTGCACATAGTACACACTGTAAAAATCTAAAAATCAACAAGTGTCGGTTTAATTCAACAAGATAGAAAGATAAAATTCCATGACAGCGTGTACTATTACTCAGAAATACATTCCTCAACATAACAAATTGATTTAAACAGTGATTACCTGCTGTAAACGCGCAGAACAAAAGTGAGAGAGTCCTTTTCATACGATAACAGGTCAAAGGGAAATGCAGCACCAACCTGACAGACAGACAGACAGACGGAGGTTTAACTTTAGTGATTGGTTATCATTTTTGTAAATATGCACTGTCTGTACTGTAGAGCAGATTATAATACGAGGCAGTTTGGGCACCTTCACTCAAAATACACAGGCCGTAAGTTATTCAGTCATCTTACCTCTCCATAAAGGTTTTGGAGGCCTTGAATTATCAACGTCTTTAGCTCCACAGCACTCGGTACATCTTGATTCCCCAACACACTGAATAAACGAACACGCACACACAATACTATCAGAACAACTACATGGATCGAGGTCTTTGAAATTGGTGAAGTTATAACAAAGAAACTAACATACTAGTACATACACATGACTCAGATACAACAGAACCTCACACACTGACATACAGTTTAATTAGCACAGTAGCAATACTATGATTATACTTACAGAGAAACCTTCAAATAGTGATACCGTGATGCGTTTTTCAACACGACTCTTTGGAAAGCTGCAGATTCTTCCGTTCTGTCAGTGTGCTGCATTCTACTGGATTTACAACCCCACACACGTCCTTAATGACAATGAGGGATATGGTTAGATTTCTGGGGACCTGAGACGTGAAGACTCGCAATGCACACTGCGCCGGGCAGCACACCCCCCACGCCTCCGCCTCCCAGTTCTTCTGCCCCTTTTTCCATACGGTTGTCACGTTTTCCTTTTACTTTATACCTGATGTAAAGAAGCCTTAGTGCTTTAAGCATAACAACAATATCATTTGAAAATGTATAGATGTCTCTTCAACAAATTGCGGTGTTGTAATTCAATGTTTAGGCAAAGCGATGCAGGCCTAATTATTATATTATGTTCATTCCATACCAAAAGTCTGTGTGTGTGTGTGTGTGTGTGTGTGTGTGTGTGTGTGTGTGTGTGTGTGATTCTGATCGGTCATCTCTGCAGAAGAACTGGTATATGCCCTGATCATATGTCTATGATCAGGGCAGTGTGCATTGCAAGTCTTCGCACCTGAGACACACTTACAGCTCGTATAAAATATCGTCATCAACATCATGGTCCAGATATGGGATATAGATTGATTGACTGATATTTGTATTAATAATATACTGGTATTGCATATACACCTGACCATTTTTGTGGCCCTTTAATGGCTGTGTAAAATTAATTTGTCTGACAGAGAATAAAATCAATAATTAGTTAATGCGATTTCGCCCACATTTCCGTTGTCTCCTATATCCACGTTATGCATCTTTACATCTCACAAACACTCAAGCGGCGCCGCTCTCCGTGAACGGAGGGTATGTACATCTGCATCCCATTAATAACCGATCAGAGACCCTATGGCAGCGACGTCCAGACTTTAGAAAAGCTAACAGAGGGTCCCGAAAGGGGCTATGGTGTTACCTAGCTTTAATAATGTTATGGTTGAAATTAGCCCTGAAACATGACTCTCGTATTAATCATCATGGCAGTCATGTTTCAGGGCTAGGTTGAAATGTACATAATCAATCAGCCTATCCTCCTATCTCCTATTAAATTAATATGAAGTGAAGGACCCCAATGATGGAAACTATTGAACTGTACTTTCTGTGCTTTTTTTCCGCAAACTTTTAATAAAGTTACATTGGAAGTTGATGCTGACACAACTCACACAACATTGCTGTTATAGCACCGGTCCAGTATTTACAGCGAGTGAGAGAGACTCGCTGTATTAAGCACTGGACCAGAGCTACATTGCTGTGTGCTAGCCAGCGCGTTAGCATTGTTAGCTAATATAGAGATAGGCTCATGCATTAGACATCGTTCAGTCTGTTACTTACCAGCCACATGAATCTTTTATTGACGGGTAATAAACACACGGCAACCTATATGCAGGTAGAATAGTAAACGATCAATACAATTGTACAGTTTGCAACTTTGCACCAAAGTGATACCCTTCAAACAACGCACGGCACATGCGTATAGTTCTTCATAAACAAACCATACTAACTGGGCATTGGGCAACCAAGTAAGTTGAAGTAACCAATTGTAACACGACGACCGTTCGGGCTATGGGACACACTTACTCACGCGCAGAGCATGAATTGACCTATGGAATTGTCTGTCTGTCTGTCTGTCTGTCTGTCTGTCTGTCTGTCTGTCTGTCTGTCAAAAAAATGTACAGTAAAGTACTTATTGTCTCTGCCAATCATGCAGTGTGTAAGTCTTCCAGAAGAGGGAGTGCTTCTCCAATTGATCCAGGGAAGGATCTCTTCTTGTTCTTATTTTGCTTTTGCATGGGAGCTTCAAAATAGACGACATTTATCTTGGTCACTGGGACTGGGAGTTAGTTTTGTTTGCCAAAACCTTTAAATGTTCATATTTATTTCATTCCTTAATATAAAATGGATTATATTTCTGCAACTGTGCAAAATGCTACTTGTCGGGCCTGATCCTATAGCCTATCGTACGGCATACTATAGCGCGCCGTTTTTCATCATTTTTGATGATTTGACAAAAATGAAAAAAAATGAAAAAAACGATGGGTTATAGCCATTGTTTTTTGAAATTTTGAAAAAAAAAGTTATCCTCGTTTCTCATCATTTTGGACCATGGGCTATAGCCTATATCGTACAGCATACTATAGCGCGCCGTTTTTCATCATTTTTGATGATTTGACAAAAATGAAAAAATGAAAAAAACGATGGGTTATAGCCCATGTTTTTTTCATGTTTTTTGAAATTTTGAAAAAATAAATCCAGGCCCATGAATTAGAGGATAAAGCTCACATGTTACCCAAATAGTTGAATACACAAAAGCTAAGGCACTGGTGTCGTACTTCTGGTTTACCGGAACGGGGTTCAACTCCCTGCAGTGCCCTGCTCAATGTGTTGTATTTACCGGAAAAATTGAGTGTTGCGGAGGATGAGAAACATTAGCAAATTACGGAGTGTTGCGGAGGATGAGAAACATTAGCAAAATGCGGAAATTGCGGAAAAATTGCGGAAATTGCGCGGAAATTGCGGAAATTGCTAAATTGCAGAAATTGCGGGAAATAGCGGAAATTGTGAAATTTCGGAAATTGCGAAATTGCGGAAAAATGCTAATTTTGTACTAATTTGAAGTGTCGTGCTTTTCTCCTCAAAATGTGCATAATCTTTCATCATTGGGCATACATTCGGGTACACCCAATGTTAACAATGGGATTCAGGTTCAAAATCAGCTAAATCATGTTATTATTTAATAACACTGGCTTTTAACAGAGTATTTTATTGCATAACATTGTTACATTAACATCAGAGTACCTGCTTTCATAATGTTGTTGTTTTACTGTAGGTCAAAGGACATGTTTTTCATTCCATGAGAAGTGTTGAGCTCAGCTCAGAATACAGCTGGCTCTTTTTAAACTAGTGTTCCACTCCCTTAATTTAATTATAGGTTGTCTTTACTGAGACAGATGATGGGAAAGCTAAGATGTACACACACAGTGTAAGACAGAAAGACTGTGCGACTGTTGGGGCTATAGAGGAGATGAACAGTAGGACAGAAGAGTGAGAGAGAGGGAATATAGGAAAAGTGTAGTAGTGTGTAGGAGAGACTAGCAGCAACTGAGCGGGAGACAGTGTGGTACTGACAGATAGGAACGCTGAGAGTGAGACACTGCTGTGAAGGACAGACAGAATAGTAGCCTACGATGGCTGAGAGGCAGACAATGTAGTAGAGACAGACAGTACAGGGAAGACAGACAGACAGCATGGCTGCTGAGAGGGAGATGGACTGTAAGACAACTGAGAGACATTGTAGACAGACAGACAGACAGAAGGACAACTGGGATGAAGATAGTGTCAGACATGCAAACAATAGGACCAGTAAGACGCCCTGAGGGCGAGAAGCGAGGGCGAGGTCGCGCGCATGCATCCGCCTGGGTGATGTCAGACTGCTGGGTGAGTGATGGCCCTTTGGCATGGGGGGTCAGATCAACATATGGAATGAATTCTGTACTGGCCATAATATGGAGTGTCTTGAGTGTACAGGTTTTTGATGGGGTCGGATCAACATATGGAATGTCAGAACAGGTCAGCTCCATATATGAAGATCTAAGGGTGGCAGCAGGGCCAGTGTCTTGAGTGTACAGGGTTTGGATGAGGGCCCAGGTAGGGCCGGGCCTTAATTTTCGGGACTGTTGAGAACTCTAATAACTTTGGGGCGGGCCCGTCTAAAGTTTGAATGGACAGGTATCAGTTAAAAGGGAGACATCGGCACCTTGGCTGGTAATCCAGTCTGGCAGTGTGCCGCGGGTTCGACTCCCGATCCCGACGGCCCTTACTGCATGGCGTGATGTCACAAGGTATAACCATATATGGAGGCGACAACGCAGGCCACAACGGAAATACAGGTTTTCATAGTAAACTGCGACCTACAGTCGCAATAACTGAAAGGGTTGAAATAGACTATACTTATTGCGGGAGACAGTAGGACTGCGGAGAGGGAGACGGTTAGCCCAGCACCGCAGTATAATCTTTCTGTTAATGAAAGCAGAACACAAGCACCCCTTCTCTCTATTTCTGAGGGGGAAAAAAGGAATTCCAACATTCCACAGGACAGCGTTCCTGGCTCCTTACATCACTGTGGAATCAGGCTGACAGACGTTTCCTACACCATGTCAGGAAAACAGAGATTACAGGCTATTTTTATAGAATGAATGAGACATAACGGTGATGGAATTTGTTTTCTTTGGTGGCTTTGAAGCTTTTAAAAGACTGATAATTCAAAATGTGCGCGAGCGTGTGTGTGTGTGTGTGTGTGTGTGTGTGTGTGACTGTGCGTGTGTATAAAATATGGTTTTGTACATGTTCCTTACTTCCTTACAGCACATTAGCATTATCTTACTGATTCTTTAACCTACTGATCGATCTCGTCTGTTTGTTTCATTATGATAACCATTCATATGGATATATATCTCATAATTGTTATACACTGAACAATGGTTTAAACTTTAAAGCCTCACTATATGTAACATTTTGTTTGGTAAGAGTGTGTATGTTAATACAATGTAATTTATACAATGTTGTCTCCCTGCTCTTCAATTGAGACATTTAGATCTCACATAGATACAGGATCTGACAGGAATTCAGCACGTGTGAGGAAACATCATGCTGCAAATCTAAATAGAAGAGGAAAGTTACATATAGCGCTGCTTTAACATAACCATGCCCACTCACAAATAAACACACAAATATACATAAACATAAACACACACACACGCATCCCATGTAAGAAAATGTGTCCTCATTCCAAAGTTTTCTCCATGTCCAATAATACGATATGACATGTATTTTAATTTAAATAAACTTTATTACAACCTAAAACTTTAACTTTACTTAAGGGCATATGGCAGGCTTGCCCCCAAAACGCGCACATCATTTCTGAAGCTGCATGCAATCCATAACTACTTTAGTAAATCATTTTTTATTTTAACCAATCTGTATGGTGAGAAATGTATATCCTTGACCTTTCCCCAACCAAACCTGTAATGTACCCAGCTGTGCCCAGAAGTAGAAATTGCAGTGTTCGCTTTGGAGACCCAGGTTCGAATGCCGGGTTAGAGACATAAATGTTATGGATTGCAGCTTTCATTTACATAACATCACACTACAATACTTGATCATGGGTCGCTTGCATCATTAAAGGAAAACTTTGACATATCCCATTGTTCTGAAACCAAAGAGATTATAGTGTGGGGGAAAAAAACCCCGTGTCGTGCTTTTCTCCTCAAAATGTGCATAATCTTTCATCATTGGGCATACATTCGGGTACACCCAATGTTAACAATGGGATTTAGGTTCAAAATCAGCTAAATGTTATTATTTATTTCAGGATTTCAGATAATGTGCAAATGTACTTCACAACCTACTACAACAACAACAACAAAAATATTATAATCACACCCAACACATTAGCTTTTCTTTTCACGACTCAATCTCTCTGCCTGCCTGTCTACCATACAAAAAGTAATTGAATTGCCTTTGAATATATCAGTAATGGTATGGCATATATAGCCTACTGTACGTTGTCCAGTATAACGCAAAAAAGATGCTTCTGCTAATTATTCAATTCCCAGTGAAGTTTGCCGTTTCAGTACACTGAGGTCATTTTTGACAATGAAGTTCATATCCTGTTTCCATTATATATCTTTGTCACAAGTTTTTAACCACATTTGAGGGATCATTGCAAAACTGTGTGATAATATAAAGACTGTACTGTACTGTACTGTACTGTACTGTACTGTACTGTACTGTACTGTACTGTACTGTACTGTACTGTACTGTACTGTACACATACATCATCAGTGAATATTCATGTTGCCGTTTTTCTTTTACTTGAGGTCCAGTTCTATAAATCTTTATCGTAAAAAAATAACAAGCTAATACTTTAATAAGATAAATGACAGCTAAATGAGTAGTTAATTCTCTCTCTTCTCATGTTCTCTCTGCAAGACGACAAATGCTGATTCATTCTTCAACATAGCTGTCCATGTAAACAAATAATATGTTAAAATTTACCACAATAATAAATTAGCTTTCTTCCTATCTCAAGTGAAATGATTCAAATTCAACATACAACTATTTATACAAAAATAAGCTGATTTAAATTGCTCTCTTCTAATATCGTTTTGTTTGTATCCAGTATTGGTCTATATGAAACCGACTTCATATAAACATTATCGGCTAAATCAATCAATTCCTAATCCAGTGTGTTATTTGATCTTGAGGTCACATTGTAAGATTTAAAACAAACAATGGAACAACACACCACTCGTTGCTCATGTTTCAATGTTTTTGTATTTTGAGCCCCAGTCATTCAACTAAGCACTTCTCTAAGTACTTTGCTAAAGTACTGCACTAAGTCTTACACTAAATATTTATATTAGAATGAGTGCAAGACTTACTGTTTCGTCCTCTGTGACATATCTCCTCTCACTCTTATTACACTGTAAAACCCTGAGTACTGGTATTTATTTAACTCTGAGTCTACAAAGGGATTTGCAGTGTTTCTCTCTTCATTCATTCAGTCTTTTATGTCAACACCTATCTCTCTCTCTCTTTGAATTTCTCTCTCAACGCACACACGCACAACTACACAACTACACTGCTGCTGCTACTACTACTACCATACTACAACTATTGCTACTGCACTACTACTATGACTACTATTATTACTACAACTCCATTGGTACAATTACCATTATAACAGCGCTGATATGACAAGGTGTAATGTCACATTCACCGGTGTGTGTGTGTGTGTGTGTGTGTGTGTGTGTGTGTGTGTGTGTGTGTGTGTGTGTGTGTGTGTGTGTGTGTGTGTGTGTGTGTGTGTGTGTGTCATTGTGAACAGACACAGGGTGTGTCCAGACTCTGTCCACAGCGCCAGCAGCAGTAGTGGTCATGATGCCATGTCCGTCCATCTGTCCCCGAATGGAAAGACTGACAAAATATAAGCTGGGAGAGGAGAGGAGAGGAGAGGAGAGGAGAGGAGAGGAGAGGAGAGGAGAGGAGAGGAGAGGAGAGGAGAGGAGAGGAGCGGAGCTTTGGTCATTGCTTTGGTCTTCACTTTACAAGTGGTTATGGTTCAATTTAATGTTAATTTATTGTTAAGTTTAAAGTCATGGTTAGTGATTATTAAGGAGCGAATGTATGTACAGTGTGTACATACATGCTTGTGTGTGCACGCGTGCGTGTGTGTGTCTCTCACCTCATCACACCCAGAGCAGCGCGGCCAGACAGACTGACAATAGTGTCGGCCACATAGCAGCTTCTGATTAGTCCAGAAGTACACCAGGTCCACCAATCCCTGGCCACACTCTGAACATAGGAAGCAGCCAGGGTGCCAACGGTAGTCATGGTAACCAGCACGCTCGGCATAAACAACCAGAGAGTCGCTTGTGATCTCGCCATGACAACCGGTACAAAACTGCAGAGGAGAGTAGAGGTTTATGTCATGAAAACACAGGATCTAATATTTAATAATAATAATAATAATGTTGACACTTTATCTGTTATCTGACACTTTGAGCATGTTTCTCACATATTCAGTCATGATGTCTGGATTCTGCGTTCCATTGGTAGAGCCAGCAGGGTGTTCTGCCTTGCTGTTGGTGGCGCTACCCTGGTCCTTGGTCTCCTTTGCTCTCCTCTGATTGGCTGCTTCTGCCAGAGCCCCTCCTTCAGTGGGAAGGCCCACCTCCCCCACCCCCAGCACTTCCTGTTTGTAACCTTTCACGAACAACAACATGGAGGAGATCTAGAAGGAGAGAAGACCAGATGCAGTATTTTCTTGTTTTATTTGCTGTCTTGGACGCTGGTATTCACGTGGTACTGCTCTAGTATAGAGGGTATGCGCATGCATTAAATGAGTGGAAAATCGAGTGGCAAAGTTAGTGGCAAAGTGAGTTTAACGTTGTTCAATGCAATCAGATAGCACTTTTCTCTTTGGATGTATGGGCTTATTGTAAGGCCAGAAAGTAGCTTTTTGCCACTCAGTAGGCATTCCCGCAGAACCTGCCACGGGTATACCCCGGGTATGATGATGATGATGTCACGCACATACCCTCTAGTTGATGTCTGCACAAGCCTGTGATTTGAGCCCATTTGTCGCACCTGTTTGCGCTTGATTATGTTTTGGGCCCAAACAGATTCGGCGGCTTGAAAACCTTCAGTAATACGACGCAACATAACGCAATGCAAAGTATTGCAATTTATTGTAATGAAATATGATGTGATGATGGATTGTTTTGTGCTGTAATGTGATATAATGTAATCCATTGTTTTCCGACCTCGTCCTCGCTTGTTGTCAGGCTCTGACACTTCATGGGGTCCTGGTCATAGACAGGTAGTTGTCCAAGGAGCTGCCTGCGCCGATACAACACTCCCTCTGTCCCTGAGATGGGTCGCCTGTTCTCTGGGAGCGAGTCCTGCATGTACTGCATAGCCTAGAGGAGAGGAGAGGAGGTTCATAGGAGAAGTATGGAAGAGTACTCAAGGACCACGTACACACACACACACACACACACACACACACACACACACAAGAGTAGGCCTATATAACAGATAACAGAAGTACTGTAGGCTATTTTGGTGCCAGCGCTACCTCTGCACTTTACTTGGCACTCTTGGTTAAAAGCACTGTGATGAGAGGTGCTAAAAGTAGAAGATCTTTGTAACTTTTAGGGGATGTGTTTTTGTCCAGAGCACTCGTATGTGTTTTGAATTGTTTATACTACTGAATTGCATATTTATACTATATGCTGGAAATACCAGCAGCATAATTTCATTCAACTTTGGGCTTTTTGGATGAGGGTTTTAGAAGCGTTGGGTTGGGTGAGCCACCTGGAAAAGAATGCTTTGGTGGACACATGATACGCATCTAAAAGGAGGACAGGAGAGGCGGGTTCTGACCAGTTTCTGCGTGAGTCCAAATGGAGTCCAATCGTAGTAGGTGGTGTTGAAGGAGGGGTCTTTGCGGGTCACGACGGGATTGGTCACTGTCATCCTGTTCCTTTTGTACAGACGCAGGCCCCCCGCCCCTTTCACCTTGGCCGTCAAATGAGAGCACGGCGAGTCGGTCAGCAGTCGCCCCATTCGCTGGTCGTCATCTGCATCACTTCCAGGGGCGTGGTCAACAGCGCTGCAGCCGCATGCCACACACACCTTACTGTGGAGGTTTATTATTATTATTATTAAAAAAGTGGGGTGGCATTTCGCAAGTTCTGAATCGCCTTCGCGTTTGAGTAAACAGTACGCGCTGCGATTGGCCAGTAGCCACTATGAGTGGCAGTCAGGGCAAACGCTCTCGCCAGAACATGATTTACTATTCTGTCCATATCGCAACTCGAACAGGGCTGAGTCGGCTAAGCGAACGTTCGACACGGCAACTCGCACGGTTTAGCGCACTCAGTGATGTCTCACGTGGCTCAAGTTCACTCTGACTACAGTGTAGTTAAGTATGATGAATTAGGGCGTCACGTTACAATAAAAAAAACTGTGTTTCATCATCATTTATGTACATGTATCATACAATAGCAGCAAGTTTAAATGTTATCGCATTGCAGTGGAACATTGTTTCTTTTTCCTCCACACCTAACCTCGTTTTAAATGTAAACCAAAGTATGGTATTATAAACTAAATGTTGTAAAAATGTTTAAAAAAATAGCAATTTGGGATTAGGCTTGTAGTTTGCTACAGGGTATATCACAAATGAATTTGTCACCTTAAGACTTTCACCTGCCCTCCTTCATGTGTTTCCAGGCCTAGCAGTAAAAGAGAGACCAAAAGAGAAAGACATTACCTCCAGGAATGCATTTTGAGTTCAGAACAGCTCTCCTTGCACAGACACCCTGTGCCTCCTCTCTTCTCCCCTTCTGTGACTCCTCCTGCTCCTCCATCATGCTGTCCCACATTCATCTGACAGGAGAGATGAAGAGACTATGTCAGAGTGTTGCTGAGGTGAATGTTAGTGTTGATGACACTCGGTGGACAAGCTTAGGTTGAAAATTGGTGAACTGCTCCTTTATTGGGGCTACCATTGACCAAAGCCGATTTTGGCAGGCCCCAGCTGATGCAAAAAATTATCACACAATTTCTAAATTGCTATTCATAAAACAATTTAAAAAAAAGAATCCTATGAAATACAATCATGAAAAGTATGTCCAGAACATCACAGTAGAGAAACAATATATTTTTTAATTTATTGCCTTATTACTTTTATGGCTTGACCCCGTCTATCGCTGCTTGCAGCTATATTTCTTCTTCTTCTTATTATTATTATTATTATTCATAATAATCTCTTGCAGAAACCATGAAAAAAGACACTTGAGTCATTGTTGCCACACTGGCTTGTTGAATGTTATAGAGGTGACAGCACAAGGTTATAGCTTTCACCATGTACCTGCCCAACACGCACATGCATACGCACGCACGCACGCACACACGCACGCACGCACGCACGCACGCACGCACGCACGCACAAGAGACAGAGAGCGAGTAGCAGGTGTGAAGTTAGCAGGGGGAGCTTGTTGAAAAGGTCACAGTCAAGTTGATGGCTGACACCTTCTAAACATAACACTAGACAACACAAGACAATAGCCAGTGCCGTCGCTACCTATACGCGCAATACGCACTGCGAGTAGGGCAACACACCGAGGGGGGTGCAACAAAATGTGCCAAAAAGTCCTAAGCCAACCCTCAAAATAACAAATTTCTCTGCGGCTCCGCCGCGTAATCCTCCAGCAGGCTGTGTGCCTCAAAAACAGCAAAAATAGCCAATCTGGATGAGGAATAGCAGCGCTCTCGCCTCTCGTCGGGAGAGGGGGGCAGCACAAATATCCTACGAGTAGGGCAACCAAAGGGTCAGCTAAACCCTGACAATAGCCTAGATAGAACACAACACAGAAATGCAACAACAATGCTCATAACTCAGCATATATCATTCACAAGTCACAACACAATACTAGACATTGTTAGATTTACATAGGACCACAATGGAAACAAGCCCTCTGGGATTTAGTTTTGTATCCTTTTAGCATTATTGTATAACTGTACCTATGCAGTGTACTTTTTGTACCAAAGTATCTATCAATCAATCTAAATTTGTTTTAGACTGTTGAAATATGCAAAATAAATATTAGTAGTAATATCAGACAGACAGACAGACTGTGCATGTGTATGTGTTTTGTTTTGGGGTGTCTGGGAGACTGACAGACAAACAAGCTGTTTGGATGCCATCACATCAACAGAGTAACATGTATGCTGGAACTTCACACAAGCTCTTTCACACAAGGGATTTTCTACTCTCTGTGTGTGTGTGTGTGTGTGTGTGTGTGTGTGTGTGTGTGTGTGTGTGTGTGTGTGTGTGTGTGTGTGTGTGTGTGTGTGTGTGTGTGTGTGTGTGAGATCAACTTCCAAAGGTCATAGTCATTTGAGTCATTCAGACAGATCAACACATCTCCACCTCTGTCTATCTCACACACACACACACACACACACACACACACACACACACACACACACACACACACACACACACACACACACACACACACACACACACACACACACACACACACACACACACACACACACACACACACACACACACACACACACTCTCTTTTGGGCATGTCATGTCATAGGTGCAAAATGTGACTAAATAGCTTATAGATTTCAATACTTTTGCACAACACCATATGCATGTGCAATATTGTTTTTTAGTTAATCGAAAAATGTATCACTGAGAAAATAATCAATAGTTTCAGCCCTAGCAGAGATCAAATGAAGAAAGCCAGACAGACAGACAGTACTATGAAAGTTGAGAGGGAGACAGTGTAGACAGATAGTATGAAAGCTGGAGGGAGACAGTAGAGGACATAGGAATGAAGGCTCCGGTGGGATGTGATCCTAGAACAGTAGGGGTTTGGGGAGGATTAACCACCATGCTATCTATGGACATTGTGGTAAGAGGTCATTTCAACAACACACACCTGCTTATTTCAGATGTATGAGTCCTGACTCCACTTCCTAGTGAAACAACACTAACAGTCTGTCGGACAGAGAAAATCTAGAGTAGATGCCACTGAACACCACTGTCTGTACTAGATACAAGCAAGACATACTGTATGTCACTAATAGTCTGTCGTACAGAGACCACTAGTTGTCTGTCCTTCAAAGACAAACAACAGTAACAATAAGAAAGATACCTGGGCACTTCAACTTTACTAAACTAATACTGGAGCACTAAAGTCTGGGTCTGTATTAATTTTGCACCGATGACTACAGTAACAGTAGTCAGTTACTCCCACAGAGACAAACTACACAAATTGTCAAAGGGCACATTACACTAACACTGTAATGTGTTAGTGTCAAAGGGTACATTACACTAACACTGTCCTACGGACTGTACGGAGACACTGTGTCTTTCTTTACAGTTATATACAGTACATACAGTAATATTAAACAAAACAAACTCATTTTAATGTTAATGCTGATCTAGGATCCGATCCTTGTACTACACTATGCTTGTAATGATGCAATTATGGTATCATGTAATGATGATCTGGGATATGATCTTTAACACTAGCCTAGGCTGGTTTATTGTGTCGCTGGTGATCTACAGTAGGATCTGAACAGACTTGTTAAGCAGCTGACTGTAAACTGTAAAGCATAAACGCAAATTATTTTGAAACAACAAAAAATGATTTATGGAACATTTTGACTGAACAATGAAAGCATTTTTGTTTTGGGTTTTTTGCCAATAAAATATGAATTCTCAATAACAAAGCTGGATGCTGTGTCCTACCTTCTCCATGGCGCCTGTCATTCCTTTTATCTCCATTGTGTTGTTGTGGTTTGTATTGTTCTTGTTGGTCCAAGTGTTCCAAACACTCTGTGTGTTCCCCTCCTCTCTTCCTCCTTTCCTCTCCTCTTCTGTCCTCTTTTCTTTTCCTTATTCCACTCCTCTCCCCTTTTCTTTTCCTTATTCCACTCCTCTCCTCTCTTCTCGATTGTCTTGTCGTTGAGTTTGAACTCCTTCTGTGTTTCCCTCGCGGCAGGCTGTTCTTGGTTCAGCTGATCTTAGTCGTTACCTCCACGTCCACATGTAGCCCTTTCTTCCTTTCTTAGTCCAGGATCAAATCCTACAAAGCCTGAATGCTGTCCTGCGTCTCTGTCTTTCAGGCGTCTCTGTCCTGCGTCTCGGTCTTCCAGGCATCTACATACTGTACAGTAGAGACAGAAATTAGAGGAGTGAGCAGAGAACAAACACCCTTCTGATGTCATCAATGAAACTCCTACAAATGAGTGACTGTACATTCTTACTCACTCCAGCCAGACAGGCAGGCATGCAGGCAGGCAGGCAGGCAGGCACAGTTCTACATAGACACCTTAACTCCATTACAG